>NC_056508.1:12296685-12313506 GCF_014905685.2 Nematolebias whitei
GTCCATCGTTAAACAGGGGTGGAGGCCTCCGGGTTCAACTGTCCCCCTCTTACAATGCTGTGATTGCTAGTATCACTCAGCCCTCTGTGAACAGTAAACAGCCATCAGTGTGCTAATGATCCATTGTTAGGCTGATGGTCCTTCTTGAGCATGTGATCAGCTGGTTTTGGTTGTCAGCAGCATAACTGGTTGATCCACTATGAGACGGTGCTATTTAAGAGACTGAGCTGAAAACAGCTCCTCAGACTGAGGAAGTCTCTCGGATGAGAGACGAAACGTTTCTACATTTTTTTGTTGATTTGCTTTGTTTTGTTTTTTTGAATGTCCAGAGGACCAGATTTAACTTTTTTAGAAGAGAGTCAGAAGTCTTGCTGAGGACCAGCGCGCGGTGCCCAGCAGTTTTGGTGTGATTTCCTGTCATTGGGTCGAAGGCTTCCCGACTAAGTGTCACGGTGAGAGGACTCTCATATCAATTTGTGTGTTAAGAGTGTACGAGTGTACGAGTGTACATGTTTTTGCTTGGCTGTTTTTCTGTGGCAGATTAATAAATGACACTATTATTTCTAGCAGTAACAGTCTCCTTTGTTTCATTTCCTCTCATGTGAATATCTGGTGCCGACTGATTCACGAACCTTGTTAAAGAAATTTCATAAAACACCACCTCTCTTAACAGAACTTCCGGTTACATTTCAAAATAAGAACAACATAACTGGGTAGTGGGGAGGGCTAAATGTTCTTTTTTTTTTTTTTTCAATACCTAGCCATAATAGTAAAAAACAAAATCCATTTTGGGTGTTGAAAAATGTGAAAGTAGTTATAATAGATTCATAAAAGAAAAGTATTAATTCAATGATACTTAAACTGGCCTTGGGAAAAAGGATGTTGCCTTTAATTTCACATTTTCTTGTTCAATCTGAAGTCACTACAGATGAGTGATTGTCAGTTTCTGTAAGATTTCTGCAACTGGAGCAGGTATTTCTGTTTACTGGGTAACTTCCTCAGCTGTCTCACATTATTTTTAGCGTTTGTTTCGGGACGTTATCTCGTACTTTTTGGAAAAATGGGAGCATGTTTTGCTTCAGGTGTTTCACATTTCATTTTACCCAGACCATACTCAAAGCAACCTGTGTCAGGTGCAGCCTACAACCCAAGAACCAAAGAGAATCTTCTTGTTTGTGACAGTAGATTTAAAGCTGGTTCTTAGAAACCTTCAGTTTAAAAAGTAAAATAAATAAATAAATAAATAACAAGAGTTGACGTAACTTACTTAAAAATTAGCAAATACAGCTAGCCAATCAGTATTTGTCCTTTACAAATGCCTATTAGCCACAAACGCCCACCTTTGGCCTGTAGAGAACCCCTTCTCCTTTCAGGAGCGGGTCCGGTGCTGTAGTTACCATGCAGGGTCATTAGTTGGCGCTGTGATTTTTGTACCTTTGGTTAACGCGCATGCGTGCTGCCGCGGCCTGCACTTCCTATGAGCTAACGTTTAGCTAATCTCGCTAGTAAAGGTGACGAGGCAAAAACTGGATCCTAGATGGATTTGTGGGGCAAAATTCGACATTTTTTTGATGGCAAGTAGGACTGCTTTGTCTAACCGGCCCACACTGGTCGCCGAGTGGACCAAAACCGAGTTTCTTCTCGGCTCGTGCAGTTAGGAGGGACGTTTGAAGAGAGAGAAATGTTGGGCGAGTTATATAAAAATCCACTCAGTTAACTTGTTTTAGTAGTGGGTTTAATTTAATTATCAGTGTTTGTGTGACATACAATTCGTGGTGCTGAATAGAATAAAATAAATCTGTTGCCTTCATTTTTTTTTCAACTTTAGTAGTATCATTGCTGTGTGTGTATGTGTGTGTGTGTGTGTGTGTGTGTGTGTGTGTGTGTGTGTGTGTGTTTGTTTTTGTAATTGGCAACAGCTGCAGATGATCAACACAGCACCCAGGAGGAGTATACGGGTGCATTCACACCAGCCCTGTTTAGTCCGCTTTAATCGAACTCTAGCTCATTTTCCTAGAAAGTCCGGTTCATTTAGGGAGGTGTGAACGCGCCATCGAACTCTGTCACGGAACAAAAAGGCGAACTCTGGCCCGGGCTAAAACCTAGGTCTCGGTCCGGTAGAAGGGAAATCCAGCGCGGTTCGAGTACAGTGTTAATGTAAACAGACCGAGCCCCGCTCTGCAGGGTAAACAAACATGCATTTCTCTTACCTTATATGGAGCCGTCAGCAGACTTTTGTAGAAAAACAATGTTCTCCAGGGTCTTCTGTATCATCTTCTGCTCATGCTAAGTCCATTTTTGAAAAATGACAAAATATAATTCCTAAAACTGCTAAAACTTGATGCCACTTCGTTTTTATTTTTATTTACAGAAGAAGAAGACGTGTCTTCAGAGGTTTTTGTGTCGTTTCTTTCAGTAGTTCTTGGTGCAGCGCCCCCACAGGCAAGCGGGGGAAATGTTTGGTTCAACAGGTTGACTCGACTGCACAGTGCAGTGTGAATGCAAACGCACCAGCTCAAATGTAAACAAAAGGTCATGAATATTGGTCCCGAACCGAACCAAGTCTACCGGACTATCTGGTGTGAAAACAACCTAAGAAGCTTCAGGAACTATTCTGCAGGCGCTGGGACATTGCCTACCAACGGTAGTTGTGTTCTGGCCAGTTTATCTCTGATATTAGTAGAAACTAATATTGTGTTTTTCTCTGCACTTCCTCAGAGTTTGGATCTTGCTGTTTACCTGCCCTGCTTGAGGTCATTTTCACACCAGATAGTCCAGTAGACTATCTGGTGTGAGAATATTGTTTTTCCACACAAGGCAGATGACGGCTCCATATAAGATCAGAGAAATGCGTGTTTGTTTACCCTGCGGAGAGGGGCCCAGTCTGTTTACATTCACACTGTACTCGAACCGCGCTGGAGTTCGCTTCGACCGAGACCTAGGTTTTAGCCCGGCCCAGAGTTCGCCTTTTTGTTCCGTGACAGAGTTCGATGGCGCATTCACACTTCCCTAAACAAACCGGACTTTCTAGGAAAACGAGCTAGAGTTTGATTAAAGCGGACTAAACAGGGCTGGTGTGAATGCACCCTGAGTCCCATGAGCTTTGACTCCTCCTGCCTCTCTACAGCTGCTGTATGCCTTCCACCACTTGCCTTGTCTACTTGTTGTTTCACCTTGTGCTACTAGAGATCATCTGGACCAAAAACCTTCTCATTCTGTTTATTGCTACCCACCGTAAGAATAATTCAACAAGACAAGTTCTCATCCAACAACAGCCCTTTAATTTCCCGCTCTCTCCCCAGGTGTTCCCGTTCCTTCACATTGATGTCTTTATTAAACACACTTCTGTAAATAAACACTGTAAATGATTATCTGAGTCCTGGTCTTTGTTCAGTTCTGGTCTTTCGTCTGGGTACACCCGCAATCATAACAATTGTTAGAATTTTTAAAGGTCTTGACTCATCCAGAAAGAGAGGGCTTAAAAAAAAAGTATATCTTTCCTTCCAAAAAAAACAAAATGTTACGACAAACTTTTGCTTTTACTCACTCTGCTCCTTGTGGCTCTGTGTGGGTTCGGACTCCGTCAATCCGCCGCTGATGGACAAAGTCAGACCTATAATCACTGGCCCAGCAAGGAACAACACCTCCTGGGGCTTTCCTTTCAGGTCGCTTAGGTGACCTGCCGTGCACGGTTTCAGTGCGTCTCTCCTCAGCCCAATCAGCGAACAGATATGTTGGATATGGGGTCACGGCACCAAGAAATGTTAGGTATTTTCTCTCGTATCCAACAGAAAAAGAACCACACAGGACAGAGTAAGGTTTTTGGCCAACGCTCCTTGCAGGGAGGGAAATCCACCTCTGGTCTGGAACCAGAGGTGAACTCCAAAGCCTTGCTTTGGCTTTTATTTGGTAAGAGTGACACATCAGAGTTTCTGACACCATCTGTATCAGTTGAAATCTGTATCAGTTTAAGAGTGAGGAGAAAAACAATGACACTGCTGGAATACTAGTTGATACGTTTTGACATGTTTGGTTTTTTCAAACAGTTCTAAGTAAAAACAGTTTATGTAAATGCAGGGAATTACTATCAGCTCGGATGTGGACTAATAGTATCAGAAACTTTTTGCTTTGTATGCACAGAAGTACAGGAGTCATAAAGCAGTTTAAAATAATATGAAAAACTCTTACATTCTTCTAAAAATTAAGGGCAGTGCTTCACAACAAAGCTGCAGCCCCCGTGCACCCCATCTACCCTTGCTTTTGGACGGCTGCAGTGAAATGTATTTTTGCTGTGCTTAACTGTGCAATGACAAAGTAGATTGATTGATTGATTAATGGATATGTTTGTGCCACAGAACTGTAACCAAGTCAGATTGTCACTTACAGGTGGTCACATAGTACTTGTACGATCAGATACCACTCCAACAGCTTTGATGTCATGTCTGTTAAATAGACTTCCAAATGTAGTTCTGGTCTCCTTCACAAGTGCCAAGTGTATTTTTTCCATTTTATTTTACTGCTCAGAAAAAATATTTGAGTATGATTATTTTAGATACATCTCAAAAGGGGGGTTGTAGTTTTAATTTATTTGGGGCTGCTTGACACTGAATGTTACTCTAACTCCAATATTAAAATTAAAAATCTGTGATATTTGCAGGGTCTTGGTGAGGTCTTGAAGCATGTGAGAACATTTGGATTCTTTATTCTGACATACCCAGCTCATGATGGTGCATCATTATGGTGGCAGCATCCCGGACAGAGTGTGAGATAAAGTGATTGTGGTATTGGCATTATGTGCATGTCTTTTGCACCTTTGTTCAAACATGAACCGTGGGATTTTATGAGACACCCAGAGATGGTTGTAGATAAATGGATAAACGTCTCTCTTCTGAGAGTCTCTTCTGCTGAAACATTTCTAGAGTTGCTGGGTAAATTCAGCCGAGCACGCATAAACAAGTTTTGTTGTGTCATAAAGAAGAAAGAGGATTAACTTCAGTTTGAGGGGTGCCGGAGCTACTCCAACTGTTGCCTCTCCTCATAGAAGTGCTGCAGCATGAAGAACGTGCTGTGCCAGTGCATGTCCACCTTCTGTCATCCTCATCTCTGCACGATTAATTTGTTGTTGCACACTTCTCACTTCCTCCTAGTAGTAGTGCTGGATCTAAAAAAACAGAATTACTTAGTTTGCAGACAAATGTTATGTGATATTTTAGTAATGTGGTTAATGAATCACTGTGGAAGAATGTGTAAAATAAATGTATTAACCTTTATTTAACCAGGCAAATCCCATTGAGATCACAGATCTCTTTTGCAAGGGAGGCCTGGGCCTGACCGCAGCTAACATGCATGTTTTTGGTCTGTTGGAGGAAACCAGAGTACCAGGAGAAAACCCACGCAAGCACAAGAAGAACATGCAAACTCCACACAGAAAGACCCCAGGTCCAACCAGGACCTTCTTGCTGTGAGGCAACAGTGCTAACCACTGAGCCTGTGCTGTCAATGTAATTTAAAACAGACAGAACTTGTTACTTTGAGTGCTTTTTGCAAACTTTTAAAAAACCGACAAAGGATATCTTGTCAACAGTGCCTGTGTTTTAGATCTTAAATTGTAATTGTTTTAAATAATTATTGCCATTTGCTGTTATACTGTATGTTTTATATTTTTATACATTTCTGAAGTCTTCATAATCTTGCTACTTGTTTTGTTTTTTATGACGTGTGCTGCTGCTGCCTGTTCTTGGCCAGGTCACCCTTGTGAAAGAGGTCTTGATCTCAATGGGTTTTTATCTGGTTAAATAAAGGTTTAATAATAAAAAAATGCATGACCAGATATTCAAAGTGTCCAAGTGGTGTTCTGAAGGCAATCTTCCACTCATCTCCCTCCTTCATGCGTACCAAATGATATGCATTTCTTAAGTAGAGTTTAGTGAAGATAGTGGCAGATTGAAGCTGTTCATGAACAAAGTCGATTAAGGGAAGATGACATTTATTTTTAATGGTGATGTTATTTAAACCCCTGTAATCAGACAGAGGGTTTTATCCTTCTTGGTCACAAAGAAAAACCCTGCCGCTATAGGAGAGGTAGAAGGGCATATGATGCCTGAGTCGAAGGACTCTTCAATATACTTTCTCATGGACTCTCTTTCGGGTTCAGAAAGATTATGTAATTGACTTGCGGGTAATGAGGACCCAGGAAGGAGGTCGATTGCACAGTTGTATGAGCGGTGAGGAGGCAGATACGGAGCTCGCTGTTTGCTGAATACCGGGGCAAGGTCATGGTAAACAAGAGGGACAGTAGTGACGTCAGCCTCCTCGACAGGAGAGTCCTTCTTTGAGTGGTTGGAAACTGCGGAACGCAAACAGTGTTTTAAACATTTATCGCTCCATCCTTTCACTCTCCCGAGCTCCCAATTTATGTTGGGATTGTGTTTCTTGAGCCATGGGTATACCAAAAATAGTTGGGTGTTAGGCAAGTCAAAAACAAAAAAGTAATTTATGTCATGGTGGTTACCGGAGATTATTAAAGGCAGATTCGTAGTTTTAAGGCAGATATGAGCTCACCTGTAACTCCAGCAATAGAGACAGGGGAAATCTCTTGAGTGGGTAGAGATAGTTCTTTGACCAGGTTTAGGCTGATTAAATTCTGCTCAGCATCAGAATCTACCAATGCTGAAACTGGGAGGTAATCTTGGTTTATTAGAATTATGGTGGGTAGGACAGGTCTGCATGTGGGAAAGAGAGCAGAGGTGCCCACCAGTATCTCTCTTTTTACTGGCAGGTGCCTTTGTTTCCCCAAAATGAGCAAAGAGCTAAATAATGTCCAGGATTGCCACAATATATGCTGTACAAGAATTTGATTCATTTTGCCATTGTCTGTCCTCAGGAGATAAACAAGTGTGACACACTTGCATTGGTTCTGGTTCTGGTAAAGTGACAAGGCGTGTTACCAGACCCACAGGAGGTGAGAGAGACCCAGAAGCAAAGCGTCCTTGGGGTTTGTAATTTTCTAACATAAATTTGTAGGTGCGGGGCTCACCTGGTGACGTAGAGAATCCATAAGTGGAGAGCCTCTAGGGTTGTAGTCCCTCTCCTTTTTACGTTTCCGGAAGCGATCATCGTTGCAAATAGCCAAGTTTATCGGTTCATCAAAATTTTGGGGTTTGTCTCATGCAGTGATCTATCTCATCAGTAGGTATCTCTGCAGACAAATATGGAAAGCGTATCTGGAGGGCCACATCTGATTGGACAATAAAAAACAAGGCTTATCTAGAGGCCACATCTGATTGGACGATAAGAAAAAAGGCGTATCTGGAGGGTCACATCGCCATAACTCCTCTTTCTGCCTCTCAACACAGAACTTGAGATTACATTTCAAAACAAGAGCAACATAAATGAATTTATGAATGAATTTACAAAAACAGAATGGGAGGCAGATCTTTCAGTTTTCAGGCTCCTCTCTTGTGGAACCAACTTCCAATCTCTGTCCATGAGGCTGACACATTATCCAGTTTTAAAACTAGGCTTAAGACTTTCCTTTTTGCTAAATCCTATAGTTAGGGTCGGCTTGGGTTTCCTGAGCTGTCTCTTAGTTATGCTGCTATAGGCTTAGACTGCTGGAGGACAAACTGACCACAATTTTCACCCTGCTACTGTCTTTACTTACTTTGCTCAACCTGTTTTGTATTTGTAATTATTATTTCTATCCTTAACATGTCTTTTTTGTCTTTCAGATACACCTGGACCTACCATTCTATGTTCGTCTGTCTCTCCTTCCTGTCCTCTCAACCAGCCGGTCAAAGCAGATGGCTGCTTGTCCTGAGCCTGGTTCTGCTGGAGGTTTCTTCCTTTTAAAAGGGAGTTTTTCTTTCCACTGTTGTCACTGTGCTTACTCAGGATGGGAGACTGCAACGAAGCCAAGATTCAACTTGTCTGCTGGATTCCTTAGATAGAGAACTTTACTAATTCGCTTTTATGTGTGTGAATGTTTCTGTAAAGTGCCCTGAGACAACTTTGTTGCGATTTGGCGCTATATAAATAAACTGAATTGAATTGAATAAATGGGTAGTGGGGATGGCTAAATATTTGTTTTTTAATACCTAGCCATTTCATTAAAAAACAAAATCCATTTTGGTTGTTGAATAATGTGAAAATAGTTACAATTAATAAATAAAGAAAAATAAAGTAACCAAAATAATAATTATACTTAAACTGGCTTTGATGTTCCCTTTAACTTCACCTTTTCTTTTTCAATCTTTTAAAGCAGTCACTGCAGATGAGTGATTGTCAGTTTGTGTAAGATTTCTGCAACTGGAGCAGGCATGTCTGCTTACTGGTTAACTTCCTTAGCTGTCACAGATTTTAAGGGTCAATCCTACTCCATGTTTCAGCTCCTTTCATAGATCAGATCTCATAGAAAAGCACTTCTAAAGAGCAAATTTTGTTTTTAGCTTTTGTTTTGGGCCATTATCTCATTACAGGAATCATGATCTTAATTGAGACCAGCCGTTTTGACAAATGGGAACAGGTTTCGCTTTAGATGCTTCATATAAGAATGAAATGTATCGTTATTGTATGTCTTTGAGTGAATGAATGTGAGATTGAGGTTGGGATAGTGTGATTGTGTCTGTGTATGAATGGGTATTTGTTAGGCCGAGACTCGGACTGCCCCCTCTTTGATACAACTGGGGGTGCTTGGCATCGCGCCCCTATCGCGCGGCCCCCTGGTGGGGTGTGCCCTTGCCTGCCGGCGCGCTTGGGGCCCTTGGTATCGGGGGCTGGGCGCTTGGGCGTGTGTCGGCTCGGCCTGGTGTCTGCCTGGTGGGGCTCGGGTCCTCTGGCCCTGTCAGGCCTTGGCCTGGGTGGTGTGAGTCCTCGGTGCCCAGGCCTCGGTGCCTGGACCTGGACCTACATCGGTGCGGCGGGTGCCGACGGAGGCCTATGAGTTTGTCGCTGTTGGCCCCGGGGGGTCACTGTATGTGGTTGCTGGTGGGGATCTTCCGGTTCTCCCCTGTGGTCCCTTCTGGGGGGTGGGTGAGTGGTTCGCCCTGTGTGGGTGGCTCTGGGGGCTCCGCGGTCGGGGTCCCTCCTGGGGTCTTGGGCTCTGGTCCCCCCTTTTTCGTCTGCCTCTGGTCTTGGGGGTCGGGTCTCTGCTGCTTCACAGTTACTATTAAATGTTCTATTAGAGAAGCCTTATACACTTATGCATGCTCACAACCACACACAAATAGAAGCAGGGATGTTTATGTAGGCTTTATATGTAGACATATAGATATGTATGTGAGTGTATATTCATGTGTATGTATGTATGTATGTATGTATATAGGCGTAGGTATGGGTATATATATTTATGGAAACTTACTGCAAAGCCATGAATATTTTAAGTTCTTTATACATATGTATTTTGTTGCTGTGTTTTGTCATGTTCTTTGCAGGTGAACAGACAGTGGCCGGGTGTTTTGACGTGTGCTCTATTTGTATATATTTCTTATATTTTGGAGTCTTACTTTGTCTTTTCTTTCTTTCTATCCTATTAAAAAAAAAAAAAAAAAAAAAAAAAAAAACCTACACTAGAATGTCACTATAATAAATATTTCATAATAATGGTGTGGAGAGGATGGCTGTAAGGGGAGAAGGGAGGCCATCAAAAAGAAAAAAAAAAAAAAAAAAAAGATGCTTCATATCTCATTGTAGCCAGACCACACTCAAGCCAACCTGTATCAGGTGCAGCCTAGAACCCAAGAACAAAAGAGAATCTTCTTGTGTTTGACAGCAGATATAACACCGTTTCTTAGAAACCTTCAGTTTTGAGTTGATGTAACTTACCTAAAGAGCCAGCAAATACAGCTAGCCAATCAGTGTTTGCCCTTGACAAATGCCCATTAAATACAGTTAGTCAATCAGCGTTTGCCCTCTAGAAACACCTTTTTTCCAGAAACTCCCACTTTGGTCTGCAGAAAACCCCTTCTCCAGTGATCTGGTCCTTAATGGTGTCTGACAAAGAATGCAGAAAGGTACCTTGTAATGGAGTTTTATTCCAATCGGCCCGGGCAGCGAGGATGCGAAACTCGAGGGCATGTGTGAATACTGGTCGTTGACCCTGATGTAGTCCTAGGAGCTGCTTTACAGCGTTGGGTTCCTGTAGTGGCCAGTTGAAGATCCTACAAAACTCTTTCAGAAAGATATCATAAGATACAGAGTCTAAATCATGGGATTTTAAAACAGAGTGTCGGGTTCTAAGGGGCTAGGTTATAGCTGCCCTTGCCTACAATATAATTTAAATAACGGGTTCTCTCTTTTTCGAGCTAAATTACAGCCATGTGACCGAGGTAACTGTGCGTAGATTGTTTAAACAGTGACATGATTAATTTTATTTGACCCATCAAAATAAATGTGGTCATTTATTGAACAGAATCAAAATTTAACATCAAAACATTGTACACTTGATTAGCTGATCTGGTTCTGATTAATAAAACTTGGCACGTTTTACTTAATAAAAACAACAGACATTTCTGAAGGCCTCTAGATTAATTACGTAATTACTGGCAAAATAGAAGTTTAAAGATGGGAAATAGAGGAGTTTAAATGGAGAGAAAAGATGGATAAACAGGAATGTGTGTTGACTAAGAACGGCACCCTTCATCCAACACCAGCCCAACTCTCCGGTACACTTGGCGCGTTAAGACTCGTTACCTTAAACGGGATACCTCCGCTCAGGAACAGGAGTCCATTTCAACGCGACCTTTCAGCATCTCCGGTAAGGATGGCTGAGAATCGTCCGAAGTAGTGACGGTACTCCGTTCAACAAACACGCTCATCTCCCGTGGGAATACACAGCAAGCTGTGAGTCCGTAAGAGGTTCCACTCAGGTGTGGAAGGATCCATCACAGGCTCCGAAGACTAAGTTCAAGACTAGACTTCATCAGAGACCCAGTTGACCTCATAGACCTGAATGATCTGACTGACCCAGTTGACCTCGTAGACCTCGTAGACCTGATAGACCTGGTTGACCTGAGAAGTTCCAGGAAGTGTGGACTCTTAAAGAGTTCTCACTTCCGGTCACCTCAGGACTTCCTGATTGGTTGAAGCAACCAACAGGGGGTGGTTCTAGTGATGTCAGAGGGTCATTACAAGTCAAGAAAACAGCAGGAATGTTTTAGAAACGTCCCGTACAGACAGAAGACATGTTATGGCGAAGTGGGAGGAAGAAAGGCCAGTAGCTTCTTGTTTACCGTCTGCTAGGTTTAAAAACGCGACACTTCGTTCTAATAACTTCTCTTCTGACTTTCGACCGACATCACTACTTCTCATTTCAGACAGGAGATCAAAAATGCATAATTACTTTGTAAAATAGACATTTAACTTGATTTCTAATTTAAATGAGGATTAAAAATCATTAATACTGTTTCTCAGTTGATTTAAAATGAGTGGTTCACTTCAACATTTAGAAATGGTATGAACTAAACACTTGATTTATCAAGATATTGTAAAATAGTGATGATAATATAAAAGAAGAGTGTTCTTTCAATTGATTACTTCAGGATACAATTAGACAGTCTCTGAATGAGCTAATTTGTATTTCTGGATTCAAATCAATGAAATAACAGTTCCTGTCCCATGAAGGCCCTCAGAGGCAGGTTTTGGTCGGAGGCCGAGTTCACTACAAGAGTTAGCCCACTGGAGTGTGTCAGCTTTTAATTGACTAGTGAAGTAAGTATTTTTTGCAGTTCTTGTGGTGTAGAGTAGAGGAGCTCCTTTAAAGGAAAGTTTACATAGAAGGAGAAAACTTCCACAAAGGTCAGGGTTCCCAGAAAATTATTTGGATGGTTTTATAATTACTTGTTGGACTGTGGAGCTAGTGGAGTAGTGTTGGTGGAACTGGGTTTCGGGGGTGGAGCTGGCACTGTAGGAGGAGAGGGTGAGAGTCTCTGGTTAACTGAAAAAAAAATACCTCTTAGCTCCTGCATGTTGGACTGGGCAGGTTGTTGTTGGGTAAGGATGCACTGAAGCATGTTCTCCAGTTTGTCATTGCATTTCATCTGGGAAGCAAACGGAGCTTGCTCACCCCTGCTCTCGTTCTGGGTCTGGTTTGGCTGGAAAATTTCTGTTATGACTCGAGGAATCCAGATTTTGACAAGACCCGGAATGAGGCAAGACTTTGGAGTAGAAGAAGTAAAAATGTTAATTATTTACAGTGGAAATTTAAATACAGCAGATCTCTTGGAGCCCCTAAGGAGGAAGGACAGGGTCAGGTGGATCTGGGCTGATGAACCAAACATTGTTATTGATCTATTTGTTTCTCTTACATGTTTGGATGCCATTGTGTGGCAATGAGTGGAATCCAAAAGGTGCTCCAGAGATGAAGGACCAGGCAGCGCAGGCAAGGCAGACAAGGCAGGCAAGTGGCTGGAGGGCAAGGCACGAGGACCGAGGACAGGACCAAAGGCAAAACCAGAACTGGACAGGACCCAAGGAGGCAGGATGACTGTAGACACAAAAACAAGGTAAGTGTCTCAGTTTGAGCGCATTAATGCTGGCCAGAGGCATAAATGCCACAAATGGTATAATGATCCAGAGAAGAGTAGCACTCGATGCAGCTTTAGTAGAGAAGGACCTCATCAGGTAGATGGCTGACAGGTAGTGGCAATTAGTGGCCATCTTGGAGAGAGGAGCTGCAGCCAGTGGTACTCTTACACCAACAATTTGTAAATCAAACCAGAGATTTGAGAAAGAAGTACCTGCTTTGCCTGGACCAGTCTAGGATAGTTAACCATTTCTCATTAAGTCAGTGGAGTGTAACATTAGCAGTGTGTTTAGGGTCTTTGTCCTGCTGGAAGATAAACCTCTGGCCCAGTCTTGAATCTCTGGAGAACTCAAGCTGCCCCCCTCAAGATTTTTTCTGTATTTTGTTGCAACTTTCCATCCTTCTTCTCTTAGCATTTTCCCAGTGTTTACTTATTAAAGCATTCCCTCAGCATTTTGCTGTCAATGTCATGCATCAACATGGAGACTTCTTCTTTCAGCTGTTCCCTCTTCAGGGGTCTCCACAGTGAGTCATCCTTCTCCATCTCACTCTGTCCCTTCTCCAATTACCTCCACCTACCATGAAATATTTCACTATGTAATGAATCTATGTAAAATAAGAGTTTCACTTTCTGAAATGATAAAAAAAAAAAAAAAAATTCACAATATTGTAATTTTCTGAGCAGCACCTGTATACTGAGATCGTTTGGCTCTTAGATTGCTCACAGGTCAATTGTAAGAGTTTTTCATGTTATCATTTTAAACTGCTTCATGACTCCTGTACGTCTATGCATACAAAGCAAAAAATTTCTGATACTATCAGTCCACATCCGAGCTGATAGTAATTCCCTGTATTTACATAAGCTGTTTTTACTTAGAAGTGTTTGTTAAAAACCAAACATGTCAAAACATATCAACTAGTATTCCAGCACTGTCATTGTTTTTCTCCTCACCCTTAAACTGATACAGATTATTTCAACTGCTACAGATGGTGTCAGAAACTAATTACAATAAACATTTAATCAACTGAACCTGTACAAGATGTTTTGTTCTGATCAAAAAGTGTTCCAAGCCAACACTTATGTGTCACTCTTACCAAATAAAAGCCAGTTCTAACAGCAAGGCTTTGGAGTTCACCTCTGGCTCCAGACCAGAGGTGGATTTCCCTCCTTGCAAGGAGCGTTGGCCAAAAAACCTTACTTTGTCCTTTGTGGTTCTTTTTTCTGTTGGGTACGAGAGAAAATACCTAACATCAATCTTTAATTTTTATTAATTATGATTTTGGAGGTGGGCAGCACGGTGGCGCAACTGGTAGAGCTGCTGCCTCTCAGCAAGCAGGTCCTTGGTTCAAACCCCAGTCCAGGGGCCTTTCTGGGTGGAGTTTGCATGTTCTCTCCGTGCATGCATGGGTTTTCTCCGGGTGCTCCAGTTTCCTCCCACAGACCAAAAACATGCATGTTAGTCTGATTGGTAACTCTAAATTGTCCCTGGGTGTGAGTGAGAGAGTGAATGGTTGTTTGTCTCGTTTGTCTCTATGTGGCCCTGTGATGGACTTGTGACCCGTCCAGGGTGTACCCCGCCCCTCGCACAGTGATTGCTGGACATGGGCACCAGCGACCCCCGTGACCCAAAATGGAATAAGCGGGTAAAGAAAATGGATGGATGGATGGATGGATGGATTTTGGAGGTAATGGTCAGGAATTCAGGCAAAGAGGGCTGAATACATGTACACAAACCACTTTACAGATTTATATTTTTTCATTATTCACCTTTATGTATATGAAAAGTTTTCATCTTCATTATTTTACCATTTTTCTGAAGATCCGTTATTTACAATTAGATTGAAAATCCATTTAAACAGCAGGTGGTTGTCAGGTCCCAATCTATGAATCATCATAACTTGATTAAATCTTTTTTTTCTCTCTCTCTTGCTTTTCTGAGATATTTTACATTTGAACACTGTTCCTGCTTTCTGTTGTCTGACCTTGAACATCATCACAATAAAACTAATGCTGCGACTACTCTTAATGATGTCTTTATTCTGCTATACGAGACAGAGGGCTGGCAGCCTTCTGTCTAATGATGCAAAGTTAACAAGGGAGCAAACAGTATTTGACTCATGATGATGCAAAATATGTTCTAAACAAAGACAAAATTAGATGTGCATGCAACAACTGGATTTGGTTTAAATATGCATGACAACCTTTGGCTGACAGTTGATGTTGACATGAAGGAAAGCTGTACTTAGAATGGTAAATTATTGCCTCCTTTAACAGAGAAATATAGATGTAAAGGGATTGAATCCCAAAGTGTGTTGAAAACAGTGGAAAATGTCTTTGTTCCATTCATTGTTTTGATATGTCGGGTGGCGTGGTGGTATAGTGGTTAGCTGTCAGTTCTAAATAAAATAGCTGCAAGTTCTCAACCTGTCTCAAGCCTCTCTGGGTGGAGTTTATATGTTCTCCCTGCATGCATAGGTTTTAACACAATATGAGCGATCCAGAGAAACCAGACTGAGGGAAACAGACTCAAGCTCTTGATTTTAACATGTGTTTTTTGTCTTTCAGATACACCTGGACCTATACCTGGACCTACCATTCTATGTTCATCTGTCTCTCCTTCCTGTCCTCTCAACCAGCCGGTCAAAGCAGATGGCTGCTTGTCCTGAGTCTGGTTCTGCTGGAGGTTTCTTCATTTTAAAAGGGAGTTTTTCCTTTCCCCTGTTGCCACTGTGCTTGCTCAGGATGGAAGACTGCAACGAAGCCAAGATTCAACTTGTCAGCTGGATTCCTTGGATAGAGAACTTTACTAATTGGCTTTTAGGTATCTGAATGTTCCTGTAAAGTGCCCTGAGACAACTTTGTTGTGATTTGGCGCTATATAAATAAACTTAAATGAACTGAATTGAATTGAAAACTGAATTGAATATAATAAAGTGATTTATTTACAGTGATTTAAAATTTGCAATATTATTACAGGAGAATCTAGGAAACCTGGGCAAGGAGGAAGAGAGTGAGTCTGAGTATAATGAGGGAATGTTGATTAAGCACATGTTGTTTAGTTCTTACTGGAAGGTGGTGGTCTTGTACTGTTGAGAGGAGGGCAAATGATTCCAGTATGGTCAAAGCCAAGAGAAGCAGGTAGATCGTAGTGGTTAGTTGACATTCTGGTGGTAGAATGGCGGCAGAGCAGCTGAAAGTCTTTGTCTTTCATTTTATGTTTTTTTGTTTAATTTTTTTTCTTTCTAAAAATTGTCATTGTTTTTATATGAAATGAATAAATTTACAATAAATAAATAAAGTAGTGATGGGATCTTCTGTGTCGAGGCTTCGAAGCATATCGAGTAATTCAGGAGGATTTATGTGGAGCGTGTATTGAGGCGTGTATTGCTGACGCATGTAGTGACATTCGAGGACTCGCAAGCGGGCCGTATCACGTGACCGATTCAAAAACTGGCTCATTTGTATGCACGAGATTCGAAATATAAGGGGCAGACAGAAAAATTCTTCATCACCATCATCATAAAGACAGATTAAGATCATTTGCAGATAAATTTAGACTTTATTTGAGGTCCTCACAAATATCCTGATGCATGCTCAATAATCCAGGTAGAAAAATCTAAAAAAGTTAAATCTGGTCCTCTGGACATTCAAAAAAACAAAACAAAGCACACAAATATTATTTATTTTATTCTTTTATTCAACTTAAAGCTTCACAAACCAGTTATGTTGTTATAATACATCTACCAGTTTTACATTTATAGTGTACTTGATGGCGCAGTAGAGCAAATGAAGCACCATGGCGCATCGGATCATAAGTCAAGCTATTTGATGGAAAGCCTCAGTGCTTCATGAAGCTTCATCTTGCCATCACTAGCTGAAAGTAAGCACTGATGTTTTGCAGGCACAAGGAATGAGACAAGGGATCCAGGACTGGAGACTCAGGAGATAGGTACTAAGGTTATTTTCACACCTGATAGTCTGGTAGAGTCATTTTGGTTGAGGACCAATATTCATAACATTTTGTTTACATTTGAGCTGTTGCGTTTCACACTGCACTGTGCAGTCGAGCCAACCTGTTAGAACCAACCTGTTCCCCCACTCGCCTATGGTGTGTTAGGAGTGCGCGGGGAACCCAGATGATATGAGACCCAGAACGAGGCAGACACAGGGGAAGTACAAAAGAACAGTGTTTATTATTTACAGTGATAATAAATCCACACGCTGCTTCTCAGCAACTCCTGGAAAGAGGGACGACAGGTTAATGTTGGTCCAGAGGGGAAGACCTGAATGGTTTGTTTGA
>NC_056508.1:12313516-12315949 GCF_014905685.2 Nematolebias whitei
CTATACCATGAGAGGTGATATGCTCCAGCGATGAGTCACACTGGGCTTCAGCCTTTTGTAGATGGAGAGGCTCATCAGGCTGATGACCGCCAGGTGTTGTTAATCAGCGGCCATCAGCAAGGCAGGCTGCAGGCAGTGGGACCCTTGCATGGTGGTGCTGCACCAAGAACTACTGAAAGAAACGACACAAAAACCTCTGAAGAAGACACTTCTTAATCTTCTTCTGGAAATAAAAACAAAATGGAATGGCATCAAATTTTAGTGGTTTTTATGAGTTCTGTTTTGTCATTTTTCAACAATGGACTCAGCATGAGTGGAAGATGAGGCAGAAGACCATGGAGAATGCTGTTTTTCACACAAGGCAAGCTGACAGCTCCATATGAGATAAGAGAAATGTGTTTGTTTGCCCTGCATTGTAGTCCTCTTCCTGCTTGCAGAGCGGTCCCCGTTCTGCTTACATTCACACTGTACTCGAACCGCACTCAAGTTTTCTTCTAACCGACCGAGACCTAGGTTTTAGACCGGGCCAGAGTTTGCCTTTTTGTTCCGTAGCAGAGTTCGATGGCATGTTCACACCTCCCCAAACTAACCGGGCTTCCTAGGCAAACGGGCTAAAGTTCAGGACAACAGGGCTGGTGTGCCAGCCCTGCTATTGCACCAGCACAAACCCCACAGGAGCAATACATGGCAGAAACATCTCAGCATTCAACATCTTATGTTATAGGTGATGTCAACAAATTTATCTTTGATCTGTAGTTAATACAAGTGAAAACATCACAGTGAAGTATTTTGAAACATTTTTCTTTTATTATCTGTATAAACAGTTTGAACAACTCAAATGAATGTTAGTCTATAGTACATATTATGTTAAAATGTTCAGAAGAATGTGTACAAAACTGTTGAACGTTCAGTATTGAACCTTTATTTGTTACAATGTTGAAGTATTTGTTACAATTTAAAAAAAAGTATGAACATATAGTATTTTTCTTGAAAAACTGCAGCATATAAACACCTGTAAGATGCATAGATAAAAAAATATATATTTTGAAATGTAATAGCACAAAATTGTGTTAAAAATAATATTCATTTACAACAGCATTACTGTGCCAAGTATGCACACAGAGCATCCCTAATCCTCCCCCATAGTTAGCTTGAAGGCCAATCTCTGGATCGACAGAGTCATCCACATAATCTGCAGGCTCTTCATCCGTCCACTCCTCATTTGCTGTTTCACAGTAATTATGCAGAACAAAACAGGCTGATATTATGTGGCTTACAAAGGAAATGTGTGCATCACACCTCTTGAGAAGGCACCTCCAGTCGTCCAAAGGCTCTTTCAACTGTCATTCTAGCCTGGCTGAGTCTATAGTTGAAGTTTGCCTGTTGTTGTGTTAAGCCTCTCCCCTCAGGAAATGGTTTCAGCAGCCAAGGCAGTAGTGGGTATGCAGCATCTCCGAGAATGTGTAGTGGTACGTCCACATTGTTCAGCCTTTCTATCCAGCCTGGGAACAGTGTCCCATTTTCATTCCTACTGTACAAGGATGAATTGGCCAAAACTTTTGCATCATGAAATTTTCCCAGCCAGCCCACATTGATATCCCAGAATTTCATTTTGTTATCTACCACGCCTTGCAGAATAACAGAGTATAAGTTTTTCCTGTTATAATAGTCAGCAGGATTCTCAGCTGGTGCAATAATACCTATGTGGGTACCTACCATCAGTCGGGGTATAACTTTTCTAAACTATTTAATTTTGCACTTAATTAGCAATGCGTTGTGTTTATAGTTTTACATTATAGTCATTTGAGTTTATTTATATAGCACCAATTCACAACAAATGTATCAAGGCACTATACAAATAAAATTCAACTGATCCTAGTTATTAAAATTAAGCTCAGTCAGTTGTTCTAATTCGTTTAAATAATTTTGATTAAACGAAACCTACAGGAGGAAGCTACATTCAGCAATGCTGTTGAATGTTATTTGTATTGTTTGATCTTGAATAACTGATGTGATTTTTTTTTTTAGATTACAAGTGTTATGTTATTTAACAGTAATAGCAATGAAGTAACTCATGAACATCCTGATGCATGCTCAATAATCCAGGTAGAAAAATCCAAAAAAGTTCAATCTGGTCCTCTGGACATTCAAAAAAAAGCAAAAAAATATAGAAAGGTTTCATCTCTCATCCGAGAGACTTCCTCTGTTATGATTCGGACAACCCAGTAGGAACGAGAACCAGAACGACAAGAGTCTCAAATAAGCAAAACAGTGTTTATTATTTACAGTGAATGAGTTGACAGGTATATACAAAATGGTGGCCTGGGACTCCTGAAAAAGGGAGAGACAAGGTCAGGTCTAGGAGTCGAGTGGAGGCAGCTCAAACGGTGGAATAAATTGTTTTGTCTTTCCTTACAGGTAAATCCTTGTGGG
>NC_056508.1:12316049-12320851 GCF_014905685.2 Nematolebias whitei
TCAAACAAACCATTCAGGTCTTCCCCTCTGGACCAACATTAACCTGTTGTCCCTCTTTCCAGGAGTTGCTGAGAAGCAGCGTGTGGATTTATTATCACTGTAAATAATAAACACTGTTCTTTTGTACTTCCCCTGTGTCTGCCTCGTTCTGGGTCTCATATCATCTGGGTTCCCCACACACTCCTAACACACCATAGGTGAGTGGGGGAACAGGTTGGTTCTAACAGGTTGGCTCGACTGCACAGTGCAGTGTGAAACGCAACAGCTCCAAATGCTCCAGCCAAATGAAATTGAAATGCTCCAGCCAAAAAAGACCCAGAATGAGACCAAGAGCGAGCAGACAACCCCCTATTCCCCGGAGGAACGGATCGACGGGTTGGAAAAAGTTTTACAGCAAGTACTGACTCACCAGACCACAGTCCAGTCCAACCTTCAGGAGCTCGAAGGTATGATTTATTCCAAGCTTCTTCCTCCTCAGCTCCAGTCGTTCCGCCAGCCCCCGCAGCTCCTGGTTCCATTCCTCCTGTTCAACAAATGTTAATCAAACCTTCTGAGTTCTTCACCGGAGACCCTGACCAATGTGGCGGCTTCTTGCTGCAGTGCAGACTCGCCTTCGAGGCGGCTCCCTCTCAGTTCTCCTCGGACGCTGCTAAGATCACCTTTTTTGTAAGTCAGCTCAAAGATAATGCTCTCCGGTGGGCTCACTCATTTCTCCTGAGCCATGAAAATCTCTCTGCAACCTATGAACTATTTCTGCATGAGTTTCGTAGGATTTTTGATCGCCCCCTGCAGACGTTGAACGCCGCCAAGCGTTTGTTGAATTTACGACAGGGCCGTCGTAACGCTTCGGAGTTTGCCCTGGAGTTTCGGATCCTTGTTGCCCAAACAGGATGGGACGAATCTGCCCTCCAAGGTATTTTCTTAAACTCTTTATCTGATTTTCTCAAAGACCAGATGGCTACGCGAGACGAGCCCGAGACTTTCGACAAGTTAATAGACATTGCCATCTCCATCGATGACCGCTTCCGGGAAAGGAGGAGAGAGGCAAACTACAATTCCCATCGATCCCCAACTTCCGGGTTTCCGACTTCTCCAGGTGAGCCCAAGTCTGCACCTTTGTACTACGTTTCCCAGAATCCTCCTACTTCCGGGTTTACGACCCCTCGCCATGAGATCGCTCACCCGAGCCTATGCAGGTGGGGCGCACACGGCTGACTCCTGCAGAGAGACAGCGGCGTGTATCCGCCCGTCACTGCATTTATTGTGGTAACCCCAGTCATTTTCTGCCCCACTGTCCGTTTCGGGGAAGAAAAGAACTTCCACCAGTAAAGCGGGAGTTACTGGTGGGAAATTCTGCGTTAACCTCCCCATTTAAATTGTTGCTTCCCATGGTCATTCAGACACCTGACCATCGCTTTTCGTTTTCTGCTCTCATCGACTCGGGTGCTGAACAAAACATGATTAGTGCTGATTTAGTTAGAGAACATTCTTTGCCTACTCGTGAGATTCCTCCGATTTCTGTCGCCGGCCTAACCGGAGACACATTGACCCGTAAAAATCTTAAAACTACCGATTTGCATGTCATCATCTCAGGTAATCATCATGAGATGACCGATTTCTTTGTGTTCAACTCTCGTACGCCCCAGATAATTTTAGGTTTCCCCTGGCTTCGAAACCATAACCCTGTTATTAATTGGGAGCGCGGCTGCGTTGACAAATGGAGCAACAAGTGTCTCAGTAACTGTCTTTGCTCCGCCATTAACGAGTTCCCTCGGGACACGCCTCCTCTAGAGGAGATCGACCTCACCTCTGTTCCTGCTGAATACCGCGACCTAGCGGCAGTCTTTAGCAAGCAACGCGCCTCGTCTCTTCTTCCTCATCGTCCCTATGACTGCTCGATTGACTTATTACCTGGCGCCCCTTTGCCGTCAAGTAGACTTTATAATCTTTCAGGTCCCGAAAGGGAATCTATGTCCAATTATATTAATGAATCTCTTGTCTCAGGTATTATTAGACCCTCGACCTCCCCTTTGGGAGCCAGTTTATTTTTCGTTTCTAAGAAAGATAAAACTCTCAGGCCATGCATTGACTACTGTGGATTAAACAACATAACTATAAAAAATAAGTATCCGCTCCCCCTCATTGACTCGCTACAGGAACAATTACAGTCGGCTTCTTGCTTTACAAAACTCGACTTAAGAAACGCTTACCATCTCGTGTGTATTAAGAAGGGTGATGAGTGGAAAATGGCTTTTCGCACTCCTTTGGGTCATTTTGAATATTTGGTTATGCCCTTTGGGTTGACCAATGCCCCCGCAATTTTTCAGGCACTCGTCAACGATGTCCTGCGCGACTTTATTGGTAATTTTGTTTTCGTCTACCTCGACGATATTCTTATTTTTTCTCGCGACCCCTCTCAGCACACGGCTCACGTCCGCACGGTTCTTCAGCGGCTGCTGGAGAATCAGTTGTTCGTTAAGGCGGAGAAGTGTGAGTTTAATACTTCCACCGTATCCTTCCTAGGTTTTATTTTTGAGGGCGGACGTTGTCGAACCGACCCCGAGAAGACCAGGGCGGTAGTCGACTGGCCGACCCTTGAGTCCAGGAAAGAGTTACAACGTTTCCTGGGCTTCGCAAATTTTTACAGGAGGTTTATTAAGGATTATAGTCGTGTCGTCGCCCCCCTGTCTCAGCTCACTTCCACCGCCCAAGCCTTTCACTGGACCCCAGAGGCTGAGGCCGCCTTCAAGAAGCTCAAGTCCCTCTTTTCCTCCACACCCATCCTCTGCCATCCAGACCCTACGCACCAGTTCATTCTGGAGGTGGACGCCTCTGACAATGGGGTAGGGGCGGTCCTTTCTCAGCGAGCACCCTCAGACAATAAAGTTCATCGCTGCGCCTTCTTTTCCCGACGTCTGTCTCAAGCGGAGCGCAACTATGACGTGGGCAACCGCGAGCTGTTGGCGGTCAAGCTCGCGTTAGAGGAATGGCGGCACTGGTTGGAAGGCACTGAGATCCCTTTTTTGATTTGGACCGACCACAAAAACCTTACTTATCTTAGGAACGCCAAGCGTCTGACCCCCTGTCAGGCCCGTTGATCGCTTTTTTTTAATAGATTTAATTATGTCCTTACTTTCCGTCCGGGCTCTAAGAACGTTAAACCCGACGCCCTGTCCAGACAGCTTGCTCCTCCTGACTCACCTGAGAGCTCCGATACCATTGTTCCCCCCACCTGTGTTGTCGGCTCCCTCTCCTGGCCCATCACCGCTACCGTTCAGGAGGCCCTTCTCTCCGAACCCAATCCTGGTGGTGGTCCCCCCGGTACCCTCTTTGTTCCTTCCAGCGTGCGGTCCGACGTGCTCCAGTGGCTCCACTCGAACAAACTCCCTTGCCACCCTGGAGTCAACCGCATGCTTGCTCTCACTAAGACTCACTTCTGGTGGCCCTCCATGTCCAAGGACATTAAAGACTTTGTTTCAGCCTGTCCTGTCTGTGCCAGGAACAAGTCTGGCACCCAACCTCCAGCTGGCCCCCTGCTTCCCCTCCCAACACCTAGTCACCCCTGGTCCCACATCGCCCTCGATTTCGTGACCGGCCTTCCCCCATCTGACGGCATCACCACCATCCTCACTGTTGTTGACTGTTTCTCTAAGGCTGCTCACTTTGTTCCCCTTCCTAAGCTCCCTTCTGCCCTCGAGACCGCTCACCTTCTTACCCTTCATGTTTTCAGGCTCCATGGGATCCCTTCGGACATCGTCTCTGACCGAGGCCCGCAGTTTATCTCCCAGGTCTGGTACTCCTTCTGCAAGTCGCTCGGGGCGTCCGTTAGCCTTACCTCCGGCTACCATCCTCAGGCTAACGGGCAAGCTGAGCGCTGCAATCAGGAGTTGGAGTCCACCCTACGTTGCCTAGTCGAGTCCAATCCTTTGTCCTAGAGCCAACATTTGGTTTGGGTGGAATACGCCCACAATTCCCACCGTTCCTCTGCCACCGGTATGTCCCCCTTCGAAGCCTCCATTGGCTACCTTCCCCCTCTCTTTCACAGTCTAGAACTCGACTGCTCGGTCCCATCCGTGCAGCATCACTTCCGGCGTTGTCGTCGCGTCTGGCGCCAGGCCAAGGCGGCCCTCCTTAGGACCGCGGCCAAGGCTAAACGGTTTGCGGACCGCCACCGTTCAGCGACACCCGCCTACCAGGTCGGCCAGCAGGTTTGGTTGTCCACCAGGGACATCAAACTGCGGGACACCCCCCGCAAGCTGGCTCCCTGCTTCATTGGGCCCTTCCCCATTACCCGCATCATTAACCCCTCTGCGGTCCGTCTCCAACTCCCCAGGGCCATGAGGATTCACCCGACCTTCCATGTTTCCCAGGTCAAGCCCGTCTCCCTCAGTCCCTTGTGCCCCCTTCTGACCTCCCCCCGCTGCCCCGCCTGATCGACAACCACCCTGCATTCACCATCAGATCCATCCTGGACGTGCGACGCAGGGGTAGGTGTTTCCAGTACCTGGTCGATTGGGAGGGGTACGGTCCTGAGGAGAGGTCATGGATCCCCAGGTCGTTTATCCTCGACCCCAGCCTCATCTCCAGGTTCTTCAGAGACCACCCCAAGAAGCGCCTCAGGTCGCCTGGAGGTGATTCTTGAGGGGGGGATACTGTAAGGGTCTCACTGCCTGCAGCCTGCCTTGCTGATGGCCGCTGATTAACAACACCTGGCGGTCATCAGCCTGATGAGCCTCTCCATCTACAAAAGGCTGCAGCCCAGTGTGACTCATCGCTGGAGCATATCACCTCTCATGGTATAG
>NC_056508.1:12320951-12323721 GCF_014905685.2 Nematolebias whitei
TATTGGCAAGCAAATAGAGCAATTAGAACAACTCGATGAAATTCAAATAGACCAAGAGCTGAGAAGTCTGGCAGAAGGAACATTAGTGTCAGAGAGTAAAAAGTCTAGCCAGGAACGGTTAGCAAAAATCTCTCTGCTTCTAAAAGCGGAATTGGATGCACAGTTGGAACGCAATGTCATGCTGTCTAGAACACATGAGAGGGAGCTCTCAGATATGCAGGCGTCATTACAAGCTGAATCTTATGACAAGATTAGTGAAAAAGACTGTCAGTACCAAGCTGCGTGTTCAGACAATGAACAGCTACAACAAGAGTTGCAGCTCGCAAAATTAGAGCTGGAAGAACGCAGAGTGGATAAACACGCATTACTGGAGCTATATAGGCGTTTACAAAGTGATTATCAAACATCACAGGAACGCTTAAAAACATGTGAGGAGAAACTAAGAGCAGCAACAGGTAAAAGTAATGACGAGGGGCGAGCTGGTCTGGAATCCAGACCAGACCTTGAACAGTGTCGGGATAATACACCAAAACCTCCAAAAATCTTTTACTCACCTGGTGCTTTTAGACCCATCCAAACACCTACACAAATGGGTAGAGTAACACCCCCACTACCAACCACGCAAGTGAGACCGTTGATATCTTCTCCTTCAATGGATGATTTGCAAAAAATCTCAAAATATGTACAACGCTTTGTACCTGGACCGATGGGTTCATCTGGAACAAAAGCGTACCTCAGAGATCTTGAGTTCAGATTGAGATCTTATCCTAATGCTACGGTTGAAGATAAGATCAGTCTGATAAGGCTCACTTTAGACAGAGAGGTGTTCACCTTCATCGAGCGTCTACCTGATGCAACGAGAAAGGATTACAACCTTCTGTGTGAAGCTTTGATCAGAGAGTACGACTCCTGCACGGGACCAGCTGGTTTCCCAGCCGCTAACAAGGTCACGCAGGGTAAAACTGAACATCCAAAAGTTTATTACAAAAGAATCTTCCAAGCTTATTTCGGTAACAGAAATGAAACCGGGATGGAAGAAGAAGAAGGTTTTAAATTTGTTTTCAGCAAAAATCTCCACACTGATATTAAAACATCAGTGCAAATGATGGCAAATTTCAGAGAAAAATCCATCAGTGAGATTAAACAGTGTGCTGTGAATGTATTTGAGGCATGTTCTCATGCTAAGACGCCCATAGAAGTGTTTCCTGGTGTAAAGGTTAAACCCCACTCCCTAGAAATGGAAGGAAGGCGCACGTCACCACCTCCTCCTAAAACAGGCAAGAAAAGGCAGTATTTTCAAACTAACAAACCACGTAATGAAGGTGCACGCTGGGACAAAAAGGCTCCTCTTTCAGAGGATGAACGTGATGATCGTAAATGGGATATGCGTAGGACGCAAAGATATGGGATCCAAGAGGACCCATATTATCAGGGGAAATCCGAAGAGGAACCCCCAAAAGACGTACCTAACCCTCCCCCACCTCGGACGAAACGAACCGAGGCGATAAAATCACAAAGGTCCCAGGAACAAGGCCCTACACCTCTGAGCTCGGAGGAGACAGAGAAACTACAAAGGTTTGTAGAAACTTTGAAAAACGCTGAAATGGGAATGCAACCAGGAGCACAATGTAGTGATCTGATTGCTACTAACTCTGAAGGCGCGAATGACAACATTACAGATGTTGGTGAAACACACCAAGACATTGCTGTTGTTGCCTCCAAGAACCCCTCATCGGACGAAGGGGGGATAAACTCACACACAAACGATGATGAGTCATCGCAAGCTGAACAATCAGAACCTGACTTTCATGATTTTGAACTAGGCATTCCAGTTCTGGGAGGACTCCCAGATAACCCGGTACCGAGTCAAGAAGCTGGGCCAGTATGTTTCACGAAACCATCACAGGCCATCGCTCTTTTCTCAACCAATGACGTCGACCAAGGATCACAAACCTATGGTGTCTTACCCATAGACAGGTCCGACGACTCAGGAAAGGATTCGTTGGAGCTCCCCAAGGAGCAAGAACCCTCATCAGTCTCATCACAGATTGAACAGGTGGTCGCCCAAGCCGACACTCTAACATCTGATGAAGAAAGAGACAAACCTCGCCAAGTTCTTTTAAAATATGAAAAGTCATTTTCACCTGACCCAGACATCATCCAACTTCAGAAGTTGGACGATCCTGCAATTAACTCGATGATACTGTATCTGACTGACCCAGACAAATACACCCCATCGAAAGGTAAACTGGATTCTGATCCAGACCTAAAAGTCCTCTTTCAGCTGCGCAAACAGTTAAAACTACTCAAGGACAACCTAACTTTAGCTCATGGAGCGACGTCCTCACCCGTGTTCGCGGTCTCCCATGACCGAAGGGGGGTGACGCCAGTTAGGATAATGCTACCAGACACGATAACATGACCAAATCTGACATTCAGAGTGAGTGGCGCACCGAAACGTCATTTTCTAGTTGCTTAATCACTGCTTTTGTCAATGTTGAAACGTTGTTTTACTGGTTGCTTAGTCACTGTTTTTGTCGATGTTGAGACATCGTTTAATTGGTTTTTGGTATTGTTTCTGAACACCCCAAGCAAGAATGAATTTTGTTGTGTAGTTAAGTTAGAGACTAAGAGGCCTTTAACCATGCCAACATGCAGTTCATTCGTTAAATTGCAATCTTTGCGGAGTCAATGTATATTATTGCTACCTTAAGTACCATAATCTACATTGATCTCACAACGCGTAAGCCGAACCTACTCGAACAATTCT
>NC_056508.1:12323821-12328728 GCF_014905685.2 Nematolebias whitei
CTCTGCTAACCATCAAAGAGTGTCTAAATATTATAAGTAACACACACTCAAAGTATATGTTTGAATAGGCATAAAGGTGACTTAACACCTTATAAAACATATTTTTATATCATTCCACCCTTTGCCTTTATGGCATGTAAAACATAATACAACTCTTTAATTTTGACAAAATATATGTTTGAATAGGCATAAAGGCAACTTAATATATTTTTATATCATTCCACCCTTTGCCTTTATGCCATGTAAAACATAATACAACTCTTTAATTTTGAAAATCACTCTCCTGAAATTGAAATTGTTCTGGGAATAACCTCATAACTTCATCCTGGATAAACTCACTCACAATGTTAAGAAAATCCAGACGAGTTTCAAACCCCTGGAACGTTTGATTTATTACATTCCCACTGACACGATCATTGTAAATCAAAACACCTGGTAGGTGTTCAGGTTCGAGTGTGATTATAGTTTTTTCCGTACCAAACCATGTACCAAGCTGTATAATAAATTTCCTGATTAATTCTTTTTTAAACCCTCCTAATATAAAAACAAGTTCCCAAAATACACAAAGTTAATACAGAGATACATAGATCAAACTAGTTATTCTTCTTTTCACTAAACAAGCAAAAGAGATACTGCATATATTTTGCGCCGTAGATAATATTCCTGCGAATATATCCCACCAATGGTGAGCCAACGTCTACACTATTAGTTTAGCGACATGTAAAAACCTTTCTTTGAGCCATGCAGGTGGACACTGTTAGATCAGACACGTTTAGACTTATGAGATTCAATCATTCGTTTCAGCTCTGTAGACCCATTTCAATGCGCATTTTGAAACGGTCTAGGGAGACTCGCCAGGGTACGTGCCATAGTACCTCTGTTAGTCGAGTGGTGGAACTATAACAGGTTAATTGATAAGTCTGGTTGTTCCAAGTCCACAGATGTACACCATACACACATCCAGAGAAAGGCACCTCAGGTAATTGAGGATGACTTTTTATTGTTGCTATCAAACTAGTTCTCTAGCCTAGTTCATGAGTCCAATCACACAATACCTTGTCTCTGGTTAAACATGGGTTAACATGACCTAATTTCAGCATACATATCACTCCTTTATCAGCTGTCTCACATAATTGCATGTTATATGTGAGATTTGTCTGTGGCTCAAACCACTCACCCTGTATTTAAAAAAAAAACAGTGTCCTTGTACAGTTATTAAAGGCAAAATGTGATATTTGCATAACTGTGGTTGCCTTATTAACATGGTATTGAACCCAATGCCCCTCACACATGTTATCATTGCATTTTGTCAATTCAGGTTTTACAACTACCCAATATGTACTAGAAATGTTTCACAGCTTCCTCCACTCGTGGTGATTGGATGTGGTCACCACACTCTGGCAGCGCTCCTTCTGCAGCTGTGCATGGAAAAATTGCAAGGTACACAGGAAAACAAGTTCAAAGCTTCAATTATGTTGGAGAGCACTTCTTCTGTGCTCCCCCACATCTTCAGCTGCCAGTTTATTTATTTTATCAGTATTTTGACCGTTTCTTCTTGGGTCATGACAACTGATAGTATCCAGCCTCCAACTTGGGTAACTGCCAACAAAGCACGTCTCCTCCTTCTCCTTAATTGGCAGTAAAATCAAACTTTGTTCCTCATTTTTTTTCTCTTTCATCTGGTTTAGCATGCCCGACACTACTGTCGTGCCCTATCAGGCAGCTTTTTGTGTTTCAAACATGTGAAGTTACTTTGCACTCAGATCTTGCTTGTATCTTTTCAACCAAACGTGAACACCTGATCCTCCTCCAAGACACGTCCTAGTGTTGCTGATGAGGCATTGTCCATCAGCAACAAGGCACGTGATGCCCAAACAGCCTGCACTCCCTTCTGACGGGCGCCTGTCACCAGCTTCTCATGTTGTCCTCTGGACGGTCCCGGGTGTTCATTTAGCAAAGACCAAGGAAACATCAAGCTGTGGAAACAAGAAAACTGCTTTCAACAAAAAGAGAGAAGAATTAGTTTTCTCTTTAATAATACTTATGAATTGGTACATTTACCCATTTTTCTTCTCTTGCCTCTGGGATATTGCAGACCCAGACCAATTTTATAACTTGAATTTGACCTGAAATCAATATCACTGGCTCTAGAGTCCTCAGAACTAGTCCAGCAGATCCAGGAGTTGCTCTGCTCTGTCGTCAATTTCCTAATTGGTTCTTTTTTCTCTGACAGGCAGCTCTGGAGAATCATTCAATTTAAAGGAGTGGTGCCTGGTACAATGGGTCTGTTATTCAATTGAAACACAGCCTGCAACAAATTTACTTTCCAGTTTGTCAAATCATGTTTTTCATTTTCTCAGCATTTTTTTTTTAACAGTTCATTCATTCTCTTAATCAGCCCAGCAGCTTGTGGGTGATAAGGAAATATGATAAATCCATTCAACATGTTTTTCAGCTGACCAGTCTTTCACCTGTTTTCCAGTAAAATGGGTCCCATTATCTGTTTGTATCTGAAGGGGAACCCCATAAAATTATTTCATCATACTAAGACATTTTAAAGTAGATGTCTGATTTGCATATTTACAAGGATGAGTCACCAACACACCTGAATATGTATCTACAGCCGTACATACATATCTACACCCCTGTGACATGGCAAAGGGCCAATGAAATCCGTCTGCCAGATCTGATATGGTCCCTTTCCTATATTTGTCCCTACATTTACTATTGTGACCCTCTTTTCTAATGTTGACATGCTTCACATTGTTGTATTGCAGTTTAATGTAATTTGTCTTGTTCTACAACTAATCAAACAATTCTTCATACATAACCACTTCATGCAAAAAGTGTCAACAATTAACTTTTATTTATTAAAAAGAAATCCTTCTTCTAGTCTTGGCCCCACTCAGAATATTTAGCTCATCAGTTTTTCTAAACTGAGGTGTTAACTTTTTCCACAGAACCCCTCTTGAAAAGAGCTGAACTTTCACTTTAAATGTGAAACATTTGCAAAACAAGATGGTGAAATTCTTTCTATCTCAGATATTTTTGGATACTTCGAGTTGTTTTTAGATGCTGTCAAAACTATAGCTGCAGATGATCCATTTATAAACAACATATGTTGCACTTCCTTCAAAGCAACCAGCTTAACACATCCGAACAACATACGATGCACTTTCTTCAAAGCAACCAGCTTAACACATCCAAACAACATACGATGCCCCTTTAATCCAAATAATGGCTTCCAGCCCTCAGCTCTTCTGCTGACACATCATCCATCTCAGCTGCAGGCACTCCTGCCTGTATTAATGCCCCCCAGAAAGTAGAACGAGTAGGTTCCTGCATGTTTTTCCGGCCGTCCTTTCTCGGCCCACGACCCATGGATTGACTAAATGTTTTTTTCACGGTTTTCAGCTCTGTGTTCCAATCCAACACTCTGCTTTGAACATCAGTCCTTGAAAAAACATGTAGATGATAATCTACAACCCAACGCACAGCGAGTGCATTCTCTACACACAGTCGAACCAATCTCTGCTCGGACTCCCCTAGGGTCACCCAATGACCCTGTAAATCAGACCAATCCGATGCTATCTGTCGGGCTGTCTCTACACAAACTTCAAACGACGGTCTCGAGTCTTGCAAAGCTCTGACTCGATGCGCTGAATTCATTACCTGACCTCCACCTTTATCCAACAGCCTAGATTCTCGAGCATCTGTGGGTTGTGATATTTTAGACAAGTAAACAACCTCTTTGTCTCCCGAGATGTTACCGTCCCAACTCGACGGACCCCATCCGTCATCCAACCTTGCAACATAAGCTCCGACTCGCTCCGGCGAAACATCACGCTCTTTCTTCCTCATTTTTTCCCTTTTAAGCCTGCATATTTGACCGACTGCACCCTCGGCTACCCTGCTCATTCTCCCAAACTGAGCACCGAACGACTGAATGTGCTGTTCATTCAACAAGCAGGCGGTCCTCACATTCTTGTTTGCTCCGTTGAGCCTGTAATTGCATTTTCTGACTTTCCTCATGCAGTTTTTTCCCAAGGCTACCGCACACATCCTCATATGACGCTGAAGTCCTGTCACTGGTGTCATCTTTCTGACCTCTATTGCCTGCAAAGTGGTCAAAACATCACCCGGACTATCTGCTTTCAGAAAAATTGTTCTAACAACTAAGATGGGCTTCTTCCCACCTCTCAAACACAACAAAACAACTGGGATGGGCTTCTTCCCATCCCGGTACAACTTTTTCTCTGTTCCCCTCACGCCTCCTCAGGCATCTGAATCAACTTTTTTCTGTTTTTAAACTCTCACACAAAGGCTTGGGGCGTCCCCCTCCACCTCTTAAACACAAAGCCAAAATTGGATAACTCTCCCAACCCGGCACAACCTCTGCAGACTCTTTGTCCAGATGCACTCGCATCAACTTTCCTCAACACTTTTTCCTTTCGTTTGAACATGGTGCAGCCGTTCAGAATTATTTATTTATTTTAATAATATCCCATCCTCGTCGCCAAAAATGTATTATGAAATTAGTTTAACAGGGGTCGTGAACGGTCGGCACCCGATGATTCACACGAGAGGAAATAAATCAGAGGAGACTGTTACTGCTAGAAATAATAGTGTCATTTATTAATCTGCCACAGAAAAACAGCCAAGCAAAAACATGTACACTCGTACACTCTTAACACACAAATTGATATGAAAGTCCCTCACCGTGACACGTGGTCGGGAAGCCCTTCGACCCGAGTGACAGGAATCACACCAAACTGCGCTGGGCACCAGCGCGCGTGGTCCGCAGCAAGACTTCAAAAACGTCCCTTGCCTGTCACACCTCCTATATACCTCTCCCTGACAGGATCGCGTGAGAGCAGTGAAAAACAAGTTTGATGGTTGTCAGGAGG
>NC_056508.1:12328828-12333535 GCF_014905685.2 Nematolebias whitei
CACCACATGTACCACATGAGGTGCGAATGACACTAAAGAAACTCTGACTCTGATATGGGGAGCAATATTGTAGGCAGAAACATGGGTGGGTGGGTGTATTATTAGTACCCCCCCCCCTCACGAGTCGCCCCTGGGCGACCCAAGGCGCTTCTCGGGGTGGGCCTTGAAGAAGGCGGTGATAAGGCTGGGGTCCAATATGAAGGAACGAGGGATCTAGGATCGCTCCTCCGGGCCATAGCCCTCCCAGTCCACGAGGTACTGGAAGCCCCGTCCCCGGCGACGGACCTCCAGAATGGTACGGACAGTGAAAGCTGGATGGTTGTCAATAAGTCAGGTGGGTGGAGGGAGGTTGGCCGGAGGGCACAATGGTCTCTCTGAAACAGGTTTTACCTGAGAAACATGGAAGGTAGGGTGGATTCTCAAGGAGCTGGGGAGCTGTAGGCGCACAGCCGAGGGATTGATGATCTTGTCAATGGTGAATGGACCGATGAAGCGAGGAGCCAATTTCCTGGGAGTGTCCTTGAGGTGAATGTCTCTGGTGGATAACCACACCTTCTGGCCCTCCTGATAAGAAGGTGCGGCGGAACGGTGACGGTCCGCGAACCTCTTGTTTTGAGCCGCCGTGCGAAGAAGAGCCGCCCGTGTTTGGCGCCAGGCACGTCTACAACGGCGAAAGTGGTGCTGGACAGACGGTACTGAAACCTCTGTCTCCTGACTGGGGAACAAGGGAGGGAGATAGCCCAGTGTAGCCTCAAAAGGTGACATACCTGTGGCCGAGGAGGTATGCGAGTTGTGGGCGTACTCAACCCACACAAGATGTTGACTCCACGCTGAGGGGTTACGCTCCACAATGCACCACAGGGTGGTCTCCAGCTCTTGGTTGCACCTTTCAGTCTGTTCGTTTGACTGAGGATGATAACCCGAAGTGAGACTGGTGGACGCCCCCAATGTCCTGCAGAAACAACGCCGAACTTGGGAAATGAACTGCGGTCCTCTTTCAGAGACCACATCTGAAGGGATGCCATGAATCCTAAAAACTTGTTGGACCAAGATCTGAGCTGTCTCCATGGCCGACGGGAGCTTGGGTAGTGGGACAAAATGTGCTGCTTTAGAAAACCTGTCGATGATAGTTAGAATTGTGGTGTTACCTTCTGAAGGGGGTAACCCGGTGATGAAGTCCACTGAAATATGAGACCAGGGTCGGCTAGGCGTCGGCAGAGGCTGTAGGAGACTGGCAGGAGGCTGAGTACCGGTCTTGTTCCTGGCACAAGTGGAGCAAGCCGCAACAAAGTCCTTGACATCCTTAGAAAGCGTGGGCCACCAGAAATGTCTCTTCGTAAGAGACAGCATACGTGCTGTACCGGGATGACACGAGAGTCTATTGTGTGGAGCCAGTCAAGTACCTTAGACCTCATATGAGAGGGGACGAACAAAGTGCCAGGGGGACAAGTGCCAGGATCAGGTTCCGTCAGGTGGGCTTCACGAACCTCTCTCATAATAGGCCATGTAAGGGCTCCGACAATGCAGACCGGGGAGATGATGCCCTCCACAGGTTCTGGAGTGTCTGGAGGAGAAAACTGGTGGGAGAGAGCGTCAGGCTTGATGTTCTTGGTACCAGGTCGGAAAGTCAGTGTGAAGTTAAAACGGTTAAAAAATAAGGACCAACGTGCCTGTCTGGGGTTTAACCGTTTAGCCTCTCTCAAATATGTAAGGTTCTTGTGATCTGTCCAAATCAGGAAGGGAGTCTCTGTGCCCTCAAGCCAATGGCGCCATTCTTCCAAAGCCAATTTAACTGCCAATAATTCTCTGTTGCCCACATCATAATTTCTCTCTGCTTGGGACAATCGGCGGGAAAAGAATGCACAGGGGTGTACCTTGCCATCCAGGAGCGACCTCTGGGATAGGACCACCCCGACTCCTGTATCAGATGCATCCACCTCAAGGATAAACTGCCGTGTGGGGTCTGGATGACAGAGAATGGGTGCAGATGAGAATAAATCCTTCAGCTTACCAAAAGCAGCGTCGGCCTCAAGAGTCCATTTAAATGCTCTGGTCGTGGAGGTAAGCTGAGATAGGGGTGCGGCGATGCGGCTGTAATTCTTGATGAAACGCCTATAAAAGTTTGCGAACCCCAAGAATCGTTGCAGTTGTTTCCTTGTTTCCGGAACTGGCCACTCCACCACTGCCTTAGTTTTCTCGGGGTCGGTCCTGAAAAACCCTTCCCCGAAGATAAACCCCAAAAAGGACACAGATGAGGCATGGAAATCACACTTCTCCCCCTTCACAAAAAGCTGATTCTCATAGAGTCTTTGCAGAACTGCTCTAACAGGGTTAACGTGCTCGTTCTTGTTTCTTGAATAAATGAGGATGTCGTCGAGGTAGACGAAAACAAAGTCCCTAATAAAATCCCTTAACACGTCGTTAACCAAAGCCTGGAATACTGCAAGAACGTTAGTGAGCCCAAAAGGCATCACCAGGTACTCAAAGTGACCCAACGGGGTTCTGAATGCGGTCTTCCACTCATTGCCTTGTCTAATGCGAACCAAGTTATACGCATTGCGCAAGTCCAATTTAGTGAAGATGGTGGCTGGTTGTAACTGCTCTTGGATGGAATTGATTAGTGGAAGGGGGTATTTGTTTTTAATAGTGATGTTGTTGAGTTCACGGTAGTCGATGCAAGGACGCAGAGACTTATCCTTCTTGGTGATAAAAAAGAATCCTGCACCTAGAGGTGAAGTTGATGGGCGTATAATCCCTGAGTCGAGGGATTCCTCAATGTATGACCTCATAGCCTCCCTCTCAGGACCGGAGATATTAAAAAGGCGGCTAGAAGGCAGAGAGGCTCCCGGAAGGAGGTCGATGGAACAATCGTAGTGACGATGTGGAGGTAGAGATAGGGCCCGCTGTTTGCTGAATACAGGAGCTAAATCGTGGTACTCGGATGGAACACCGGACAGGTCGGTCTCACATGACTTTGATTTGGGCTTGGACATGTTTGAGACGCCTGACCGAAGACAGCACTTTAAACATTTGTTGTTCCACCTCTCTACCCTTCCCAGTTCCCAATTAATGTGGGGATTATGGTTCTTAAGCCAGGGGTACCCAAGGATTAATTGAGAGTTGGATGACTCGAATACAAAAAAGCTAGTGGTCTCATGATGGTTTCTCGAGGTTATTAAATGAAGATCTGCCGTCTTAAAATTGACCTGGGCCAAAAACTCCCCTGTAACCCCGGCTATAGAGATCGACTCAATCCCCTTGACTGGAAGGGAGAACTCTTTAACCAAATCTTGAGTAATTAAATTTTGTTCGGCGCCCGAATCAATTAAGGCTGTGACTGCTAAACGATTTTGGTTGATTAAAATTACTGTAGGTAAGGTAAGTCTCAAAGGAGGGGAGATTGATGCCGTGCCCACCCGTATCTCCCTCTTTATTGGTGGACGTTGGAGTTTCCCTGAAGCGGGCAGGAGGCTACAAAGTGCCCGTTTTTCCCACAATAAATACACAAGCCCAATTTTCTACGTCTCTGCCTCTCTTGAGGAGTCAAACGGGTATGACCAATCTGCATTAGTTTGGGCCGATCTAACTGTGTGTTAAAAAACTCTCCCTGGGACTTGTAGTCTTCTGGGGTGGAACTGTAGTTATAAACCCCACTCAGCGGTTCTGCGGAACCGGAAGGATTCTGGGAGTTGTAGTCCCGCTCCCTACGGCGTTCCCAAAAGCGTTCGTCGAGGGAGATCGCTAAGTTAATTAGCGCGTCGAAACTAGCAGGCTCATCACGAGCGGCGATCTGATCCTTCACATAATCGGACAGTGAATTCAAAAAGGTACCTTGCAGGGCTCTGTCGTTCCAACCTGTTTGGGCCGCCAGGATGCGGAAGTCGAGAGCATGTTCGGACGCCGGTCGCCGGCCCTGCCGTAATCCCAGCAGACGCTTCTCGGCGTTGGATTGCTGCAGCGGGCGGTCGAAAATTCTACAAAACTCGGTGAGTAGGGAGTCAAAAGACACAGTCTCTAGTTCATGGAGGTGCAGAAATGAAGTAGCCCATTTTAGAGCCTTTCCCTTGAGTTGACTAATGAAGAAGTTTACTTTAGCAATGTCTGAAGAAAAATACTGGGGAGCCCCCTTAAAAGCGAGTCTACATTGTAACAGAAAACCTCTGCACTGATCAGGGTCTCCAGAAAAAAGTTCAGAAGGTTTAATAAACAGTTGTTGGTTTGTGGAATGACTTACAGGGCTGAATTCGGTAGGACTCGGTAAAGGCAAAGCTGCGGCTGTGGGAGAAGGAGAAACAAGTTGTTGGTTAATAGCATGAACCATGCATCCAAGTTCCAATAAGTTTGCCTGGGTGCTCTGTTGTTGGGCCTTAATCTTCATAAGAACCTCTCCAAAATTGTCCATGTTCTCAGTGTTAGCGGATGATGAAGCTTGTTCGCTTCTGGTCTCGTTCTGGGTATAGTCTGGCTGGAGCATTATCTGTTATGATTCGGACAACCCAGTAGGAACGAGAACCAGAACGACAAGAGTCTCAAATAAGCAAAACAGTGTTTATTATTTACAGTGAATGAGTTGACAGGTATATACAAAACGGTGGCCTGGGACTCCTGAAAAAGGGAGAGACAAGGTCAGGTCTAGGAGTCAAGTGGAGGCAGCTCAAATGGTGGAATAAATTGTTTTGTCTTTCCTTACAGGTAAATCCTTGTGGG
>NC_056508.1:12333635-12335224 GCF_014905685.2 Nematolebias whitei
GGTGGAATAAATTGTTTTGTCTTTCCTTACAGGTAAATCCTTGTGGGGTGAGGTTGTGGGGGAAAATCCCAAGGCAGGCAAGTGGTTGGAGGGCAAAGGCAACAGAGGCGAGACTCCGACACAGGAAGAACCAAGGGCAGGATCCGAGATGACCAGAAAACTGTAGACACAAAAAACACGGTAAGATATCCTCTTCATATAATCAATATACTGGCTAGAAGCACAACTACCCGGAAGGAAGTAATGCTCCAGCGACGAGATGAGCTTAACTGCAGCCTTATGTAGTGGAGGAGCTTGTCAGGTGGATGGTCGTCAGCTGTGGATGATTGGCGGCCATCTTGGGGCTGCAGCAAGTTCAACTCTTACATCCTCAGTCTGAGGTGCTGTATTCAGCTCAGTCTCTTAAATAGCACCTTCTCAGAGTGGATCAACCAGTTTTGCTGCTGACAACCAAAACCAGCTGATCACATGCTCAAGAAGGATCATCAGCCTAACAATGTATCATTAGCACCCTGATGGCTGTTTACTATTCACAGAGGGCTGAGTGATACTAGCAATCACAGCATTGTAAGAGGGGGACAATTGAACACGTAGGCCTCCACCCCTGTTTAACGATGGACGATTTCTTTTCACAAAGATGGCCTCCTTTACTCCTCTCTCAAACCATAGTTCCTCTCTATCCAGTTTGTGCACATCTTCATCCCTGAAAGAGTGACTGCTGGCCTGGAGATGAGTGTAAACCGCAGAGTCCTGGCCTAATGATGTTGATCTTCTGTGCTGGGCCATCCTTTTGGCCAGTGGCTGTTTTGTTTCCCCGATGTAAGACTGATCACAGCCCTCCTGACACTGAGCAGCATACACAACATTACTCTGTTTGTATCGGGGGACTGGATCTTTGGGATGAACCAGTCTTTGCCGTAATGTATTTTGGGGTTTAAAAGCCACTGGGACGTTATGTTTAGAAAATAAACGTCTCAGTTTCTCTGATACTCCCTCAACATATGGAATGACCACTGGTCTGGGTTCCTCCTTTTCACCTGTTGGCTGACTGGAGTCCTGTTTGGGTTTCTTCTCTGCTTTCAAGAAGGCCCAGTTAGGATATCCACATTGCTCTAGAGCTTGTCTTGTGTGGGATTTCTCCTTCTGCCTGGCTCCTGAGCTAGTGGGGACGCTGTCTGCTCTGTGATACAGAGTCCTGATGACTCCTAACTTGTGCTCCAAAGGGTGATGGGAATCAAACTGCAAATACTGGTCTGTGTGGGTGGGTTTGCGGTACACCTCGGTTTGCAAATGTCCTCTATCAGAGACTGAGACCTCACAGTCCAAGAAAGCCAACTTGCCATTTTTTCATCTTCACGTGTGAACTTGATGTATTTATCCACAGAGTTGATGTGGTCAGTAAAATGTTGGACTTCCTGAGATTTAATTTTAACCCAGGTGTCGTCAACATACCTGAACCAATGACTTGGTGGTGTCCCTGAAAAGGACGTCAAGGCTCTCTTTTCTACCTCCTCCATGTACAGGTTGGCAACAATAGGAGAAACTGGAGACCCCATAGCACACCCATGTTTCTGCCTATAATATTGCTC
>NC_056508.1:12335324-12338281 GCF_014905685.2 Nematolebias whitei
TGTATATACAGAGGCGTTTAATCCCTCCTCACACTCTTGCAATATTCCAAACAATGTTTCTAAACTCTCTAAAAGCGCACAGAATGTCATGATTTCAGCTCCATGCCTCCTCTGCTCTTGCCACTTGCAAGAGCTCTTGGCCACACCCACTTCTTTGCTCTGCACAGTGAACAGCTGATCAGCTGCAGCAGGAAGTTTATCCTGCAGTAAGGGCTGCACAAATGTGCAGCAGGTGCTAAATAATTTTAAAATAATATATTTTAAATAAAAATTCCATGCTGATCATGCAGCTCATCCATCAGTCAGTCAATTGTGTGTCATGTCTAATCTTATTTTGAAAAATCGCAATAGAGCGAGTCAATGACATGAACCGCGAAGTACCAAGGGACTACTGTACATTAATTTGGAAAATATGTATCCAGAGTTGACCAAAGTTTGTCATTAGAACCCTAATGTTTGTCACATGTTCATCTAGCTGTGCAGAATATCTGTGAATGTTTCAAATCAGCATTTTTGGAAGTAAATACATACATTTTTGATGCAGCCAAATTACAAGAATGAAAATCTGCAATGGTTTGGCATTTTGAAATTATTACTTCTGAAGCCATAATTATCAAAATTACCATTACTAAATTACTGAAATTTATGTTTTTTAAGCGCTTTGCAGTACAATCTGCACCCTCATTTAACCATTCATACAGCTACTACTATATCTACTATATCTCTACAAAGCTTATCTGAATATGTAGAGATTAATCAGTGCTTTAGATCCCTTTCATACACTGATGGAACACACATCAGAGGCTATGAGGGGTTCAGCATCTTGCCCAGGGACACTTCAGCATGTGACTGCTGGTGGAATCGAACCCCCAACTCTTGCATTGGAAAATCGAACCCCCAACTCTTGCACTGCTCTAACCGTTCAGCCCCAGCTGCTCTAAAATGTTTTTATCTTGAAGGTTTATTTCAGGAGGAAAGTTTATGTTTGTTCTTGACAGTAACATAATAAATGTTTGAGCACACAGATGTAAACATTCAGTGTCTGTGCTTTTCAGTTTTCACACCTCCAGGCTTTTTCCTTGTCCTTTTGAGGTGAATGTGATTGAATCAATTTTGTCTGGTATCTCACCGCCACCTCATGATGTGACAACACTGCACTGAAAATGTTGTCAAGAGCTGGAGGGGGGAAATTATGTGGACTTTCAGTGCTGCCCCCCCTCCCCCCCACACTAATTAATTCTAAACTCGTCATCTCCCACATGAGCATTAGGAAATCAGACAGCCATCAGTGGAGAAAACAAAAACACTCTGAATATCTTCCAGTCTCCTGAACATGCTGAGCTTAATTATTTTCATCAAGACTTCTCATTACCTCCTGCAGGCAAAGAGGAAAAAATGTCCCAGCTGTTAGCATGATGACTAACTATTTTCAAAGTAAACTGCAGGTTTAATTTTGGGGGGATGGTGGATGTTTTGAAGAAAATATCTTATTGCAAGTTAAATCATTAGCTCAGCACTATCAGTTCTCTGAATAGTTGAAGTTGCAGGTCCAGTCTTTTTTACTAAAACTCCTTGAAGATCAGCATTAGTCTTGCTGTGACATTCATTCACCCTTTATTTATACAGGTTAATCCCATTGAGCCTCGGGGACTCATTTACAAGAGAGACGTGTAAATGCATGTTTTGTTACTCAGCTGCTGTTTGCTCAATAACTTCTTATTTGACTTTGTTTCTTATTTCTTATTATATGAAATGTATATTGCTTAAAAGCAACATATTAGCTGAAGTACATAATATTTTCTTGTTATATCAAAGTATAATTAAGAAGGGAAGACTTTTTTGTTTTTGTGTTGCATCTGAATGCTTCGTTTTCAGAACTTTCTTGTAAACTTCATGTACAAACTTTTACCTTACTCCAGTGGTCCCCAACCTTTATTGAGCCATTGACAGGTTTATTGTCAGACTATATTTTCGCAGACGGGGGAGGTCCGAAGGTCCTCCCCCAGAGAATTTTGGATAAAGTAGATGCCATTTTCTACATTCTGGTGTATTTTACAAAGGTTTATTACAGTGGATTAACATGAAACAAAAGATGTAAACTAATTATTGAAATGACTTCAAAGCGTTCGTAATACAAACCGCTACAGGTAAGGGGCGTTCACTTCAGGACAAATTGAATTTGCTGATTTGTCAGTTGCTTAATTGTGAGTTATAAATATCAACATTAAAAGAAACAAACAGTTGAATATATATATATATATATATATAGCAGTCTGTGTATAACAAATGAATATACAAGTCTCACTTTTTGAATGGAATTACTGAAATAAATCTACTTTTTCAGAATATTCTAATTTTATGACCAACACCTGTATTTCAAATTTACTTTTAATTACTTTGTGTGATTTATGTGTATTAAGTGCAGTATCATTTCTCATTTAATTAGTAGATCCCACACCGCGGTCAGCTGTGCCTCATCATCCTCCTCCCTGCTCCGCAGTGATTCACACGTCAGATTGTACACAAAAGCACAGGAACATATGCAAAGTGCAAAACTTTAATTATATTTGTGTTGTTTAATGAAATTGCCCATTATTTTGAACTTTTAGGGGGCGTAGATTTTTTTTAAGAGCAGAAGCTGAAATGCGAAGGAACAGCTCTGATGTGAATTCAAAAAAGTTCAAGAAAAAAACAACTCTGATGTGATATTAGCAAGTGTAGTGAACTTGACCTGATGTCAAAATTTGACCTTAGGATCATACGGTCAGAAACTGTCATTTCATTGATTTGCATCCAGAAATACAGGTTGATACATCCTGAGACTTTCTTTCTTGAATTAATCAAGTGGAAAAAGACAATTCTCTATGATCATTACTATTTTACAAATGTTTTGATAATCAAATTGTGTTAGTTCAAACAATGTTTACATGTTGAAGTGAACTACTCATTTTTATTTA
>NC_056508.1:12338381-12339783 GCF_014905685.2 Nematolebias whitei
GTGTCATTTCCTGTTTGTCTGTCGGTAGCTCGAGTGAATTGTTTGCTCGAGTCGTCTCTGTTTTCTGGATTTATCTGTCTTTTGCACAGTTTTTCATTCTAGTTCACAAACACACTTAGTACAGTTGTTTTTCTACTGTTGGATAGTGCTTAAAGCACCTCTTATCTTTCAACACTTCTCGGTTTTTATTTGTGTATTTGGCTCTGCTAGCTCTTGCTAGCATTAGCTTAGCATGGCTGCTGCTTCTCTCCCTACCACTAAAGGAGGCAGAGGAGTAACTAAACATCTGACACACGAAGCAAGAGAAAACAGAGGAAGCAGGGAGAGCAGCAGCAGCCATGCTGCTTCTCTCCCTGCTTCCTCTGTTTTCTCTTGTTTCATGTGTCAGATGTTTAGTTACTCCTCTGCCTCCTTTAGTGGTAATGATACATGTAACAAATGTAGTCTTATGGTAGCTTTGGAGGAGAAGCTGTCTGAACTGGAAGCTCGGCTCCGTGCTGTAGAAAAACCAGTAACTAGCCAGGTCCCCTTAGACAGCGCAGAACCACAGAGGCTAGTTCCCGTTAGCGGTCCTCCAGCAGACCCCGAGCAGCCGGGACCCCAGGCCGGCTGGGTGACGGTCCGGAGCAAGTGTAGTGCTAAGGCTAAGCCCCCAGTTCACCACCAACCCGTTCACGTTTCTAATAGATTTTCCTCGCTCAGTGACACACCCGCTGAGAAACAGACCCTGGTTATTGGAAGCTCCATAGTCCGAAACGTGGCTTTAGGGACTCCAGTGGCCATAGTCAAATGCATTCCGGGGGCCAGAGCGGGCGACATAGAATCTTATCTGAAACTGCTGACTAAGGCTAAGGCTAAATACAATAAGATTTTTATTCACGTCTGCGGTAATGACACCCGGTTACGCCAATCGGATGTCACTAAAATTAATGTTGCTTTGGTGTGTGACTTTGCTAAAACCATGTCGGACTCCATAGTTTTCTCCGGCCCCCTCCCCAACCTGACCAGCGATGACATATGTATTATGAAATTAGTTTAACAGGGGTCATGAACGGTCGGCACCCGATGATTCACACGAGAGGAAATAAATCAGAGGAGACTGTTATTGCTAGAAATAATAGTGTCATTTATTAATCTGCCACAGAAAAACAGCCAAGCAAAAACATGTACACTCGTACACTCTTAACACACAAATTGATATGAAAGTCCCTCACCGTGACACGTGGTCGGGAAGCCCTTCGACCCGAGTGACAGGAATCACACCAAACTGCGCTGGGCACCAGCGCGCGTGGTCCGCAGCAAGACTTCAAACACGTCCCTTGCCTGTCACACCTCCTATATACCTCTCCCTGACCGGATCGCGTGAGAGCAGTGAAAAACAAGTTTGATGGTTGTCAGGAGG
>NC_056508.1:12339793-12341672 GCF_014905685.2 Nematolebias whitei
CTCTGCTAACCATCAAAGAGTGTCTAAATATTATAAGTAACACACACACAAAGTATATGTTTGAATAGGCATAAAGGCGACTTAATACCTTATAAAACATATTTTTATATCAACATAATTAGCCGTATGTCGTCGTTTAACCGCTGGGTGTCCAGGTGGTGTTCTGACAACGACGTGGGCTACATAGATAACTGGAGTTCTTTTGGGGGAAAACCTGGTCTGATGCAGAGAGATGGCATCCATCCCACTTTGGACGTAGCCGCTCTTCTTTCTAGAAATATGGCTGATTTTGTTTATCCCCCAAATTATTGACAACCCAGGGTCCAGTCCAGGAAGCAGAGTTGTAGTCCTCCAAACCTCTCTGCTGCTTCTCCTCAGTTACCCACCCACACCCCCATTGAAACAGTGTCAAATCGCCCACGGCTCAAATTAAATAAACCAAAAATCAGCTCTAAAAATATAAACCATAAAAATCTTATTAAAATAAACAGTTACTTTACCAGAGCAAAATCATAAATTCATTAAATGTGGATTATTGAACATTAGATATCTTTCCTCTAAATCCCTGTTAGTTAATGAACAGATAACTGATCATCGTATTGATTTATTCTGTCTGACAGAAACTTGGCTGCAACAGGTGTCACGCTCAGCGGCCCCCGGTGCCCCCACATCTGTTCAAGCCTCTGCTCCTCATACCACAGCCCCTGTTTTAAGATCATTCACGTTTTTTCCTGCTTCAGTTTTGAGTTCCCCTCTCATTCATTCAGCTCCTGTCACTCTGGCCACTCTCCCTCTGTCATTTCTAGCTGCCTGTCAATCACTCCTGCAAAGCCTGCCTACCTGATTCTCCCTGATCACAGTAATCAGTGTTGATGCTCTACACCTGGTGCCAGCCCTATATAAACTCAGCTCTTGCCTCTGCAAGTGCCAGATTATTGAAAGCCTCACAGCCAGTAAATTATCCAGCATTCTCTTGTTCCTAGTTTCTTCATTTTTGACCACAGCTTCACTCTTGACTCCTCGCTTTGACTTTGCCCCTGTCTGGAAACCACGCTCTCGGCCTACACAGTACAACCTCGCTCTCCTCTTCGACCACAACTACGGATCATCCTTTTGCCTGTTCACACAGCTCTTGGCTCTCGACCCCTGCTACGTCCCTGGATTCTGTTTCCTGCCCAGCCCTCCAACGTTCTCTGTCTCAGCCCTGCTCCTGCCGCAGAAGATTGGACCAGAACCAAGGCTCGGATCCTCCCCAGACGAACGCTTTTAATAAATAAAACACTTTTTTAATATTGTCCTGAGTCAGGTGTTGTGCTGATCCATACAGACTCGTTACAGAATAATCTGGCCAAAATATGGATCCAGCACAGACTCAGAGGTGGCATTCTGGTAAATTGGAGGATCAATTTACAGGCACCCGCCTGGCAATAAATCCGGGCGGTTTTCCTCAGGCTCAGCCTGTCCTCTTGGGTGAGGTGGAGAGGAGAGAAGCCCAGCGTTGGGCTCTCCTCCTTATGAACAGGTCCAAGTTCCCGTTCCCCTTTTGGGATCAGGAGAATGAGTCGGACGAAGACGAGGATTTGCGGTTTCCTCCCTGCCTGGTCCCTCGCCCTCCGAAAAGCCGTAGGCGCACAATGCGCCGGTCCTCCCAACGTCCCGCCCCTCCGCCCTCAGAGCCCTTGCCCTAAACGTTTCCAGTTGTCCCACAGAGTCCTAGACCAGCTGCAGTGATCCCACAGAGTCCTAGACTAGCTGCAGTGGTCCCACAGAGTCCCAGACCAGCTGTAGTGGTCCCACAGAGTCCTAAACCAGCTGCAGTGGTCCCACAGAGTCCCAGACCAGCTGCAGTGGTCCCACAGAGTCCCAGACCAGCTGCAGT
>NC_056508.1:12341682-12342047 GCF_014905685.2 Nematolebias whitei
CCCAGACCAGCTGCAGTGGTCCCACAGAGTCCCAGACCAGCTGCAGTTGTCCCACAGAGTCCCAGACGAGCTGCCGTGGTCCCACAGAGTCCCAAACCAGCTGCAGTGGTCCCACAAAGTCCTATACTAGTTGCAGTGGTCCCACAGAGTCCCAGACCAGCTGCCGCGGTCCCACAGAGTCCCAGACCAGCTGCCGCGGTCCCACAGAGTCCCAGACCAGCTGCAGTGTTCCCACAGAGTCCCAGACCAGCTGCCGCGGTCCCACAGAGTCCCAGGCCAGCTGCAGCGGTCCCACAGAGTCCCAGGCCAGCTGCCGCAGTCCCACAGAGTCCCAGGCCAGCTGCCGCGGTCCCACAGAGTCCCAG
>NC_056508.1:12342057-12345784 GCF_014905685.2 Nematolebias whitei
CCCAGGCCAGCTGCCGCGGTCCCACAGAGTCCCAGGCCAGCTGCCGCAGTCTCACAGAGTCCAAGGCCAGCTGCCGCGGTCCCACAGCGTCCCAGGCCATCTGCCGCGGTCCCACAGAGTCCCAGACCATCTGCAGTGGTCTCACAGAGTCCCAGCCCACCTGCCCCAGCAGCTCCCCAGGCCTCCACGTCACTTGCCCCAGCAGCTCCCCAGGCCTCCATATAGCCTGCCCCAGCAGATCCCCAGGCCACCACGTCACCTGCTGCAGAAGTCCAGGCCCTCTTTTCAGCTGCTGCAACCTCCAAAACCCCCATGACAGCATTGGCTTGGCCCCTGGTTCCAGCGGCCGCAGACCCCCAGATTCCACAGGTCGCAGCGCTGGCCATCATGTTTGCGGCTGTCCTGGCCCCTGTGCTTGCTGTGATTTGGGCTCCCGCTGCACCGCCTCCAGTTGAGTTCTAGGCCTCCAAGTTGGCTGCAGCTCCCCTCCAGGTCTCCAAGTTGGCTGCAGCTCCCCTCCAGGCCTCCAAGTTGGCTGCAGCTCCCCTCCAGGCCTCCAAGTTGGCTGCAGCTCCCCTCCAGGCCTCCCTGTCTGTCCCTCAGACCCCCTTGCCAGGTCCACAGTCCTCCATGTTGGCGGCAGCACCGTTCCATCTCTCCAAGTCTCCAGAGGGGCCAGTGCTCTCCAAGTCTCCAGAGGGGCTGGCGCTCTTCAAGTCTCCAGAGGGGCCGGCGTTCTCCAAGTCTCCAGAGGGGCCGGCGCTCTCCAAGTCTCCAGAGAGGCTGGCGCTCTCCACTACTGCAGAAGATTTGGCGCCTACCGCAGAAGATTCGCCGCCTACCACAGAAGATTCGCCTCCTCGGCCCTCCATGTCGGCTGCAGCAGCTCTTTGGCCCTCCACGTCGGCTGCAGCAGCTCCTCGGCCCTCCATGTCAGCTGCAGCAGCTCCTCGGCCCTCCATGTCGGCTTCAGCAGCTCCTCGGCCCTCCATGTTTTTCTTCAGCAGCTCCTTGGCCCTCCATGTCGGCTTCAGCAGCTTCTTGGCCCTCCATGTCGACTACTGAAGCTCCTCGGCCCTCTAGGACCCCCATGTCGGCCGCAATGGTCCCCAGGATCTCCATGATGGCTGCAGCCTCCAGGACATCCTTGTGGGCTGCAGCTCGGATCCTCCTGCCTGGTGCGGCACTGGTCCTGGTCTTGCCTTTGATCTGGCCCCAGCAAGGCTTAGACGGCCATCTGACCTGGACTTTGCCACTTTTTGGACAGTGGCCGGGCCGTCCACCAGAGTTTAGGGGCATCTCTGGAGGTTCCTTCGGATCTCCAACCTGCCTTTTTGCCCACCTCCAGTGCCCCCTCCACCCTCCCAGTCCTTGTTAGTTATTTTTCTTTGGTGTAATATTATCCTGAGTCAGGTGCTGATCCATACAGACTCGTTACAACAGGAGGATTTTGTTGGTATAAATGAATCCACTGCTGTTAATTATTAAAATTTTCATGTTCCTAGAACAACTGGCCGAGGTGGAGGAGTAGCTTCTATTTTTCAGTCAGGATTATTGATTAATGCCAAATCAGTTATTACTTATGATGCCTTTGAATCACTGTCCCTCAGTCTTTCTCATCCAAAATGGAAATCAGAAAAGCCACTTTTACTAGTTGTTATATATCATCCACCAGGCGCTTACTCTCAGTTTTTGTCTGAATTCTCAGAATTCTTAACTGACTTACTATTAAATTCTGATAAAATCATCATAATGGGTGATTTCAATATTCATGTGGATGTTGAGAGTGATAGTTTAAGCATAGCCTTTAATAATTTAATAGAGTCATTTGGTTTTACCCAAAACGTCCGCACATCTACTCATTCTTATCATCACACTCTTGATTTAGTTCTGACCTATGGTGTAGAGATTAAGGACTTGGTAATAGTTCCTCAAAATCCTATTCTGTCTGACCATTTTTTAATAACCTTTGAGTTTACATTAAATGACTACACTGTCACTGAGAGTAAATTTCATCTCAGCAGGTGCTTATCAGAAAACGCTGTAACATAATTTAGTCAGTCTCTTCCATCAATGTTTTCCTCTGTCTTGCAGAGTAATGCATCAGAGAACCGTGACTTAGATCATCTAGTTGATCATCTTACAACTTCAATGCAAACTTCACTTGATAAAATTGTTCCATTGAAAAAGAAAGTAATCAGTCAGAGGAATCTGACTCCTTGGTTCAATTCTGAGTTTGTAAATGTAAATAATAAATCTTCTTCATACACCAAAGTTAGTCATGGAGTTCCTCAGGGCTCAGTCCTTGGGAAAATACTCTTTACTTTATATATGCTTCCATTAGGTAAAGTTATTAAACAGCATGGGATAAATTTCCATTGTTATGCTGATGACACATTTATATTTGTCCATTAAACCCAATGAATCATATCAGCTACTTAGACTACAAGCATGTCTTAAAGACATAAAAACCTGGATGACTCTTAATTTTCTCCTGTTGAACACAGACAAAACTGAGGTTTTGGTTTTTGGACCTGAGAACATTAGGAATTAATTTTTCAGTCTTTCTCCCTCCTTAGATGGCATTAATCTGTCCTCCAGCTCTAATGTTAAAAATCTTGGTGTTATTTTTGATCAGGACATGTCTTTTATTCCCCACATTAAAAACGTTACTAGAACTGCCTTCTTCCATCTGTCACTAAAATTAGAAACATCTTATCTAAAAATGATGCAGAAAAACTGGTCCATGCATTTGTTACGTCTAGACTGGACTATTGCAATGGTTTGTTATCTGGATGTCCAAATACTTCTTTAAAACGTCTTCAGTTGATCCAAAATATTGCTGCAAGAGTCTTAACTGGAGTTAGTAGGAGAGATCATATTTCTCCAGTTTTAGCTTCTCTCCATTGGCTCCCTGTCAAATCCAGAATAGATTTCAAAATCTTACTTCTAACCTACAAAGCTCTCAACAACCTGGCTCCATCTTATATTACAGATCTTATTGTTCCATATTTTCCTAACAGAGCACTTCACTCTCAGACTGCAGGTTTACTTGTGGTTCCTAGAATTTACAAAAACAGAATGGGAGGCAGATATTTTATTTATCAGGCTCCTCTCTTGTGGAACCAACTGCCAATCTCTGTCCGTGAGGCTGACACATTATCCAGTTTTAAAACTAGGCTTAAGACTTTCCTTTTTGATAAATTCTATAGTTAGGGTCGGCTTGGGTTTCCTGAGTTGTCCCTTAGTTATGCTGCTATAGGCTTAGACTGCTGAAGGACAAACTGACCACAATTTTCACTCTACGACTGTCTTTACTTACTCTGCTCAACCTGTTTTGTATTTGTAATTATTTATTCTATCCTTAACATGTGTTTGTTTTTTGTTTTTGTCTTTCAGATACACCTGGACCTATACCTGGGCCTACCATTCTGTGTTCGTCTGTCTCTCCTCCCTGTCCTCTCAACCAGCCGGTCAAAGCAGATGGCCGCTTGTCCTGAGCTTGGTTCTGCTGGAGGTTTCTTCCTTTTAAAATGGAGTTTTTCCTTTCCACTGTTGCCACTGTGCTTGCTCAGGATGGGAGACTGCAACGAAGCCAAGATTCAACTTGTCTGCTGGATTCCTTAGATAGAGAACTTTACTATTTGGCTTTTTATGTATGCGAATGTTTCTGTAAAGTGCCCTGAGACAACTTTGTTGTGATTTGGCGCTATATAAATAAACTGAA
>NC_056508.1:12345884-12354044 GCF_014905685.2 Nematolebias whitei
TGGATATATATATATATATATATATATATATCCAATACTCCCACCTCCTGGAAAAGATATATTGGTATTTATATGTTCAGTGATGTGATTAATCAAAATCAGTTAAATGTGAATGTTATTGTTCTTTCTACAAAGGTTAAGTCAGGTCCTCTGTATGTTCAAAAATAAAAAAAAATAAAGAACATTTTATTTTTATTTATTTATTTATTTATTTATTTGAACGTCCAGAGGTCCTGGCTTAACCTTTTTAGATTTTTCTACCTGGATTATTGAACATGCATCAGGATGTTAATGTTCTTTATTCAGATAATCAACAGGATCTGGTTATTATAGACACAGATTAAATGTTCAATATGAACATTTCTATATTTATCACCACAGTAATAGTGTTACACACATTAGTAGTTGTAAACACTCAAAAGAATATGTATGTTGGCTTAGTGCTTACCTTTAACCTAAATATTTTAGGAGTAAGCATTTTTAATAATCACTTTAAAAGTTACAAATGTTGTCTTTGGTACCCGTTTGTTTTCCAAATATATTAGTGTGTGTGAATGACAGGCATTAACATAAAACACTTTGTATAACAGTGCTTTATGAAGTTCAGTGGATTTCCTTTATTAGTTGACAGGCAGTTTTGCCGCATCCAATATGGCGGCAGCTCTGATGTACCGCAACAACCATAGATATCTGTGGCTGCAACAACTGCCTCACCAGTTCTCTGTTGTGAACGCCCTGGTAGATGACAATGTGATGCCAATCAGTGATGGAGAAAGGTCAGGGGAGCTTGAGCTTTGAACCAATAATGATGATGATTGTTTGAAATGTGTTTAATAAGTTAAATCAAAAACCGCCGATCTGACTCCAAATCCGCCCAAATTATCCCCACCTACCCAAAGCAATTTTTACCTGCAAAATCAATATGAAAACTGCCCAACTGGCAGTAAACCGCCCAATCTGGCAACACTGTAAATTACTCCACCCAACGGGCAATGTAGAACCAATCTGCGCATGCGTCTAACAGAAACTGAAACTTACCACTTGTGTATTTTGACCTGTGTCAAGAGTGAGTCATTGACGGATGTGGTGGAGATAATCCGGTGATTTTTCAAAATAAAAGTTTTTTTTTTTTTTTTTTTGCGGCCTGGTATAAATTGACCCACGGCCCGGTACCAGTCCACGGCCCAGTGGTTGGGGGTCACTGCCTTACTCGTTCCACCTCTCTTGAAAACAGAGTACTTTGGAAAAGTTGTGCAGGTTTTCCACAACATTTTGCTTAACTCTAAACTTTTGGCTCATATGTGCTACTAACTATCCACGTTGCTGATTTTATGCTGCTGACTTATTTCATTTTGCTGTGTTCATTCGTACTCATCTGCTCACACAGACTTATGTTTGTGCTGGTGTTGTTTGGCGTATTATTTTTGTACTATTAGTGCTTAGCGTATTCTTAGTTTAGCGTATTTCTGAGTTCATTTTTTTAGATTTTATTACTGTTTTTCTTTACATTTTATACTTTTGTTGGATGTTACTGGGACCCTGTGTACATAATTTCATTCAACCACATGCACCACATGTGGTGCAAATGACAAATAAAGAAACTTTGACTTTTGACTTTGACATTTAGGGCAGTTGTCAAATTTCTGCTGGGAAGACTTGAGAAATTAAATGTGGAGCTTCTCTTTTGTTCTGAAATCTCCAACATCTTTTTGTACTTTTTCTTTAATGTTTACTCTGCAAAAACCAGTATGAAGATTCAGACATGGGGGGGATTTAATGGGTAAAAAAGTATGTCCCCTTCTAAATTTGGACTTGCAAGTGTAGGATTCCAGCCTTTTTTATGCAGGTTCCCGAGTCCTGGGCAGCACCAATGAGTAGCAGCGCCAATGAGCAGCAGTGCCAATGAGCAACAGCGCCAATGAGCAGCAGCGCCAATGAGCAGCAGCTGTGTGCCGTCTCCTTGACAAGCTCCAGGAGTATAAGAGGCTGTAGAAGTGTTATTTTTCCTGCTGGAACATTAAATACCAACCGGTATTGCTATCGGCCTCTTTGTGATTATCTAACATAAGAAAGTAACTTACCTTGTTTTCTCTTTTGCGTTTCCTAGAACCTGCCCAGCGTGTCCTGGGTCTTCCTCTGGGTCTCCTCCTGGTGGGATGTGTCTGGAACACCTCACCAAGGAGGGAGGCATCCTAACTAGATGCCCGAGCCACCTCAACTGGCTCCTCTTGACACAGAGAAGCAGCAACTCTACACTGACAGTTCCTCCCAGATGTCCGAGCTTCTCACCCTATCTCTAAGGGAGAGCCCAGACACCCTGCGAAGAAAACTCATTTTGGCCGCTTGTATCCTTGATCTTGTTCTTTCAGTCACAACCATAGATTCAATTCATCTCAATTCAACCTTTATTTAGACAGATAAATCACATTGAGCCTTAAAGACTCATTTACAAGTGAGACCTGTTCAGACAGACAAAAAAAAGTAGTGAAACTGGACACATGTAGGAATTAGAGGCAAAAAAAATTCCTATTAAACTCTTTCCATGTGCCTAGGAAGTCCAGTTTGTTTGGGGAGGTGTGAACACGCCATCGAACTCTGTCACAGAACAAAAAGGCAAACTCAGGCCCGGTATAAAACCTAGGTCTCGGTCCAGTAGAAGAAAACTCCAGCGCGGTTCGAGTATAGTGTGAATGCAATCAGACCAGGCCCCGCTCCACAAGCAAGAAGTGGACTACAATGCAGGGCAAACAAACATGCATTTCTCTTACCTCATATGGAGCCGTCAACTGTATTGTGTGAAAAACAATATTCTCCATAATATTCTGCCTCATCTTCCGCTCATGCTGAGTCCATTTTTGAAAAATGACAAAATATAACTCCTAAAACTGCTAAAACTTGATGCCACTCTGTTTTTGTTTTTATTTCCAGAAGAAGAAGTGTCTTCTTCAGAGGTTTTTGTGTAGTTTCTTTCAGTAGTTCTTGGTGCAGCGCCCCCACAGGCGAGTGGGGGAACAGGTTGGTTCAACAGGTTGGCTCGTCTGCACAGTGCAGTGTGAATGCAAACGCACCAGCTCAAATGTAAACAAAACATTATGAATATTGGTCCCCAACCAAACCGAGTCTACCGGACTATCAGGTGTGAAAACAACCTAAATAGGTAATTAAATGTTTTCGTTAATGTTCTTTTACCTTTACTCTTTTGTTACTTTCATGCCTAATCTGAAGTTTTCTTAAAACATGTATGAACTAATTTCAGGACACCTCTTCGCGGTTCGTTTATTGCGGGTTTGCTATATTGTGGATTTTCAAAGTAAGATTGGACATGTAGTAGAACATATCTGTCATATATTCATACTGTTAAAACGGATTCTTTCATTTTTCTGGACTGTATAATGTACGTGCATTGAATGTAATAAAATGTGGACGTGAGACGTTAATTATCTTTGACTCACCACGACAGTGGGTCATTTATTAACAGAATCAAGTTTAACACATCACACATTTACATTAATTGGCAAGAATTGAGAATAACGACAGCTATTAATCAGTTTACAGGAAGTGAACAATGCGACGATCGTTCTCACTTCCAACAAAACAGCAGGTATTACCACACGGCGGTGGTGAAAACTTTGCTTCAGACATTTCTAAAAATATCTGGATTAATTTGCTAGCAGATAGGAGAGTTTAAAGATGGAAAGATGAAGTTTAAAGGGAGAAAAAGATGGGTGAGGGGTTTGTTTGTGTCAGCATTCAGAACGGCACTCTCCGGGCTCTTTTCAGCTTCTTCCCCAGTACACTTAGGTGTTATAAATCAACTTTTTACCTGGAGATGTCCCTGGTACGAAGTTCCATTTAACGCACCCTTTCAGCGTCTCCGTAGGAACAGCTGTGAATCTTCCGAAGTAGTGACGGTATTCCTCCGACACAAATTCACCTCACGAGTGGACTCACATGAGTGGAGTCCGTCAGAGTTCCACCCAGAGGTGGAAAATGTTATAATCCCATAAGACTCGGAAGAGCTCTGTGGTCATGTCAGGATTTTCCTGTTTCCCCAACTCGCCTCCAAACTCTACTGTCGACTCAAACTTCTCTCTTTGAACTAGGAAGTACCGACATTTTAAAGAGCTCTATTTCCGGTTCATCTGGGAGTTTCTGATTGGTCAATGGACTCAAACAGAGGTGTGTTTTGTGATGTAAGGTGTTATGAAAAGTCAAGGAAAAGATTAAGATTGTTTAAGAACAGACAAAAAAATATTATGAAGAAACCAGACTTCGTGGAGCCAATTCTCCAGTATCTTGCTGTAAAAGTTAAACATGACATTTCTTTTCAGTAAACTTTCAGTTGACCGAAACTTGAACTTCGACACACTTACAACTTCGCTCATTGAAGACAGAAAATCAAGAAATTGAATCATTACTCTGTAACGTATTCCAACTTGATTTCACTTTGAATGAGGATTAAGAATCATTATTACTGTTTCACAGTTAATAAAAAATGAGTAGTTCACTTCAACATTCAAACATTGTTTGAACTAACACAATTTGATTATCAAACATTTGTAAAATAGTAATGATAATAGAGAATAGTCTTTTTTTACTTGATTGATTCAAGAAAGAAAGTCTCAGGATGGGTCAACCTGTATTTCTGGATGCAAATCAATGAAATGACAAGTTATGTCCCATATGGTCCTTAAGGTCAAATCCTGACCTTAGGCTTAGTTCACTACAGACATGACACAATTGGCTGATTGATGGATGAGCCATGGGTTGTTTATTTCAAATAAATTATTTTAAATGTTTTTGCACCATGTGTAAAGTCCACAAGTGCAAGGGAAAGCTCCCTCCTGCAGCCGATCAGCTGATCTCCTCTGCACACACATCTCTCCTGCTGCAGTTTTGTGAAGGATTAACCCTTTGCTGTCCAGATGCACCGATCGACTTTTGTCTTCCAACTTAAAATTCAAAGTACAAAGTATGTCACATCGTACAAAATCATCATAATCACAAAATATAAAGTGTTAAAAGTTATTTTTAATTGTTTTAGAACTTCTTTGTTCAGTTGTTTCAATGTAATTGATCAAAAAGTACATTTCTGCTACATGCTGCAGAGCTGAAGCTGTGTGACATCCCTTTGATGTCCTGATGCACTTTGCTTCTATACAATTTAAATTAAAATACTGTAACATTTTAAATAAACAATTCATGCTGCATGGATTGTTTATTTAAAATGTTACAGTATTTAAATTTAAATTGTTTATTTAAGGAGATAGATAGTGAGTGTGATTACAGCCTGGTACATGTCATTCAAAGTTTACTGAACTTGAACTGAACTTGAACTTGTACTACTTTATCTCTACTTCGTGGTTTTTCACTTATCGCATGTGGGTGTGGTCCCTAACAACCGTGAAAAATGAAAGACTACAATGTTACTTTTGCATAACTGTCTTGCATGGTTTATTGTTGCCTGGTGCCAAAAGGCAAAACAACTTATGAACCACTGGACACATTTTAATGAAATAAGCATTACATCTACAACTGATTACCTTTGAGTCAGCCTGATTCAGCCTGATTGAAGGCTGCACAGAAATCTGTTGGAATCAGTCTCCCCACCATCACAGACATCTACACCTCCAGATGCAGGAAGAGGGCCACCTGCATCATGAAGGACCCCACCCACCCAGCACACACACTTTTTGCCCCACTCCCCTCAGAAAGGAGGTTAAGGACCATTAAGTGTAGAACCACTAGACTGAGGAAAGCTTCTACCCTGAGGCTGTTAGACTCATGAATCTCTAACTAGAATAATCACTGTGAAAAACCATATCATGTTGCTGCTGATCTGTTTCAATGTTGATGTGTTCATGCGTGCACATCTGCTCACAGACTCATGTTCATGTTTGTGCTGATGTTCAATGTTTTATGTTATGAGTGCTTAGTGTATATTTAGTTGATGTTTTTCTTAGTTCATATCTTAGATGTTATTACTGTTTTTCTTATACATTTTATTGTCGGATGTAACTGGGACCCCGTGTACATAATTTCGCTCCACCACATGTACGACATGAGGTGCGAATAACAATAAAGAAACTCTGACTCTGAAGTAATTTAATTAAATATGATTTGAAATGTTAAAAACAGTATTGTGATGGTAGTTTCTTCATGGTGATAACATTACAAGTTTTAGCTTCCAGATATTTCATGCTGTGTGGATTCAGAGAATATTTAGAGGAAGTAGTGATTTTATTTGTTCAACTAAAACTAAACTAAAACAGACATAAAAATCAAAATTGAAGCCAAAGATCAGGTCATACGTTTCCCTTTCCTTAGTCGTTATTTAACAATGGAAAGGTTCAGTGTTTAGCTGCTGCACACAGCCCCAGTTTAACTGAACGAGGGGAACAGATGGAGATGGTGAAAGCACATTCCTCAGAAGCCTCTTTACCCGTCTCACTTTAGCACATTTGCAGACATTATGCTCTATAAAAAACACTAACCTCTCACAAAAACAACCAGACTTTAATAGAAAAAGTTATTGTTTGAAATTAACAAAATATCGTGAGCTGTAAATACACAACTGGCCTCAGCTTTTACCCTTCAGTTCTCTAAGTTTATGCATGTCTATGTGTGCTTGTTGTAACAGGACAATAAACAATTGTTGCATTATGAGAATCTACACAGTACCGTTAAAGCTTCAAGAAATTATTAACCTGTAATGAAAAGTATAACACAAGAACTGTTATTTAACTACACTTAATGCATAAGCTTTGGACTAGGCCTGTCGCAATAAACAATAAATCAATTAATTGCATGATAAATGAAAATTATCAACCTCATTTTCTTTTATTGGCTTTATCGTCTATTCTCTTCTTTTGTTCTCTCTTTGCTAAAAGTCGCTAAGCTGAGAAGCTAAGCTACGAGTTAAGCTAACAGGCCGACCTCGGGGGGGAAAAAAAACTGTCCTGTCGAAGCTCCAAAATTCACGGTTGAAACTCGTGCCTTCGTGTAAAAAGTTGTTTTTCTCTGAAAAAAGAAGCTGAGAACTTGTTTACTGATTTGTTATTAAAAGCTTTCTGTGAAAAATACTATGCTAAGAGCTCAAACCACAGAGCGTCTGCCATTTTGAGAACCGAAAACAAGGAAGGAGAAACAGCCCATGTCACGTCAAGGGGCCTCCCTCCCATTTTTCTTAAAGAGACACGCTACTCGCTCCCTCACTATCCATCGTTGTGTTCAAACAGTCTTATACTGTCATCCGGTGGTCAAAAAAGGTACTACACGCAACACAAATTTACCAACATTTCTTCTTAACTTTGACAATAATTACTAATTATTGTCAAATTTCAAACATTATTGTTTATTGCAATATTTCCAGAAACAATTAATCGCCCAACAAAATATGTTATTGTGACAGGCCTACTTTGGACTTAAAATAGTTATTATCTCAGTCTTTCTTGGTGGCAGGGGATCATGTTAGTGCATGTGTGGTTCTGCTTTAATCCCTGCCTTAAATATGTTGAGAGTGCCTCGCTTCCAAAGTCTGAGGACAAGAAAGAGGATGAGGATGAGAACGAGGAATTTCCACTGAGCAGCTCCTGAAAGAGTCTGCCATTCTGTGGCTAGGAAATTCCAAGCAGCCCACAAGATGGCTGACTGAGAACATTTGTATATAGTAAACTTTGTATACAGTGGAATATACTTATTAAATTACATTTTTCTAGATATTTTTGCCTTCTTTATTGTAAAGGTTGCGCAGCATGTCATGAACTCAACTCTGCCACGGCTGCACTCTGCGTTCTCGGCCAAGCCCACTTCTCTGCAGAACAAAGATCGACAGAGGAGGAAGGCGGAGCTGCAGAAGGAAGTTTCTCCTGCAGCGTGAGCTGCACACAGGTGCAGCAGGTGCTAAATAATTTTAAACAAATCAATTTTAAATAAAAATTCCATGCTGGGCGTGCGGCTCATCCATCAATCAGCCAGTTGTAGGTCATGTCCAATCTTATTTTGAAAAACCACGATAGAGCAAGTCTGTGAAAAAAGAACTGCGAAGTAGCGAGGGGCTACTGTAAATAAAGTCTGTATACAGAAACTGCATTCCAATAAGCATCCTCCCCAAATCAAATGAAATATATATATTTTTTTTTACCTCCTTATAAAAAAAAA
>NC_056508.1:12354144-12380024 GCF_014905685.2 Nematolebias whitei
TGGAGCTGGTGTTTTTTAATTTGATTTGTAACAGCCTTCTGTCCTTGAGGCTAGAACATTCTGATAAAGAGGGAACATGTTGATACGAAAAGTGGCCTCAGCACACAAACAGTCAGATAACGCCTGCGTGTGTGTCCTCGTCTCTTGCAGGTGCTGTTTGCAAGGACGTTGCAGAACAGGAGACTTTGAGGAGAGTTTACAAGAGTTCTCATCTACACATCAACTTTAAAAGCTGCAGGATGAGCATGAATTAAACAATATTTAAACAATATGTGTCAGTTTATTAATTTTTTACAAGATGAGAAGAGAGTTATGAGGAGTAACGATGATGAAGAAGTGATGAAGACCTCCAGAGGAGGATAAGGAATAAGCTTTAAGATACAACCTACAGAAGATTTCCAAGGAGAAAATTAGCTTCAACTTTGGCAAAGTTTGATAGAATCCTCTTCAGCAATCCAAATACCTGCAGTTATCATCAACAGAGTTAACCACAGCTGTCCAGAACTCTAGGAGAACTCGGGTTGGCCATTAGAGCCAGTGACCAAACTCATCACCTTGATGTCAGGGATGTGAAGAAATTTCCACCTTCACATCACAAGACCATCTGAGCAGAAAGAGTCTAATATCTGGTGTCTTTAGGCAGCCTTCGAATTCGACTTCTGGTAGGAACAGCTGATCTGATACTCTGACGGTTGACTCTGGTGTCCAAGAATTTAGATTTTAACCAAATTAGTATTAACTCAGTTCAGTAATTATTTTTCCTTAAATTTCAGACCAAATTTTAACTATTGAAAGATAAAATGTATTTCTTTTAGTTAAATTTGCATGATTAATCTGCCCTACTGTGTTTTACTTATGACATCTGAATCCTTCATATAAAATAACTCACGATGTAAAAGGGTAATTCGAGGTAATTAAACAATAATCTGAATTGATTTTCAGACCTTCAGATATTCTCTCAGAGCTGAGAGTGGTACCCCTTCAAAATAAAATTCATAACGAATTTTAACTATTATTAAACCTTACTGCTACAGATATATTTATTTTGGTGCGTCCATGTGAGGCATATTTAGAATCAGTTGTCATAATTTAGCACTTAAAACATTGCGGTGGCCACTTCAGAGCTGAGTATTCTTGTCAACAAATAAGCAAAGCTTTTAGATTGAAAGTCATAATCGTTTGTAGTGTTTCCTGGTCAAAAGTCTGTTTCTGAAATAAACTGAAGAAGCATTTTAAACTTCGCTAAACTGGTGGAAACGGGGATGAAGCTTTCCAGGAATGGTAATGCTCGTTTTCTGTATACATTAGACATTTCTAAGGCAGATTGTGGACGCACAAATTGTCTTTAAAAATTGTCGTAAAAGGTTGTTCTGAGCAAGATCTAAAGCTGAAAACCCACTGTTCCGTATAATTTTGTGCATGCATTGAATAATTTTAAAAATTTGTTTAAGGCCTAAATAAAGGTAAATTGTTGTCTGGTCCTGCAAGTTTCAGGACAGAACAGTTTACCTTCCAAGAATTACAGATTTTGAACCACGTATTCCGGTAATCTGTAGAAATTCCTGAAGAAGTCTCTTGTTAGCGCCAGAATTAGCTACTCTGCTCGCTGACAGCCATGTTTATTGACTAATAAACGCTGATAAACAGATTGTAAATCTTTCGTAGCGATCCGCCGAGGTCCGCTTATGAGTGAAAGTTTTTCCCAGGACCGACACGGAAAAGCTCCATGTGTCCTGAAGCGTGTTGCTTCTGAAGCAAAAGCGTTTACGGACGGATGAACACCGTTCTGTTACTACTCTGTGATTTAAAAGTCATAGAAGTGTGTGGAAGCGCTAAATTACGCTTTGCTGTGGATTAAACGTCCCAGATTGTGTACGTTGTGTGGTTGAGACTGCATACGTGAGTCGTGTTGCGTTCACGGACCTAACTTCGGGTCAGTGAATGAGTGGTTCTCACGTGCATGCGTGAAGTAATCTGCACTTTAAAAGTTTATTTTGCTGGTTTAACGTTTGTAACTCGTTTTCTGGGTGAGAAAATGCTGCGTTGTTGTATTTTGGATGTGTGTTAAAACAGGCCAAACGTTTCTCTTGAGACTCCTTCTTTGTCAAACAGAAATTAGTTTCTGGAAGCCATTTTGAAGTGACCAGACTTTAAGAAGCCTGAGGGCGATCCTATATGACATCATAGACTTCCTTTTTTTCTAAAGCACCGCCTGGTTCTAGCCCTAAAACTCCTTTCTGCCCTCCAGTGGTTAAATAAGTTGTTACAATAATCATAATAGTTTCCTCTTGTCAAAACTGTGTGGTGTAACAATTATTTTTTTTAGTCGGTAAACACATAATCTTAGAACCAAACAAGTTAAGAGAGAGTGATTTACTGCTGCATTTGTATATTACAAATATTCTCAGCATTTAACCTTTGTTTGTAAATAAATATAGCTATTTTTAAACTTAACAGTTTAGCTGATAAATTTAAACAACTACTCAGTGTGTTCAAACTTTAAACTGTTATCCAACCTTAGTTGTTTAATAGTTTTAAGGAATTGTTTTTTTGTTTTTTTTGCTTAAAGTTAACTCCTGAAATAAATAACTGTTGATCTTAAAGTTGTGATTATAAAAAGTTTTAATTCACAAGGTTAAGCAGTCAAGGAGCTTCCTTGACAAATGGAAGCTTTGCAAACAAACTTTAAAACAACCAAGCTACTTTCACTAATTAGTTAACTAGCTATTTTAAAACAGATAACCCACACATAAAACAAAATTTAGTAAGGTTAACCTTAATTTAACCTGTCTTTGTTTATAGTTGTAAATAAAGAGTAATCATGGCTGAGAAACAACAAGCTGAAGGATCTGTCAGTGGTTCTGAAGAACTGAACCCAGAGAGTCCCTTTTCCACACTGGAACAGGCCTTGACAGAACTAACCGCAGGAACAAATCCTGGTTATTGGAGTCAAATTCAACAATATGATTCCAAACAATTAGAACAAATCACACTTGAGCTATCAAACAAAGTTTTGCTGGAAACCCTAACAGGTCAAGATGCTACCAAAATGCTTGGCGAATTAGCAATTATTGTAGCTAAGAGATTGCAAATGACACATGAACTTCTCATTCATGCTGCAAACACTCTTAAAGAAAAGAAGCAGAAAATAAATCAGTTACAAGAAGAGAATAAACTTCTTAGAACCAGCCCTGATGTAATTGATCAGAGCAAAGTTGCTACAGAGTTATCTGAGCTAACAGAAAATTATAAGCTCCTCAGTCAAAATCACCTGCAGGTGGCCAATGAACTTGCAACGACCAAACAAAATTTGAAGCTGGAGAGGTAAGCCTACATCAACGTTCATCGAGACCTCCAGAAAATTTCTCATGATCTAGATCATCTAAAGATGGACAACAATACAGGTAGACAGTTACTTCAAAAGGATGAGCAGATCCAATATTTGCAGAACCAGCTATCTAAAACTAAGACACAGCTCAAAAGCATAAACACACAGGAATTTCCTGATACAGGTGTCGACCCAATCAGAACCTCCTCCGGTAGGTTTGACCCCCTCTCACATTTATCCAACACAAGTTGGTGATCTGGAACAAGCAAGTAGACCAGCAGGTGAGTACGACCTCGGGTCCCTCTCACCCTGGTTAAACTGGACTGTCCCTCCAGTTACACCAATACCTATTAAGACTGATCCCTCCTCACTCCTGACAAGAGACCAAGTCTAGCATGGTCCATCCGACAGGGAATTGGACAAAATTGCTAAGATCATCAGTCGTTTTGACCCCACACCACGTGGTCAACATGACATTAAAGCTTATCTTGATGACCTGATGTTCTACCTGAGAAGATTTCCTGAAGCTACCGTTCAGGACTACATGTATTTAATTAAATCAACTGCTAGTAGAGAGGTCACTAAGTTCATGGATCATCAACCTTTCCATGTACGGGCAGAATTCGATCGTCTACGCCAAGCTCTTGAGAGAGAGTTCTCTGATCACACTTTACAATCTGGTCTGACCTCTGTTCTGAACACCAGACAAGGCAGACAAGAGTCACCAAACAACTACTACTACAGAATCTTACATGCTAATTTTGGTTCTGATAATTTTCCGCAGATGGAGGAGGATCCTAACTTTACAACTCTCTTCGTCCAGAACCTCCATCATTCATTTAGCAGTCAACTAGGCATAATGGCTAACCCTCGCACAGCCTCAATCCAACAATTACGCGAGTGGGCGTCTCGAGCCTTCCAAAAGGTGATACAGTCCAGGCCCACTGAACCAAATACAGTTTTAGCTGTACACACAAGTTCCCTTCCCTTAGAACTTGAAGGAGGAAGAGCAAACCCTGACTCTCAACGAGCTAAATCTGCCCCTCCATCACCCAAGTTTAAGAGGAGGCCACAACATTTTGAGCCTGAAAACTCTCATCAGGTTAAAGGACCGAATCGGTACTCAGATTCTGGGAGGGACCATGATTACCCAAGCTCTGACTACCGAAATCATAACAAAGATTATCAGGGGGGTAGACGCTCTCCCAATTATAATCGCAGATTTTCTGGTCATAACAAATCTCAAAGGCAGACCCGTCAATTTCAGAACCGTCGCTCTCGACCTAAAAGAGAACAACTTTCACCACACCAGAGACGTTCTTAAGATGAAAGGGTCAAAGCCTCAACAGGATGATGACTGTAAAGGTCTCACTTCCAAAGAAATGGAAATTATTAAACATATTTTGGAGGAAATGCGTAAACAGGAACAGTCTAAGAAGGCTGAACTCCTGTCTATAGCCTCTTTCACTCCTGAAACTGAGTCTCTCATTGTTCCCAACCAGCCATTGGAACAACAAGCTAAGGAGTTGAAGCCCCAAGCTGCGACTGCTGATTGTGACTCCCCTCCTGTTGCTGATGTAAAGACTACTGATGTTGATATTCCTGGTTCAGTAACAGAAACTGACCAGTCCAACATACCAAGTGCTGTCTTAACAGTCCAAATGAATACTGAAGATCCTTCGTTAGAGAACGATGATTCTAGGATCAAAGTGGAACCTCCGATACCAAAATTTTTGTGTAACCTAACTGAAAAAGGGGTAGCAAGAAAGTTTTACCTTTCATTGACCCTAGAACAGGTCCTATTTCATGACGCTCTTCTTGATACGGGAGCAGACATAACTTTGATATCTGCCACCCTGTTCGAAAGACTATGGTTAGCGGCAAATCGTGCTGGAAGGACCTAATTCTCCAGAGATGCTCTCTAGAGGTACAACCGTACGCTCCTGAAGAAACCACCTTATCTAAGGTGGCCCTCATTGAACTTCAGATCGGACCCATGACCATCATACACCCTGTGTTTGTGTCCCCACTGGAGTCCATCCCTTTCCTAGTAGGACAAGATCTTCTAATCCGATTTCAGCCTTTGATTAATTTTAAGAACCTCAAAGTCTGGGCGCAAATCCACCAACCATTACCCATCACTTTTCCTCCAGAAGTAGACTCCCAGTGCGCTGCACTGGACACTTCTGGTGAAACAACCATCACCCAACCTGAAAACAAACATCAGGCAAATGAGAGCACATCTCAATCCACAGTAATGTCATGCCACACATGATCAGCCGTTGGAGCTAACTCTAGCCCAACGTGAGACGTTCTTGTGTTCGCTGGGTCCATCACAATCTAGTGAATACTATCTCCCCCAAGTGGTGAAAGGTATTGAGATGCAGAAATCTCAGGTGAGTGATGTTGTCTTGTCTTTATGGACGGACAAATCCGCCATCAGCCAAGACCTCTCTGAGGACTTAATGCAAAATCAATCTAACCTCCAAATGGTTAAGAAAACCTTCCGTTTTCACAATGACCCAAAATCTTTTTGTGTCCTAAAAAGTGTGGGCATTTGTGTTCTCACCTTTAAATGGAACCATAAAGAACTGACTCATTAATTTATTGTGGTCCCAAACTTGCCACACTTTGTGTGCATAGGTAGTGACATCCTAGTCCAACTTGGTGTTCAGGTGGACACCATGAACCAGGTTTTGTGGTCACTGACAACTGTTCCTCAGGACACATCTGTCCCTGATCTTGACAACCTCAAATCTGGACAGACCATTCCTGAAGCTTGTCAGGTAGCTAACAGTCATCACATTACTGTGCCAGCTTGGACCAAAAACAAACCTGTGCCAATAAACATCTTAGCCAGACAAAACCTAAGCCATTCATAGGCTTTCTTTCAACCTGCTCCACTCTTTTTCGAACTAGGAATTTTCCTTAGAGGCCACACCCCTCTTGGGCCTCAAATCTAGGATCTCATGTCTTTCAGTCGGCAACACCAATGCAGAAGACATCCTAATCCCTAAAGGCACTCCTTTAGGTTGGCTAATAAGCACTAGCTTCCACGACTTTGAGTTGAATGTACCCATCCTGGGAGGCATTCCCAACTCACTCTTCTCAGATCCTAATACTAGACAGTTTTTTTTATACAAAACCATCCAAGTCCATTGCCCTCTTCTCAAACACCGTTCTTGACCATATGTCTGTTCGACGCGTGGACCTCACTAACCAAGACCAAATGGTGTTACAAACAATTGATGTCCTGCCAGTGAGTACAACCACAGAGACTCCAGACAAGCCTGTAGAGTCACCGTCCCCTGAGCTCCACCCTTCAGTCCGATCACAGATCGACAAGGTAGTAGCCCAGGCAGACATACTTACTACCGATGAAGAAAGAGAAAAACTTTGCCAAATTCTTCTCAAATATGAAAAGTCCTTCTCAGTTGACTCTTTGGACTGTGGTTTGACTTCAGTCCACACCATCTTCATACCAACTCCACCTAGTTCTCCTCCTACCTATGTTTGTCAATACAAGATTTCCTTGGCAGCATATGAGCCTGTACAAGAAATTATTGACAATCTTTTAGAGAAAAGAATAATCAGGCCATGCAACATCACCTACTCTGCACCTTTATGGCCTGTCCTCAAACCCAATGGCAAATGGAGACTCACCATCGACTACCGAAGACTGAATCAACAGGTTCCTCTTTCCAGGTGGCCGATTACTCAACTCCAACAAGAACTTCCTAAGGTGACCAACGCCAAGTACTTTTCCACGTTTGATGTGGCTTCTGGGTTCTGGACGATCCTAGTACATATAGCCGATCAACACAAATTGGCGTTCACCTTTGCCAGTTGCCAATACACCTTCACTAGATGTCCTTTTGGCTATGCAAACTCACCAGCTGAGTTCAACATATTCTTAAATAAAGTGTGCCCTGATGCAGGTGAACGTGGAATCCTCATCTACGTAGATGGCATCCTGCTACGGCAACCCACGCTTGATACTCATTTAGCTGAGATTGACCACGTGCTGGATCAACTCACAGCTGTTGGTGCAAAGATCTCACTTTTGAAGTGCCAATGGTACAAAGCTAAGGTTGAATACGTCAGTCTCCTTGTAAGTCCTGATGGTGTACAACCCCAAATTAGTAGAGTCCAAGGTCTCTCCAACCTTATGACACCCTTTAACCTCACTGAACTATGTAGTTTCCTTGGTGTTTATAATTACTCACGCCAGTTCATGGAGAACTACACTGATTTGGCAAAACTTTTAACCAAACTCCTCAAGAAAGATGTGCCTTTCCTTTGGTCTGACACACAACAGCAAGCCATGGACACTCTCAAGGCTAAGCTGTGCTCAGCACCATGTCTGGCATATCCCAACAATGACAAAGACTTCCACCTTGAAGTTGTTTTTTCAGCCCATTGCTTGAGTGCTGCTTTGTACCAACTCTGTGACCAAGACAAACATGTGGTAGCCTACGCCAGCAAAACACTGGCAGGCCCTGAACTAAAGTACTCTGATTGTGAGAAAGCACTGTTAGCCACAGTATGGGCAGTGAAACATTTCTCTAACTACCTAGGTGGACAAAAGACTATTGTGGAGACACAACACCAACCAGCAACTTTTCTTAACAGCCAACGCATAAGAGATGGTGTGGTAACAAACGCACATGTGGCTTCATGGCTTATGGCCTTACAGAGTTTTGACATAGAGGTACGCTATGCTCAAAACAAAAGGAACCCTTTGGGTACAGACTTAGCTGTCTGCCAACGGTGTACACAGGTTGTCCCCTTGGTCTAGACACCTGTCGAACATGTCACCACCTTTGAAGACCCACATCATCAATGTAGTGTTCTAAAAGGCTCAAGTTAGCTTCAGAGCTACACTACAGTCATGTTTTAATAACGGGTTCTCTCTTTTTCGAGCTACTTACAGATATGTGACAGAGGTACTGTGTGTAGATGGATTAATCAGTGGCATGAGGCATTAATTTTATTTGACCCATCAAAATTAATGTGGTCATTTATTAACAGAATCAAAATTTAACATCAAAACATTGTACACTTGATTAGACTGGTCTGGTTCTGATGAACAAAACGGCACGTTTTACTTAATAAAAACAACAGACGTTTCTGAAGATTTCTGGATTAATTACTGGCAAGATAGAAGAGTTTTAAAGATGGGAAATATGGAGGAGTTTAAAGGAAATATATGGAGGAAGATGTATGTCTGTAGACCAGAACAACACGCTCCTTTCAAATGCAGCTCGCCGTGGTACACTTGTAGTGAAGCTCGTGACGACTCTTTACCTTGGCAAAGGATGGGTCCACTACGGTCAAGAGGTCCCTGGCACGCTACCTTTCAGCGTCTCCTCAGGGCGGCTGCAACTTGGCAGAAGTCGTGAGATACTCCGTTCTACAGAACAAACTTCCTCAGCAGTTATAAGGCATTCGCCGGGTGGAGCCACAGCGAGGCGCCGTGACTCCTACAGAGATGGATGACTCCATCAGCCTGGAAAACTGAGTCCGAAATTCCACTCAGCAGTGGAAAACTCCAGAACTACTCCACAATACTCCAGAAAGACTCAGGAGAACTTCAGAAGACCTCAGCCATTACTCCACAGACTCAGAAAAGACTGAGAAGAGGTCAGAAGAGACTCAGAAAAGACTGACAGTTCTAGGAAGTGTCGACTTTTAAAGAGTTCTGCTTCCGGTCACTTTTAGTAAGTCCTGATTGGTTGAAGCAACCAACAGGGGTGTGGTTCTAGTGACGTCAAAGGGTTTTTTCAAGTCAAGAAAACAGCAGAAATGTTTAAGAACAGACAGAGAAATTTTTTGGCAAAGTGACTAACACTGCAGGTGCCAGTTCTCTTGTTTAATGTCTGAGAGCTTTAAAAACACGACAGCTCGTTCCACTAACTTGTTTTTGACTGTCTCCAACTTTTGACCGACATCACTCTCTCATTTCAGACAGAAGATCAAAAAATGCATAATTACTTGGTAAAATAGACATTTAACTTGATTCCTAATTTGAATGAGGATTAAAAAATCATCAATACTGTTTCACAGTTGATTTAAAATGAGTGGTTCACTTCAACATTTAAAAATGGTATGAACTAAACACACTTTTGATTATCAAGATATTGTAAAAATAGTAATGATAATATAAAAAAGAGAGTGTTCTTTCAATTGATTAGTTCAAGATACAATTAGAAAGTCTCTGGATGAGCTAATTTGTATTTCTGGATTCAAATCAATGAAATAACAGTTCCTGTCCCATTAAGGTCTTCAGAGGCAGGTTTTGGTCGGAGGCCTAGTCCACTACAGTCCCCCCTTTGGAAATCATCGCCTGTCCATGGGGATGAATTCCAACATGAACTTACGCCTCCGAATGTCCTTGATCTTGATGTAATCCAGCAAGAGGAAAACAAAAGTCAAAGAAGGTAATCCCACAACGGTTTAGGTAATTCCACAATCTTGTTGGTAATTGCATAATGTTGTTGGTAATTCCATTGTAGCAATGCTTTAACCCCTTGGAAACAAAGTCTGTAATCCATTGGAAAAAGTCATATAATCCACAACGATAAATCCACAACGATTGGAGGTGTTGATTGATCAGCATGCAGAAGTGTTCCCTCGATTGAACTGCAGAGGTGACCACTGGATGAAGATTGGAGACCCACATTGGAGTTGTAGGTCCCTTCAGCGAAGGTTGCTGCTGGTGGTTCCCAGTGGGTGCCATTCTGGTTCTATGTGTTATGCATTTATGTGGTTTTAGTTGGGCTTATGAGTGGGATTTTACATAAGACCTTAACCTATATGCACCTGGTGTGTAAGCTATCATGGTTTAGATCAGCTAAAGTTACCAGTTTAAAGGGTGGGTCATGCTGAAAATTTTTCATATAGGGATTTATACCTATAGAAGGGCATTCCAAACTATTTTTCCATTCCTAACTTGGTTTAAGTTAGATTTACATGGCAAAATATAGTTTGGTTCAATTGTCTGTTGTCCTTTGAAGGATTTGTGGTGTTCAAAATGACCCGAGCACAGAATTTCAGGAGCACTTCACCTTAGTATAAAAGATTTAATTGAGACAAAGTTAAAGTATGCAGATATTACATATAATTAGAGTGCAGTCTGAAGAACAAAATCAGAGTGAACCTTGCCTGGTCAATCAGCCCGATCTTTGTTCAACCAAACTTTGTGTCTGAGCGAGATTTATAGGTTTCTCATGTCCCGCCCTTTCGGGTTCGGACAGACTTGTGATTGGGTGTCAAAACCTCTTGATGGTCTGAGTGACACCCTGTTCAGCCAGTCAGGAGCAGATCTTATCTCCATGGTTACTCCGAAGGCCCCAAACGGCCTTGCTCATTCTTCTACTGATAAGGGTTGATTAACGAGCTTTGTTTTGGAATGCAGGACACTTACTCTGGCTCTCGTTTGTGTAAAGCTTTAAAACACGTTTTCTGTGTGTCTGAACTATTATTAATGTGAAAGCATATATACTCAACCTGTGTTAAGTATAAAGCATATGAATGTTGTAATTTAGCGTTATTTATGTTTAATCAACGTGTGAGCAGAGTGTCACATTGGTGGGCCCTCACTCTCAGCTGCTCTGCTCAGATGAACAAAGAAGGATCGTTTCCTGCTGCACGAACAAGTGTCTTACCTGTCTCTGTTTCCCTCAGAATTATATCAAATGTGAACTTGTATGATTATCCTTAGCACTTGTGAGATTATATATAACATGAAGTAATTAGTGTATGATTATACACGCACACACCTTGTAGAAAATGAATCATTTTACATCATCAGAGAAATGTCAAGGGTTGTCAAAAGATATAAAAAGATATAAAAGATATCAAATCCAACACCTTTTAGACGAACGACTTGAGGTTTGATTTTTGATTTTCCCCTAAATGTTTTTGGAGTCTATGGCGAGACTCAACTTAAGGATTAGCTACCCCCCCCCCCCCCCCCGAATAGGATTGTTTGAGTAGGTTTGGCTTAAGCGTTGTGAGACCAATGTAGATTATGGTACTTAAGGTCGCATTAACCTACATTGACTCCTCAAAGATTGAGTTTTAACAAATGAACTGCATGTTGGCATAGTTAAAGTCCTCTTAGTCTCTAACTATCCAAAAAAGTTCAATCTGGTCCTCTGGACATTCAAAAAAACAAAACAAAGCAAAAACATATAGAAACGTTTCATCTCTCATCCGAGAGACTTCCTCAGTCTGAGGTGCTGTATTCAGCTCAGTCTCTTAAATAGCACCTTCTCAGAGTGGATCAACCAGTTTTGCTGCTGACAACCAAAACCAGCTGATCACATACTCAAGAAAGACCATCAGCCTAACAATGGATCATTAGCACACTGATGGCTGTTTACTATTCACAGAGGGCTGAGTGATACTAGCAATCACAGCATTGTAAGAGGGGGACAATTGAACACGTAGGCCTCCACCCCTGTTTAACGATGGATGATTTTTTTTCACAAAGATGGCCTCCTTTACTCCTCTCTCAAACCATCGTTCCTCTATATCCAGGATGTGAACATCTTCATCCCTGAAAGAGTGACCGCTGGCCTGGAGAGAGTGTAGACCGCAGAGTCCTGGCCTGATGATGTTGATCTTCTGTGCTGGGCCATCCTTTTGGCCAGTGGCTGTTTAGTTTCCCCGATGTAAGACTGATCACAGCCCTCCTGACACTGAACAGCATACACAACATTACTCTGTGCCGGGGGACTGGATCTTTGGGATGAACCAGTCTTTGCCATAATGTATTTTGGGGTTTAAAAGCCACTGGGACGTTATGTTTAGAAAATAAACGTCTCAGTTTCTCTGATACTCCCTCAACATATGGAATGACCACTGGTCTGGGTCTGGGTTCCTCCTTTTCACCTATTGGCTGACTGGAGTCCTGTTTGGGTTTCTTCTCTGCTTTCAGGAAGGCCCAGTTAGGATATCCACATTGCTCTAGAGCCTGTCTTGTGTAGGATTTCTCCTTCTGCCTGGCTCCTGAGCTAGTGGGGATGCTGTCTGCTCTGTGATACAGAGTCCTGATGACTCCTAACTTGTGCTCCAAAGAGTGATGGGAGTCAAACTGCAAATACTGGTCTGTGTGGGTGGGTTTGCGGTACACCTCAGTTTGCAAATGTCCTCTATCAGAGACTGAGACCTCACAGTCCAAGAAAGCCAACTTGCCATTTTTTTCATCTTCTCGTGTGAACTTGATGTATTTATCCACAGAGTTGATGTGGTCAGTAAAATGTTGGACTTCCTGAGATTTAATTTCAATCCAGATGTCGTCAACATACCTGAACCAATGACTTGGTGGTGTCCCTGAAAAGGACGTCAAGGCTCTCTTTTCTACCTCCTCCATGTACACGTTGGCAACAATAGGAGAAACTAGAGATCCCATAGCACACCCATGTTTCTGCCTATAATATTGCTCGCCATATGTGAAGTAGGTTGACTTCAGGCACAGTTTCAAGAGTTGACACAGTTGTTCTGTGGAAAGCGTGGTCCTGCGGCTCAGAGTGGTGTCTGATTTTAATTTTAAACTGACCTCCTCTACTGCATCATCAACAGGAATGCACGTAAAGAGTGATGTGACATCAAAAGAGACCATTGTTTCATCAGTCTCCATGATGACATCCCTCACCTTATCCACAAAGTCCATGGTGTTCTGTATGTGGTGTTCTGAGCTGCCAACTAAAGGGATGAGTACAGACGCCAGATATTTGGAAACATTGTAAGTGACAGAGTTAATCATGCTAACAATTGGTCTTGAAGGTAAGCCTTGTTTGTGGAATACATCTCCATCCTGGATAGAGAGGAACGATGGTTTGAGAGAGGAGTAAAGGAGGCCATCTTTGTGAAAAGAAATTGTCCATCGTTAAACAGGGGTGGAGGCCTTCGTGTTCAATTGTCCCCCTCTTACAATGCTGTGGTTGCTAGTATCACTCAGCCCTCTGTGAATAGTAAACAGCCATCAGTGTGCTAATGATCCATTGTTAGGCTGATGGTCCTTCTTGAGCATGTGATCAGCTGGTTTTGGTTGTCAGCAGCAAAACTGGTTGATCCACTCTGAGAAGGTGCTATTTAAGAGACTGAGCAAAATACAGCACCTCAGACTGAGGAAGTCTCTCGGATGAGAGACGAAACGTTTCTATATTTTTTGCTTTGTTTTGTTTTTTGTTTTTTTGAATGTCCAGAGGACCAGATTGAACTTTTTTGGATTTTTCTACCTGGATTATTGAGCATGCATCAGGATATTACCCTAACTAACGTCACCCCCCTTTGGTCATGGGGGACCACGAACACGGGTGAGGATGTCGCTCCATGAGCTAAAGTTAGGATGCCCTTGAGTAGTTTAGCTGTTTGTGCAACTGAAAAAGGACCTTAAGGTCTGGATCAGAATCCAGGTTGGCTTCGGACGGAGTGTTTTTCCCTGGGTCAGTCAAATACAGCATCATCAAGTTTATTGCAGGATCCAACTTCTTGTTAGGATTTGTGGTCGGAGCGAACCCAGAGTGCAGAACAGGGACTCAACTCGGCAGAAATACAAAAATAGGTTTTTAATGATAAATGAAAAGTACAAAATAAACGAGCTGACGGGGCAGCAAAACTTACATAAACAAGGAAGGAGGCACGAGGAACTCAGGAGACACGGGGAACTCGAGGGACCAGGAAGACAAGGAGAGACTCAGGAGACCCAAGGAAGCGTACCCAACGAAGACGACCCGACGAAGAACAAGACAGAATAGGATGACTTAAATACAAGGAGAAGACGAGACATGATAACAAACAGCTGGGACGAGACACAGGTGGCACTAATGGAACTAATGAGGGAGCACGAGGGAAACAGACAAACCGGGCCACAGAAAAGTAACATCCTTACACTTCTGAAGTTGGATGATGTCTGGGTCAGTCAGCACGGGTTGTACAGAGACTGTTTTGTCAGCCGGCTTGGCTGTAGCCTGTGCACGTGTGACTGCCATCACCTCGGCTGTAGGTTGTACTAGCAAAGTTGCGAGCAGCCAGGAGGGGTCAGAGGACCTCTGAGGGCCGTCCACGGCTCCGTCCTTATTAGCTGGTTTATCTGTCCCCAACGACAGTACAGAATCTTTGGTGTGGGATCCTTGGATCTCTACACCTTGAATTACCAATGGTAGGTAGTATCCGTTGGTCCCTGACTGTTTCAGCTCGCCGAGGAGGCTTTGTATTTCAGTCAGAGTCGGGTTCACCGGTTGGGTGTTTTTGGTTTCACATGCTTTTGAAGGATAACTTACCGGGACTGTGTTCTCTGTCGAGAGGTCCTCGGTGCCTTCTGCAGTGCCTGCTGTTGGGCAGTCTGTAACTGTCTCAGGGGGCATGGGTATTGGCAGGGGTTTGCTCACTCTAGCCCACATTGTCTGTGTACCATAATCTATAATCGCGTCAAAGCGATTTATAAAATCCTGGCCGACCAAAAATGGGAATGAGTCAACCATAGACACATATACCGGGTGGTATAGTGTCATCTCGCCAACCTGCATGTGAACCATAGCTCTAGCTGTTAGGGTTGTCCTTGTCTCTGCGAGGCCCTACAGTCCTATAGCACATTCTATGAGAGGTATGTCCCTGTGAACACCGTTAGCAGCAGTCCTGAGCTCCTCAAACAGTTTAGCTGACATAATAGTTATGTCGGCTCCACCATCCAGTAGGGCTTCATGTGTGATGACCCCTTCAAGTGTGATCGACAGGTAAGCTTTATTAGCGACCCCCTTTCTGATCAGGTTACACAGGAACCTTGTAGGTTTTAGCCGACGTTTCTTCTTACGTTCACCTTTACCTGTGTAATCCTGGTGTTTCCGAACCGTTGGTGCAGTTGCTGCTGCTCCTGAGAGTTCGGCTTTTGACGGGCCTCCGTCATTTATGTATGAGATCACCCCCACACCGTGTGTTGAGGGGCTCTCATTGTTTGTAACAACAAGGTCTTGGTGGCTGTTCATGACTGCGGCAGCGTTGTTGTTTGTGTCACCCTGGTTTGACTGAACCGCTCGCACAGCTATCGCTGTTTCTGAGGTTTCAGTTCGTGACGTGTCACTGTCGGTGACGTGTGACTGTACCCCCCCCCCCCCCCATTTCAGGTGAGGTCGTGCCAGAGTTTACCACAACAGCATCATGGTGACTGTCTGTGACAGCAGTAACAGTGTTGTCTGTGTGCTCTGACTCATCAGCAATGATATCGCCAAACAAAGCGTTAGGTCATTTGTCTGTGGCAACACCTTCCAACAAGTCCAACAACCAACGCACCCTGTCTGTCTCGTCTGAGCTCAGAGGATTGCAGTTCTTTTTCTGGACCTGCTGCTGTTTCTTTTTCATCTCAGGCGGTTCACCCCGACGTGGTGGAGAAACAGTACCCCGCTTTGGGGTTCCCAGTGGGATCCCTGGTTGTATGGGTCACTTTTGGTGCCATACTTTTTACCCTTATGGCGTTCGCCCCCCTTCTGTTACGATCGTTCATCCTCTGGTTTCTTGGGAAACCGTTTAGGATCTCGTCTGGACCAGGGGGCAGCCACCTGTTGTGGTTTGGCTGCTGGGAAACCTCGTTTCCTCTCGCCTTTTTTGGGAGGGGGAGTCGAAGCTCTCGTCCCTTCCAATTCTAATGACTGGGCAGGAATCCTCTCACCTGGGTACACCTCAATGGGTGTTTTGGCCTGTGAACATGCTTCAAAAACATTCACAGCACAACTTTGTATCTCACTGATGGATTTCTCTTTGAAATTAGCCATCATTTGCACTGACATCCTTATGTCAGGATGGAAATATTTGCTGAACACGTACTTAAACGGTTCTTCTTCCTCCATGTTGGCCTCGTTCCTGTAACCAAAATAAGCCTGCAAAATCCTGGAATAATATGCCCTGGGGTGCTCATTCTTACCTTGCACGACCTTGTCAGCGGCTGGATACCCACCAGGTCCCGTGCAAGGTGAATACTCTTTCATAAGAGCAGCACATAACAGGCGGTAATCCTTTCTTGTGGCATCAGGTTGACGCTCTATGAAGGAAAACACCATCCTGGATGAAGTGAGCCTGATCAAACCTTCTTTATCCTCAACTGTAGCATTGGGATAGCTTCTTAATTGGAAGTCAAGGTTGTCCAGATAAGCCTTAGTGTCAGTTGAACCCAACGGCCCTGGCTCAAAGCGGTTGACATATTTTGCAATTTTGTACAAATCCGAAATTGGGAGCAAAGGCTGTATTATCGGTATCGTAGGAACCAAAATGGCATGTGGAGGTGTGTCGCTAGACACATGTGGAGGTGACGGAATGGGATTAAGAGCAGGAGTTGCAGCAAAATCCTTCTGAGGTGGTGGTGGGTGACCTGGACTCTGACCTTGTTCGTCTTTGAGTTCCAGACAACCTCGCCCCACGTCAGAAATCTCATTTGTTGCTACCGCTAGTTTTGCCTCAAAGGCTTTTAAGCGTTCCCATGATGTATGACATTCACTCTACAAACGCACGCCTTGTTGTACTAACGCCTCCTTTTCCAATCTGCACTCATTCAGAGCTTTTGATGTGAGCTGCAACTGTTGTTGTAGCGCCTCATTGTCTAAACACAGTGCTTGGCACTTAATCTCTCTTTCCCTCATCTTCTCCTCATATGAGTGAAATTGTAACGACAGCTGAGCTTGTGAGAGCTCCCTCTCATGTTGTAACTCATTTGCACGGGTCTCCTGATCAAATTTAGACTGTGTCATGAGTTTGAGGTACTCCTCTGTTTCGCTGTTTAACCTTATTGCAAGGTCGTCAGCTCTGTTCACCACAGCATAGAATGTTGCTTTCAACAAGAGCGCCAATTTAGCCAGCTGGTCATAGCTTGACTTTGTTCTGGCTGTGGAAGTGACACTTTCTGCAACTTCCTTCAGCTCGTCCAATAACTCTTTTGAGTTCATGCAGTCCACCTGTTCACCATATGGATTTAAGGATTCTGTGAGCAGCGTTAACGCCCTCTCCAATTAGTCCATCACACAAGGATCAATATTCTTTTCTGTCACATCTGCCATGCCATGGTTATTCACTGTTCAGCACTTATCTGGTGACACAGTTGCCACTTTAGAGTTTTTAACAGGTAAATATTTGTATTCAAGTGAGCAGTGAGTTTCACACACTATTTTAGCTCTGGGTTCACTCAACAGTACTGTTATAAGCCAACTTCTTCAAATGAATGGGCACCTATTCGTAGGTTTTACCCCAATGCATGAATATTCTAAGTAAATGCCTCCTTCTGGCAGTGTTACTTAATGAGCTTAAATCTAACAGATACAAGAACCAGGCTTTTTCCAGTGTTCAGTTACTCTAAAGCACTTAAAATTAAATAAACCTGCAATTTTTCTAAAAGTCTCACAGCAACTTTAGTTTTCAAACGCTTTTTAAGCTGTTCTATATACCAGAAATTCACTATTTAAAACAGTAACTCATAAACCAGGCTGGATTAACAAAAAAAAAAAAAAGAAAGGCAATGAGCAGCCTCCTTCAGGAAAACTGTTATACCCCTCTTTCAACAGCAGGTGGCGATGTAAGCTTATTTTTACCAGCAGAAGTCTATGACAACTTCCTATGGATCGTTCTGTTGACATCCGATTGTTAGCCGTTAGCTAGACGTAGCACACGGTCGAACATGGTCAAATCAGCACTTTCTGAACGAATTTAAAGCTTAAACGGCGTCGCTTTAACAAGCACGTCTATTTGCATGAAAACATGAGTTTTGGGAACAGTGGCAGGCTTCATTTAGCGATTTTAAACACAGAGGAGGGCTCGGTTGAACTGAAATTCATTTCTGGGGTCACGTAACTTTACAGACAAGTGAGCAACGGGGTGGGCTTTACAATCTGACATCAGAGGGAGTGAACGCACAGACACGTCACCCGTTTCTCAGCGAATCAGAGCGACCCAAACAACGGTTTTCAACCAATCACAGCTCGTGATTCCAGCTAGCAGTTAGCCTGAAAAGTCCGGTCACAATCGTCCATTAAACCTCCAAAATGCACAATTTACTGTTAAAAATATAACGAATCAGCATATAACAGTGGATTGAGTCGGCGCTCAGCTTCAAAGAACTTTTCATCCATTCAAAACACGGTTCGTTCAGTCCAATAACAGAACCGAGTCGGACAGCAGAACTTCCCGGTCATGCCACAGTTTCAAACAGAATAAAGCGTCTTTCTCACTGCTACAGCTTAATTACACAAACACAATGACAATTTTCAGCTTTAACAAGAACACATTGACGTAATCTGCAGCCTCTGAACACCACAAGCATGATTTATCATGTCCCTTCAAGCTCAGAAATACGGACAACCATGCCAACACGCAGCGTCCATCTCAATAACACAGACTCCGTCACATATAATTCACACCTCTTTAAACATTCGTATGGCCACAAAATGTCTAAAGAGGAGGATGGGTCCTCAATTATCTCTCTTAGAGACCATGCGGGCCATGAGAAGCTCTTTAGAGACCGTGCGGGCCACCAGAATGTAGTGTTGTAAAAGGCTCTATTAGCTTCAGAGCTCCACTACAGTCATATTTAAATAACAGATTCTCTCTTTTTCGAGCAACTTACAGATATGTGACAGAGGTACTGTGCGTAGATGGTTTAATCAGTGGCATGAGGCATTAATTTTATTTGACCCTTCAAAATTAATGTGGTCATTTATTAACAGAATCAAAATTTAACATCAAAACATTGTACACTTGATTAGACTGGTCTGGTTCTGATGAACAAAACGGCACGTTTTACTTAATAAAAACAACAGACGTTTCTGAAGATTTCTGGATTAATTACTGGCAAGATAGAAGAGTTTTAAAAATGGGAAATATGGAGGAGTTTAAAGGAAATATATGGAGGAAGATGTATGTCTGTAGACCAGAACAACACGCTCCTTTCAAACGCAGCTCGCCGTGGTACACTTGTAGTGAAGCTCGTGACGACTCTTTACCTTGGCAGAGGATTGGTCCACTACGGTCAAGAGGTTCCTGGCACGCTACCTTTCAGCGTCTCCTCAGGGCGGCTGCAACTTGGCAGAAGTCGTGAGATACTCCGTTCTACAGAACAAACTTCCTCAGCAGTTATAAGGCATTCGCCGGGTGGAGCCACAGCGAGGCGCCGTGACTCCTGCAGAGATGGATGACTCCATCAGCCTGGAAAACTGAGTCCGAAGTTCCACTCAGCAGTGGAAAACTCCAGAACTACTCCACAGTACTCCAGAAAGACTCAGAAGAACTTCAGAAGACCTCAGCCATTACTCCACAGACTCAGAAAAGACTGAGAAGAGGTCAGAAGAGACTCAGAAGAGACTGACAGTTCCAGGAAGTGTCGACTTTTAAAGAGTTCTGCTTCCGGTCACTTTTAGTAAGTCCTGATTGGTTGAAGCAACAAACAGGGGTGTGGTTCTAGTGACGTCAAAGGGTTTTTCAAGTCAAGAAAACAGCAGAAATGTTTAGGAACAGAGAGAAATGTTTTGGCCAAGTGACTAACACTGCAGGTGCCAGTTCTCTTGTTTACTGTCTGAGAGCTTTAAAAACTCGACAGCTCGTTCCAACAACTTGTTTTTGACTGTCTCCGACTTTTGACCGACATCACTCTCTCATTTCAGACAGAAGATCAAAAAATGCATAATTACTTGGTAAAATAGACATTTAACTTGATTTCTAATTTGAATGAGGATTAAAAAATCATTAATACTGTTTCACAGTTGATTTAAAATGAGTGGTTCACTTCAGCATTTAAAAATGGTATGAACTAAACACTTTTGATTATCAAGATATTGTAAAATAGTAATGATAATATAAAAAATAGAGTGTTCTTTCAATTGATTAGTTCAAGATACAATTAGAAAGTCTCTGGATGAGCTAATTTGTATTTCTGGATTCATATCAATGAAATAACAGTTCCTGTCCCATGAAGGTCTTCAGAGGCAGGTTTTGGTCGGAGGCCTAGTCCACTACATCAATATTTTGATGAAAATGTTTGTAAAGACCTGACAACAGTGTATGTGGATGGATGCTCCTTCCACCACAACACTGTTAACAAAGCTGGTGTTGGTGCTGTCTGGATTCACGATGGTGAACAAGACACATTGCACTTTAAGCTAGGCTCTCAATCATCACAATATGTTGTAATCGCAGGCATCTTGATTGTATTGCAAACAGCTGTAGAACACTCCGTTCATTCTCTGGTGATCTGCACAGACTCCAATTATGCACGGGTGAGTTTTTCTTGTCATCTGGCTATGTGGAAACGTAAAGGCTTTCTCACTTGCAACAAAAAAGCTGTGAAACACAAGGACTTGTTCATGGTATGTGATCACTTGGTGACATCACACAACCTACAAGTCTTTTGGAAAAAGGTCAGAGGCCACTCATGTGTGCCAGGTCAAGACAAAGAGCTTAACAATCTTGCAGATTCATTAGCCAAAAGAGGTGCCATTAATGGTACCTGGTGGTCCATCGACCCCACTTGGCTACCTGCCCACGTCCCAGACCCTCCCACCCCTGAAGTGTGTCCTCTCACCCGTTCATGTGCTAAAGCCACCACCTCAACTCTTTCACGGCCTGTAGACAACACAATCTCATTAGAACCTGCATTTACAGACACAGACCTCATGGAGCTTCAGTCTTTGGATCCAGCCATCGGAAAAATGATTCAATACCTGGCTGACCCAGACACAAATGTTCTGGCTGTGGATGAACTTGACTCAATTCCTGAACTCAAGACTCTTTTTAAGATTAAATTATTCCTGAAAATGGTCAAAGGCATGCTCGTCTTTGCTCCCCTTCCAACATCTTCACTTTCGTTCATGGTGCCTCGAGACCACAGGGGGGTGATGCTGGTACATGCCCATGACCTTCCATCTTCAGGACACAAAGGCGTTAAAGCAACTCTCAGTGCATTAAAGCAAGTTGCTTATTGGCCAGGAATGTGCAAAGATGTAAAGGATTACATCAAAGGGTGCTTGGTCTGTTGTCAGTTCTAACCTGCAACACCCTTCACAGAGCACCATTGCAAAGCAGAGGGATCACATTCCCGTGGTCTGATTTACAGATTGATTGGGTAGGACCCCTTACCAAATCGACCAGAGGAAACAAATATTTCCTCACTGTGACTTGTGCATTTACCAAATGGATTAAAGGCCTACCGGCAACCAATGACACGGCAGACATCACTGCCTATTAACTTATGAACCACATCTTTCCTCGGTTCAGACTCCCCATTCGGGTCAACTCCAACAGAGTTACACATTTTACTGCTGAAGTATGGGATACATTTCCATTGTTATGCTGATGACACACAATTATATTTGTCCATTAAACCCAATGAATCCAATCAGCTACTTATACTACAAGCATGTCTTAAAGATATAAAAACCTGGATGACCCTTAATTTTCTCCTGTTGAACACAGACAAGACTGAGGTTTTGGTTTTTGGACCTGAGCACTTTGGGAACAAATTTTTCAGTCTTTCTCCTTCCTTAGATGGCATTAATCTGTCCTCCAGCTCTAATATTAAAAATCTTGTTATTTTTGATCAGGACATGTCTTTTTATCCCCCACATTAAAAACGTTACTAGAACTGCCTTTTTCCACCTGCGTAATATCACTAAAATTAGAAACATCTGATCTAAAAATGATGCAGAAAAACTGATCCATGAGTTTGTCACGTCTAGACTGGACTATTGCAATGGTTTATTATCTGGATGTCCAAATACTTCTTTAAAACGTCTTCAGTTGATCCAAAATGCTGCTGCCAGAGTCTTAACCGGAGTTAGTAGGAGAGATCATATTTCTCCAGTTTTAGCTTCTCTCCATTGGCTCCCTGTCAAATCCAGAATAGAATTCAAAATCTTACTTCTAACCTACAAAGCTCTCAACAACCTGGCTCCATCTTATATTACAGATCTTATTGTTCCATATTTTCCTAACAGAGTACTTCGCTCTCAGACTGCAGGTTTACTTGTGGTTCCTAGAATTTACAAAAACAGAATGGGAGGCAGATCTTTCAGTTATCAGGCTCCTCACTTGTGGAACCAACTTCCAATCTCTGTCCGTGAGGCTGACACATTATCCAGTTTTAAAACTAGGCTTAAGACTTTCCTTTTTGCTAAATTCTATAGTTAGGGTCGGCTTGGGTTTCCTGAGGTGTCCCATAGTTATGCTGCTATAGGCTTAGACTGCTGGAGGACAAACTGACCACAATTTTCACTCTACTACTGTCTTTTCTTACTCTGCTCAACCTGTTTTGTATTTGTAATTATTTTTTCCATCCTTAACATGTGGTTTTTTTTTGTCTTTCAGATACACCTGGACCTATACCTGGACCTGCCATTCAATGTTCATCTGTCTCTCCTTCCTGTCCTCTCAACCAGCCGGTCAAAGCAGATGGTCGCTTGTCCTGAGTCTGGTTCTGCTGGAGGTTTTTTCCTTTTAAAAGGGAGTTTTTCCTTTCCACTGTTGCCACTGTGCTTGCTCAGGATGGGAGACTGCAACAAAGCCAAGATTCATCTTGTCTGCTGGATTCCTTAGATAGAGAACTTTACTAATTGCATTTTATGTATATGTGAATGTTCCTGTAAAGTGCCCTGAGACAACTTTGTTGTGATTTCGCGCTATATAAATAAACTGAATTGAATTGAATTGAAATTGAAATTGATGCAGAAACTTTGGCAAATGTTGGTGTCAAAGTCAATTTCCATATTGGCTACCATCCCCAATCATCAGGCCAAGTTGAGCGATCTAAAAGAACAGTAATTAGTGTTTTTAAGAAGTATGTGTCCACCAACCATAGAGACTGGAACATCAAACTGCCCCTGGTCCTAATGGCTATTCGATCAACCCCACATCAGTCCACAGGCATCTCTCCCTTCGAGATTATGACCGGTCGACAGATGACACTTCCTTTGCAGCTACTCTATCAACCTGGTGAAGCCAGTGTAGCAACCACCTACATTACACACCAGTACATGAAAGATCTGAACCAACATCTGAGAACCACCTTTGCTTTTGCCCAAAAATGTCTTAACAAAACAGCTGAAGGACGCAAAGCCTACTATGACCAAAAAGCCTCCTATGAAGAACTTCAAGTGGGGGAAAAAGTCTGGTACTACATTTTTGCCCCAGCCACTGGACAAAAAGCTTCCAAAACTGGAACACTTGCCTGCAAACGCCTTCCAAGGTGGACTGGACCACACCTGATAATGGACAAACTGTCCCAAGTTGTGTACCGAATCAGGATCAGCAGAGGTCAGAAAGAACCTGTTTTCAAGTGGGTGCACCGAAACCAGGTCAAGCCACACAAGGCTCAAACCAAAACCCAATGATGGAGAGTCTGTAGACAACTAAAACCCATCCAAACGAACCACCAAGAAGCTACAGACATTACTCGTCTTCATATAACACCTTAAATTACAAATCTTCAAATTTAATATTACTTCAAACAAATAGGTAAGGTATAAAACCCTAGACCTAACTCAATAAACTTTAACTAGGAAAAATCAACTTTTGACCACTGGATCGGCTAGAGGTGAAGCAGCTAACGATCGGAAAAGATGACAACCCACTAGTGGGGGTTAACTTCGTCGGGTTGCAGTAGGGATTTTATGTTGCAAATACTCGTGCTCAGTTGACCAACGTGTTGAAAGCTTGATTTAAAACCACACACAACTAATCACATTTGTCACTCATTCTAAGCAAGCAAAATTGCTAGACATAAATGAACCAAACCCACCATTCCCTATGTCACTGAAGTATTGAAACTCACAAACGACCCATATGGTAGTTCCAAGCTTCCAATTTTTGTTTTACTTTTATCCCAAATTCTCCTATTGCATGCTTTATGTCCCTAAACATTTAGCCATGAGCCCATAGACCCCTTTTGTCCACGCATGCGTATACAAAAGCAGTGGTCTTAGAAACCCAGATTAAATAATTTTATTTGTTTACTCAAATAAACAGAGGACAATTTAGTTTGTCAATTTAGTTGACATTAGAAATGCATGCTTTGAGATTTTTTTTATTTTTTATGATAGCCTCATTATATGAGGAATTATTTAGACAATTAGTTAGATGTACACCAGAAATCACCCACTGAGTACCATCCTACCTCATCATCCCTTGGTCTACCTCACCATGCCCTCCAGAGGACATCGTGAACGCCCGATGGAACATGTTTCTTATTTTTGATTTCCTTGTCTTGGTATTATCCCTTTGAACTCACATGGAACAATATGGATTGTTTTTCCTTTTCATACTTGGAATTAATCCTGTTTACTCCTTGTTGAATGACTGTGATTTCTAACTCTGGAAATTATGAACTTTGACTTGTCAGAAATCTACCTCAACCTTTGTTTTAAGATGACCGATGCATGGACGCTGCTGATTGCCATTCATCAACCATGGAACAGGTTATAAATCGCAAGTGGGGGGAATATAGAGATATACCTGCGTCCCAGAATGTCATTTTTGTAACATGCTTTTATTTCTGTAACTGTGTAGTTCATTCTGTAAAGATGTTTCTGAAAAAGAAAAAAAAGAAAACTCCTCTCCCTGAACATCTGAGACATTCCACCCCCACTTCAGAACCTGGGACAGTTTAAAGTTTGTTTTCAGCATCTCTAACTCTGGAAAGTGTCAAAAGAAGACTTTTATGGTTCGCAAGACAACCGAAGATCCAATAAATCTGAATAATATTGGAACGCCCTTTCTGTGAACCCCAAAAATGGACGTTTGAGTTAACACAGATCACCCAGGATGTCCTGGTATCACCTTGTACCAACCTCCGACCAGTCTATCTTTCAACGATCATAAAAAACAGAAAGCCTTGTCCCTGTTCAAAGGCATTCCAGCCTTGACACTTGGGTCCCCTTCCTGCATGCAGAAAACGGACAAACTTTTATTCACATTCTAGAAGAATTAATACTGTTTTTCTGTAACAAAATAATTATTTACTGGGAATAACTAAATAACTTGCCTTGTGTTTCTCCTACAGCTGACAAGAACCTGTGTAGCCCAAAAGTTTACAAACGTGTTTTCTGTTAATAAGGTTAGCAAAGTGTTTGTATTGGTTTTAACCTCATTTAAAGTTGATAAGTGTCTTAAATGGTTTTATTTGATGACTTTTTCAACAGAGCAGATTAAAATAATACTTTTTTTAGTGATAAATTTCAGCCCTTTCATTCGGAAAGGTTCAAATCGACCATCTCTTTCAAATCAGAGTTGTGGTTAGTTGTTTACAAGAGAGGAATACCTCTCAGATTGTGGAAAATAGTAATTATTTTAAAAGTTTAAAAACTCTTAATAAAAAGAAAACTGGAGACACCTCTCTTTAGCTCAAATCGGAGCGCAAGTTTTATTCTTTTTGCAAAAAGGAAATACTCACTGTACAAAATCAGGATGAGCACTAAACACAAGGAGGCAGTACACACATTTTATACATGTTTCGTGCGTCACAATAGCATCACAATAGAAGGGAGGACAAGGTTTCTCATGCTGATACCAAACACATGCTCTT
>NC_056508.1:12380124-12387560 GCF_014905685.2 Nematolebias whitei
AGAAGGGAGGACAAGGTTTCTCATGCTGATACCAAACACATGCTCTTGTTCTCAGCACAAGGTGTTTCTTTTCTTGTGGAGCTGGTGTTTTTTTAATTTGATTTGTAACAGCCTTCTGTCCTTGTGGCTAGAACATTCTGATAAATAGGGAACATGTTGATACGAAAAGCGGCCTCAGCACGCAAACAGTCAGATAACGCCTGCGTGTGTGTCCTCGTCTCTTACAGGTGCTGTTTGCAAGGACGTTGCAGAACAGGAGACTTTGTGTCCTTTTGTCCAGTGTTCCTTTGTTGCCAGACCCACCAGGTGACGATTTGGATGAGTTGAGTCGCTGGTCACCCAACCCTTAGGCTCAGGTGTGGGTTCAAATATTTCTAGCAATGGACAACCTGGCATTCAGGCTCAGACTGTCATTCAACGTTGGCCACCGCAGGGGCTCCTGGTGGGCACTCAGTGGCAAGCTCTAGTGCCTTGGTGTAGCCTTTTCAGGCCAATGTTACTGGCTCAGACAGGTTTTCCTTTCCTCGATCCTCTGATGGTGGTGGGGCGGTTCCTTTGAACAGTTTGCAGTGGGATGCGTGGACCCAGGTAGCTCTCTCAGCCACCTTCACAGCCGTGTGGGTGGTCAGCAAGACCTGGAATGGTCCAGTCCACCTGGGAGAGTTCCAGCGCCTTCTCCTGAAACATTTAATCATAACGAAATCTCCAGGAGAAATACAGTGCAATCGCTTTTGCGCGGGTGTAGGGAATCCTCCCTGCACCTGAGACCTGATGGATATTAAATGTTTGGTTAGTTCAATGCAATAGTTGATCATGTTATGATCACAGTGTTTGAGATCGCTGGTGGGATCAGTTGTCGGTCCAACTCCCAGATTGGGAGGAGCTGCAAAAAGGATTTCAAAAGGACTAAGGTTGTGTTTAGCCCTTCTGCACATGCGCATGTACATAACAGCAATAGGCAAACATGTGACCCAGTTCTGTTTTGTGTCTTCACAAAGTTTGGCCAGTTTGTTTTTCAAAGTACCATTCTCTCGTTCAACAGCGCCCCCGCTCAGTGGGTGGTAGGCACAGTGTTTTGTTAGGTCAAAATGTATGGTCGTGGATACTTCATTCATGATCTCATTTGCGAAGTGGGACCCATTGTCACTTGAAATTCTCTGGGGGATTCTCCATCGTGGAATGATCTCCGTCAGTAAAATGTTTGCTACTGTGTTTGCTGTCGCATGTTTTGTGGAGAAAACTTCAACCCATTTGGAAAACATATCGACAACAACCAAGCAGTATTTTTTGTTTTGAACAGGTGTTAACTCAATGAAATCAATCATTAGATGTTGAAAAGGAGCAGTCACTGTCTTGTGTGCACCTGGTGCTGTGGTTTTTATCGTTTTTGAAACATTGTGAGTGGTACATATCAGACATGAGTCACAATACTGTTCAGCAACTTTCAAAAATTTCACAGTAAACCAGTGTGTCCATTTCTCTTAACATTCCCCCCTTGGACACATGGTCACCACCATGTGTTAAAACAGCAAAGGAATGAAAGAAATGTTGAGGTAGGCAGGGGTTGTTGTTTGGACCTAGCCAGATACCATCAGTGAACGTGCTTCCAAGGCGTTTCCATTCTGCTCGCTCAGAAGGTGTTGAGAGTTTTTGCATGTCTGTGCTGGTGAATGAGTCAGGTGAGGCTGTGGTCTGAGATGGTGAACAGACCATAAGAAGAAGTGGGTGGATACTTTCAGGAGGTGTGGTAGCAGCAGACTTAGCTGCGATGTCAGCAGCTGCATTGCCCCTAGAGACATAGTCAGTGTTTCGGGTATGGGCTGCACATTTTACAACAGCAATGTGTTTGGGAAGTGTGATTGCTTGTAGAAGGTTAGCAACAAGTTTGTGGTTCAAGATGGGCTGTCCATCTGAACGAAAGAAGTGACGGTGTTTCTACAAAGCTCCAAAGTCATGTACAACACCAAAAGCATAGCGAGAGTCAGTGAAGATGTTGACAGATTTGTTTTCAGAGAGTTGACAAGCTCTGGTCAAGGCTATGAGTTCACAGGCCTGAGCTGAACAAGGAGGCAATGAACGAGCCTCAATGGTAGAAGAGGAAGTTACAACTGCATAACCACTGTGAATAGAGCCAGTGTTAGGATCACATGAAGATGAGCCATCTACAAAGAGTTCCCAGTCTGGGTGTTCAAGAGGTTCTTGTTGTAGGTCAGGTCTAGGTGTGCAAAGCACTTCAAGTTCAGCTAAACAGTCATGTAGTGTACCTTTGATAGGTGAAGGTAAGAGTGTAGCTGGATTTAAAACGTTACAACGTTGGATGGTGATATTTGGCATGTCAAGGAGAGTGGTGTGGTACCTTAACCAACGCGCTGTAGACAAGTGAGCAGTTTTTTGCTCGTTTAGAATGTGAGTGACAGCGTGTGGTACAAGCAAGGCCAAATCAGAGTACCCCACAATGTCTCTACTGGCCAATACAGATTTTTCTGCTGCAGCGACAGTGCGCAAACAAAGTGGAAGTCCTGCAGCAACTGGATCAAGTTTTGATGAGAAGTAGGCCACCGGTTTCATGCAGTCACCATGCTTTTGCAACAAAACTGAGGTCATGCATCCCCCCCTTTCATCCACCACCTGCACAAATGGGCGGGTTAGATCAGGAATACCTAGGGTGGGTGCTTTCTACAGCTGTAATTTGAGAGTTTCAAATGCGGACAGTGCAGGTGGTGTCCAAGTCAGTTTAGAGCTCATTTGAAGGCCTTTTTCATGACAAACAGCGCGGAGTGGTGTTTCAAGCTCTGCGTAGTTTGGAATGAAATGTCGACAGTACCTGCATAACCCTAGGAATGACATTAGCTGTTTATTTGTCCCAGGAAGAGGAAGAGCAGCAATGGCTGCAACACGCACATGAGCCAGTTCTCTTCCTTCAGCAGAGATTCTGTGACCCAGAAATGTAACCAGTGGCAACACAAACTGTAGCTTAGACAACGAGGCCTTTTGGCCTTCTGCAGCGAGATACTGTAGGAGGCGGATCGTGTGTGTTTTGCATGTTTGTGCATCAGGAGCAGCCAAAAGAAGATCATCAACATACTGAAGCAATGCACAATCAGGTGGAAGACTGAACCCTGCCAGACTATCTTTCAAAGCCTGGTGGAAAATGGTTGGAGACTCGCAATAGCCCTGGCAAAGGCGAGTGAAGCTGTAGGACTTCCCTAAAAACTCAAATGCAAACCAGTACTGGCTGTCTGGATGTACAGGAACACTAAAGAAGGCGTTAGCCAGGTCTATGACTGAGAAGTGGGTGGAGCCAGTTGGTATTTGAGACAAGATCACATAAGGATTAGGGACGATTGGTACACAAGCTTGAACTGCAGCATTTACAGCTCTAAGATCCTGAACAAACCGCCATTCATCAGGAGGAGTGGGGCAGATCTTTTTCACTGGAAAAATTGGAGTTCTCACAGGTGAAGTAGGACAAGGAACGATCATGCCTGCTTCCAGAAGAGAGTGGAAAACAGGTGTAATGCCTGAGGCTGCCTCAGGTTTCAGTGGATAATGTGGTATTTTTGGTCGGTAAGAAGATTTAGGAGTAATTTGGATGGGCTCCTGACCTTTTATCAGACCTACATCATACTTTGGCTGGGCCCACAAAGTGGGTGGAACAGCAGAGAGGTCTGGGTTGTCTGAAGTCATCGTAGGCAGTGTTAGTCATGCAGAGGTGTCAATCACTTCTTTGAATGGGGTGACCGGAAGTGATGAAATAAGTGGTTATCTGTACATCTACAGAGCAGGAGAGTAGAAACAAGTGTCAAGTGGTTGCCAGTCAGATGCACAATGGGCTCTCAGTGCTAGAGGGCCTAGAGAGCGCCACTGAGCTTCAGGAGGTTTAGCAAGAGAAACATGAGGAAATGAGTCAGGTACTGTGAAATAGCATGTTTGTGGTGTGACATCATCTGTGAGGCACATCAACAGGAAACATGTAATCTTTGTCCAGCAGATATCTGTAGTATGTAAGTCAGTTGGTGGTGTTTGCATGAATGAATCTCCTAGCTGGTCAGCTGGGTCTGAAGTAACACGAGCAGTGCAATGCAGCTGTTGTTCATGCATGAATGTGCATGAAGGTGGAAGTCTATCTTTGGCTGTAGAGAGCAAGGCTGCACGCTGGCTCTCATCAGTGAGGGACCATTCGAACACAAACAGCAGATCAGGCACTAGTGTCACCAAAGTGTCCACTGAGTGTGTAGACTTTGACACCACTAGTCCTTCAGGGTTGCAATCGATGAACAGATTGAATTTGAGAATCAGATCTCTGGCCAGAAGATTTATTGGACACGTCTGTGAGAGTAGAAACTGATGTGAGTGGGCAGTGTGGTCAAAAGGGTCAATCACATTCAGAGGAGCTGTCATTGCCTCTGGGATTGCTACACCGGATGCTCCTGTGGAGTGGACAATCTTGCCACACAGTGGAGCATGCGGGAGACATTTCTTCATTATCAGAGATTGAGTGGCCCCTGAGTCCACTAAGAACTTTAGTGGAGTATTGTTTACAAGCATTGTGAGCATGGGTAACTTCAAACACGCTGACTGGGTGTATTTAAAATACGTGGAGGTGCATGTGGTATCAGTAGGTGAAACAGCTGGTGTGTGTGTGCGTGTACTTGCTGTTTGGAGACCTGGACACTCCTCGCCACCCCCTCCTAGTCAGGATGAGTACCCGCCTCGGTGGCCACGACCTCTGGGTGGACCCTGGCTTCGACCAACCGATTGTTGGGAGCCTGGGTAAAAGTTCTGTTCATTGTTCATGGGCCATGGCTCTCGTGGTGGCATTGGTGCCCGATTCTGGAATGATCGGCCATGCCCTCGCCATGTGATGCGTTTTTGTGGGCAGTCTCTCATCCAATGGTCAGTCCCTCCACATAGGAAGCATGGCTGTGGCTCTCCTGCGTACCCACGTGGTTGTTGTTGTTGTGGGCCTGGCCAAGGGCCAGGGGGTTGTGGTGGGCGTGGAAAAGCTGGAAGCTGTTGTGGTGGGGCAGTGTTCAAAGTCATCTGTTGTGCATCTTGAAGAAGAGTCAGCTGAGCATTTTTTGCTTGTCTTGTCTTTTTCTTTAGTGCTACAGTTTCTTCAGCCGTGTGCTGTTCCCAGGCGTGTCTGGCATGACGTAGGAGGTCGTTGAGGCGAATGCCAGCCTTCCAGCCTATGTAAGTGTTCTGGACGGACCTGCGGATTGTTGGCAAAAATCCATCTATCACACATTGACACAGGATGGTTTCGAAGGCTGAAGCCTGTGCAGCATCACGCCAGTCGTTGTCTGGAAAGGTGATGCCAGAGTGTGTGTGAAACACAGGGATGAGACGATCAACGTACTCTTGAGGGGGTTCGCCACTCTTCTGGACCGTGTCCTTGATCTTTGCGTATTGAGGCGTCTGTGGGAATGCTGTCTTAACTCTCCTGACAATGTCACCCACAGCTGCTACAAAGTTCTGGTTATCTGCGTGGGCGTATTTGACACGCGCCAGCCGTTGGTTGCCAGGTGGGACCTCAAACAGCTGTGCGCCTATGGTGCTTACAAAGTTCATACCATAGACAGCTGTGAGAATCATTTTCAGTTCTGGTATGGTGGAGCGGAGAATACGAACCATGTTGGTGATGGCTTCACCCACAGCGTCTCCTCCTTGGGCCATGTCTGGGAGGTGTTGTTTGGCCAGGCTTGTCAGGTCGTTCAGTGGCCAAGTTCTGAACACCAGTTGTGGTCCATCCGCTCCGCCCACCTCCAGCATTGGCATGGTCGTAGAGCTGTCTTCGCCATCTGAAGTCATGTGGGAGCTTGTGGAACCGTCGTTATGCTGTGACTGTCGTATTTTCTGTATTTCAGCCTCCAGCACCCTTTCTTCTTCTCGGAGAGCTTTAACCCGCTCCTCTCGCTCTACGGTTTTGGACCGAGTTACGATTGAAGAACTCTCAGAAGACGATGGAGGCAATTGTGAGGAGCTTGAAGACATTGATGATGAGGAGACTGTGCTAGTAGTAGGGGACAGTTGTGGGAGTGGTGCAGCTGCAGCACCTCCTCCTCCTGCTGCTCTGTGTTCATCCTGCTGCTGAGGGGCCAGTGCTGGCCTTTGTCCAGTGTAGTCATCATCAGAGGTGAGAGCCCAAACAGGTTTCAGTCCAGGGCGGGTCTCATGTGCTTCCATCTGTGGTGGGGCATAGGGTGGTGGGTCTGTGAGTCCAGCCAGCGAGGGGTAGATGGAGGTGGAGGGTGCGGTGGGAGGAAGAGGTCCGTGGGTCTCCGGTGCATGTGTGTGGGAAGACAGAGAAAAAAGAGAAGTTTTCAGTTTTTTTGTCACTTTCTTTGTCTGTTTTTTGTCTTTCTGAGTCTCCTGTTCTCTGCACTGCCTTTGTAGGTCTTCAACTTTTTGGGACATCTGTAATAATCTGGACTCCGTTTTACCCATCATATTTTTAGACTCATTTCTCCACATTTTAAATGCTTCCTCATGTCAGTGCATCGTTAAGTAAACCTTTTGAGGTATTTTCTTCATTTGAATAATTTTCTGCTTCTGCTGTAATAATTGTTCTTCGAGTTTCTGAATGTCTTCGGTTTCTAAAGACCCATTTTTAGGAAAGCCAAATTCGTGATGCCACTGAGAAACAAAGCTGAGGCAGGAATCCCCATGTAAGCGTCTCATTCTTTCTGCGATCGGACCGCTTGGTATATAATCTTGGCTTTTACTTTTCGTCACTCCCATTTTATCTCGTTAGTGTCTCTTTCTTTAAGACGAAACTATTTTATCTCCTCAACCCTCTTTTATCAAGACAAGCCTACACTCAGCCCTCTTTTATCAAAACGAGCCTACACTCAGTCCTCCTAGTGAGAACTTACCTCGGTTCTTACTCTAAATTCAGAACTTACACTCGGTTCTCCTAGTGAGAACTTACCTCGGTTCTTACTCTGAATTAAGAACTTACACTCATTTTTATGAGAGCGATCTTTTTACCTTATTGTAGGCGTCTCCGGTTTCCTGGTTCAGGTACGGCCGGAGTTGATCCTCTCTCCGGAGAACCAGAACGTCCTCCCGCTCCCAAAGCGTCCTACTGGAGGGTCGGAGGTCCGGTGATCAGCCCCGTCGTGATTCCCCGTCGATCGGATGAACTCTCGGCGTATCTCATTTCTGACACCAAATTTTTGTGGAAAATAGTAATTATTTTAAAAGTTTAAAAACTCTTAATAAAAAGAAAACTGGAGACACCTCTCTTTAGCTCAAATCGGAGCGCAAGTTTTATTCTTTTTGCAAAAAGAGATACTCACTGTACAAAATCAGGATGAGCACTAAACACAAAGAGGCAGTACACACATTTTATACATGTTTCGTGCGTCACAATAGCATCACAACAGAAGGGAGGACAAGGTTTCTCATGCTGATACCAAACACATGCTCTT
>NC_056508.1:12387660-12390442 GCF_014905685.2 Nematolebias whitei
GTGGTGCTTGGCTGGGGGGCTGGGCTGTGGGGGGCTGTGACTGGGGTGGGGTATATTGGGGGCTCTCACGTGGGGGGCTCTGTGCTGTGGGACCGGGGGAGTCTGGGCTCGCTGGGTGTGTGCCCTCACTTGCATGGGGTGCTCTCGCTGTGGGTGTTGTTATGGGTGGACTGGTCTTTTGCTTTTTTGGGGTGGGGGGGGCGCTCTTGGTCGCTGTGGTGCTCTATCTCTGACTGTTTGGGCACTCCTGGCTGATTGTCCCGGTTGGGGTTTGGTGGCCTCTCTGGTTGGGGGGCTGGGTGTTGGGCTGGGAATTGGGTTGGGGCGTCTGGATGGTTTCGAGATGGGTCTGGGTTGCTGGCCCTGGTTCTGGTTGGTCCTCGGGGGCTATGTGCCGGTCTGTGGCCTTGATCCCTGGTGGTGCGGCTGCCACCTCCTCCTAGGTATCTCTGTTAGAGCCTCTCTCCCCCTGGTGGATCTCGGAGAGTGGGGGTGCCTATTGGGGTCAGTGGGGGAGTTGGTCCCCTGGGGGGGCATTGCCACCTCAGTTCACCTCCCCATCCCGACGTCCTCCTCCGCCCACTCCACCACACCACCACTCAAACAGGGTTTTGGGGTTCAGGTGCACTACTGAGCTACAGGGAGAATCATCCATCTCCGTGGCTGGTGGGGTCCTGGGCCCTAATTTTAATATACAACCTAGACACTCACTTATAACACTCTCACGACACATGCATATATAGGATCTGGAGTGGGCACATGGTCGCACTTAAGTGGTGGGATGTACAATGATTTCCACCTCCCGGACCTGTGCCCACTCTCATATGTAGCATGTAGACATTTAGGGTTCGGGGTGGAGATGAGGGTTGAACGGGCGCCGCCTGCTCTCTGGGCAAGAGGTGGGTCTGTGCCGGTCGCCACCTCATCCCTCCATTTTAAACGCACTGTATAACAACATGCATCAACACCATATTTGAGTGGGAGGAGGAGGAAGTGGGTCTGTTCATAATTTATTTATGCATATATAGATTTTTCTTTTTTTTTTTCTTTCACAAACACCTCCTTTCTCCGTGTGACACTAGGGATTGGGGATGGGGGGGGGCGCATTGTTGGGGTCTGGACTGTGGGTGGGCTTTGGGCCTTGGGGGCGGTTGGTGATGGGGCCGGTGCTTCGGTTCCCCCTGGGCTGTTCCGATTCTTTTAATCTAGGTTCCTGGTTGCGATGGCCGGCACTTTGACCGGGGTGGCTGCCGGCTTTCGGCGGGGGGTCGGCTATGGTAGTGTACGTGTGGTCATTGGTGGTGTAGGGCGGCGGTTGGGGGCGTGGCTTCGCCTTATCAGGGCACTGGCTGGTCTTCCTGTGTGGCATTTGCGGTGGGGGTGCTATGTGTGTGGGGGGGTGCGTAGGTGGCGTGCTGGGGCGTCTCCAGGCCTATGGTGCGGAGCTCTTGATGTGAAAGCCGGCCCTCCTCGGCTGCAGCTCCCTGCTGTTCTGCCCCTTGGGCTGGGGCCGGCCTGTGGTTGCTGTCAGGTAGATGGTGCATGTGGTCGGCCCGACAGAGATTCTGTCGGGCTATCTGTGTGTGCCTGTTTGTTGCTCAGGTTGGGTTTTTGGTGGTCCCCCCTATCTTGGATCAATTTGGGCCCCACGTTTGGTGTGGGGCCCACTCCCCCAAGTCGTGCCCCCCTTTGGCGGGGGGCCCCCTTGCCGCCGGTGCATTGGTGGCTCTTGGTGTCTGGGCTGGGTGGTGGGGTGTACATCGGTCCGCCCTGGTTGCTGCCTGGCGGGGCCTGGGTGCCCTGGCTCTGTCGTGGCTCTGCTGGGGGGTGGTATGGCCTCGGGGCTTGGGGCTCGGTGTCCATGGCCAGATCTACTTGGGGGGAGGCATGGGTTGCCGGTCGGACCTGTGGGCTCATCGCTGCAGCTTCCTGGAGGCTCTGCATTGTGGTTGCTGGGGTCACTCGGTTCTTTCATCTGCTCCTCTCTGGGGGGATGCGGTTCTCCCTGTTGGGAGACTCCGGGCCTGGGGGCCGCTGTGTGTCTGTGGCTCCGGTCCTCCCTGTGTTGCCATTGTGTCCTGGGGGGGCGGGTCTGTGGGCCCCCGCATCCACTATTCGGCATTCTTTTGGAGAAATCTGGTGGTGGCGGGCGTGCTTGCGCGGGTGTTTGGATTCAGGTGCTTTGACAGATGAACGCTAGGTTGGGTAGTGGTGGAAGCTAGATGATTCCTTGTGCCATGTCGAATGTTTCATGGTGATATTGTGGGTGACATTGTGCTGTGCATGTTGTTTTGCCATGGTGGTCTCTAGTTTTATCTATTTCTCTTTTATTTATTTATTTTTTCTTCTTTCTTCTCTTTCTTTAAAAAAATTGAGCGATGATGATAAGTTCATTGAAACACTTCATAATGTTTCTAAACTTAAACTGAGCTCACAAAAAAAATAAAATAAATAAAAAATTATATACTCGTTCAACCCCTAGTCAGAGCCTGGTCTGCATTGCCGGCAGTAAGTCGGGCTTGTTCCCTGTGAGAGTTGGACTCCGCCAAGGTTGCCCTTTGTCACCAATTCTGTTCATAACTTTTATGGACAGAATTTCTAGGCGCAGCCAAGGTGTTGAGGGGATCTGTTTTGGTGGCCTTAGGATTGCTTCTCTGCTTTTTGCAGATGATGTGGTCCTATTGGTTTCATCAGATCGTGATCTACAGCTTTCGCTGGAGTGGTTCGCAGCCTAGTGCGACACGGCCGGGATGAGGATCAGTTCCTCCAAATCCGAGGCCAT
>NC_056508.1:12390542-12398836 GCF_014905685.2 Nematolebias whitei
AGCGTGATTCCCCTGTAGTTGGAACACACTCTACGGTCCCCCTTTTTGAATAGGGGGACCACCACCCCTGTCTGCCAATCCAGGGGAACTTCCCCCGATGTCCACGCAATATTGCAGAGGCGTGTAAGCCAACACAACCCTACAACATCCATAGCCTTAAGGAATTCCGGGCGAATCTCATCCACCCCTGGGGCCCTGCCACCGAGGAGCTTTTTAACCACCTCGGTGACCTCAGCACCAGAGATTGGAGGGCCCAACCCAGAGTCCCCAGGCTCCACTTCCTCAGTTGAAGATGTGCCGGTGGGATTGAGGAGGTCTTCAAAGTATTCTGCCCACCGACCCACCACATTCCGAGTTGAGCAGCACACCACTCCCACTATAAACAGTGTTGGTGGCGTACCGTTTCCCCCCCCCCCGAGACGCAAGATGGTGGACCAGAATTGCCTCAAAGCCATGCGGAAGTCATTCTCCATGGCCTCTCCAAACTCCTCCCATTCCCGAGTTTTTGCCTCAGAGACCACCCGAGCCGCATGTCGCTTGGACTTCCGGTACCCATCAGCTGCTTCCAGGGTCCCACAAGCCAAAATGGCCTGATAGGACTCCTTCTTCAGCCTGACAGCATCCCTCACCGACGGTGTCCATGGATTTGAGGGTTGCTGCCACGACAGGCACCGACAACATTGCGGTTGCAGCTCCAGTAAGCTGCCTCGACAATAGAGGCACGGAACATGGCCTACTCGGACTCAATGTCCCCCACTTCCCCCAGAACATGTTCGAAGTTCTCCCGGAGGTGGGAGTTAAAACTCCGTCTCACAGGAGACTCTGCCAGACATTCCCAGCAAACCCTCACAACACGTTTGGGTCTTCCAGGACTGACCGGCATCCTCCCCCACCATCGGAGCCAACTCACCACCAGGTAGTGATCAGTGGACAGCTCCGCCCCTCTCTTCACCCGAGTGTCCAAGACATGTGACCGCAGATCAGATGAGACGACGACAAAGTCGATCATTGAACTGTGGCCTAGGGTGTCCTGGTGCCAAGAGCACATATGGACACCCTTATGCTTGAACATGGTGTTCATTATTGACAATCCACGATGAGCACAGAAGTCCAACACTAGAACACCACACGGGTTCAAATCAGGGGAGCCATTCCTCCAAACCACACCCCTCCAGGTCTCACTGTCATTGCCCACGTGAGCATTGTGTAGATGAACATATGCATGATATATTCATAAATTAAACGGATTCTTTCATTTTTCTGGACTGTATAATAATGTGCATCTGAATTTAATGAAATGTGGACGTGAGACGTTAATTATCTTTGACTCACCAACGACAGTGGGTCATTTATTAACAGAATCAAGTTTAACACATCACACATTTACATTAATTGGCAAGAATTGAAAATAACAACAGCTTATTAATCAGTTTTACAGGAAGTAAACAATACAGCGATTGTTCTCACTTCCAGTAGTACAACAGGCATTACCACACGGCGGTGGTTGAAAACTTTGCTTTAGACATTTCTAAAAATATCTGGATTAATTTCTACTTGATAGAAGAGTTTTAAAGATGGAAAGATGAAGTTTATCTTGAGAGAGATGTGTGAGGGAATTTGTCTGTTTTAACCAGAACAGCACGCTCCTTTGGACCAGCTTGTCCCAACGGTACACTTTGGTTGAAGATCGACTTTTTACCTTCCTGAAGATATGTCAGTTCCGGCGTAAAGTTCCACTTCGAGCCACTTTCAGCGTCTCCGTAAGAACAGCTAAACCTCGGGAGTCGTGAGATCATCCAGAACAGACTTCATAATTCCTCTGAACTTCTCTCGTCCAGCTTGATTTTCTTTCATCAGCATCCTGAATTCCAGCCTTCATGAACTCTGGAACTGCTGTAGTTTCAGAACTGCAGGACTTCTTCATCTACTCCCAAACGACTGGAGCTGCAAACTCTCCACCCGACTCCAACTGGAGGTGGAAACTCTTGCAGAACTCTCCAACATCAGCTGACTTCAAACTAAAACTAAAAACTTAACTAAACTGAGGTTGAACTAGAAAGTACCAACATTTAAAGGGCTCTATTTCCGGTTCATTTGGGAGTTTCTGATTGGTCGATGGACCAAAACAGAGGTGTGTTTTGTGATGTAAGGTGTTATGAAAAGTCAAGGAAAAAGATTAAGATTGTTTAAGAACAGACAGAAGATTGTTATGAAGAATTCAGACTTCGTGGAGTCACTTCTCCAGTATCTTGCTGTAAAAGTTAAACATGACATTTCTTTTTCAGTAAACTTGCAGTTGACCGAAACTTGAACTTTGACCAACTTACACCCTTGCTCATTGAAGACAGAAAATCAGACAATGCATCATTAACCTGATTTCTTCTTTGAATGAGGATTAAAAATCGTTATTACTGTTTCACAGTTGATTTAAAAATGAGTAGTTCACTTCAACATGTAAACATTGTTTGAACTAACACAATTTGATTATCAAACATTTGTAAAATAGTAATGATAATTGAGAGTAGTCTTCTTTCACTTGATTAATTCAAGAAAGAAAGTCTCAGGATGGGTCAACCTGTATTTCTGGATGCAAATCAATGAAATGACAAGTTCTGTCCCATAAGGTCCTTAAGGTCAAGGTTTTGACATCAGGCCTAGTTCACTACAATTGAAATCCCCCAGTAGAACAAGGGAGTCCCCAGGAGGTGCACTTTCCAGTACCCCCTCCAAGGACTCCAAAAAGGGTGGATATTCTAAACTGCCATTTGGTGCATAAGCACAAACGAGCTCGGCCGGGCTGTGCCCGGCCGAGCTCCATGGGTAAAAGCCCGGCCACCAGGCACTCGCCCGCATGCCCGACATCCAGGCCTGGCTCCAGAGTGGGGCCCCAGTGACCCACGTCCGGGTGAGGGAACATCAAGTCCATTTATTTTACTCATCATAGGGGTCTTTGGGCTGCACTTTGTCTGGTCCCTCACCTAGGACCTGTGTGCCTTGGGTGACCCTACTAGAGGTGTAAAGCCCCTGACAGCATAGCTCCTAGGATCATTGGGACACTCAAACCCCTCCACCATGGTAAGGTGGCAGCCCAGGGAGGGGATCATACTGCAATTGTATCACAAAATATTGTTTGCATCATATAACCTTAAGTATAAGAAACTAGGCTACCCTGAGAAACCTACCAGATTAAAAGAACAAGAACACATACAAATAGAAAACACAAGACATACAAAAATCATATCAATTATGAGTCTACCATTTGTCCAGTAATGATGTCCACAGCAACTAAAGATTAGATTATTCACTTCTACTGGAACCTTTAGGGATTTAGATTATCACCACTAACATGCACAGACGCTCATAAACAATAGGCCTACCCCAAGCAATATTTAATCTAATAAACAAAGATTTTCAGTCTGCTAAATTATAGTTGATGACTGAATCAATGAATAAACATAACTGAACTTCAACAAAATGTTTATCCCTTTTATTCAGAGCGTGCGGCCGATGACATTTATTTTATTTTTACAAGCTAGGTTTACATCACCAAAACTTTGTGACCATGTGTGCTATTAGAAAAATTCGTACAGTTTCTGAAAGGAGAAAATGTACTTTAGCCAGGATAGGTTTATTATGGTAACCTCACTCCTTCTGTTGCAGGAAGCCCATGAAATACCCCCTCTGTAACCCTCCTCTCACACAGACAGGGCATGAACAGGTGAGCCCAGTCAGCTTTTGTCAAATGCGGGACATTTTGGACATTTGGATGTCCCGCCCCTTCTTATGCGGGACGGGGGGATGGGGTGTACACAAAATCTGGGGCTGCTCCGCCCAAATCATGACAGTTGGCAGGTATGGATTTGGTAATCACTAGATGGACATCTACACAATAACTTTTGAAGTAAACCCTAATGAAGATTGAAGATGGACACCAACACTTTAATGACTAAAACTGAGCTGAGATGTGATGGGATGTGGTAGTAACTGAGTTATAACAGATCATATTAAACTGGACATTAAAACTTAGATAACTTTTTTTTTTCTAAACAGAGACTGATCTTTACTTGCTTTCATGAAATGCTAATATTTTAAAGGAGGAGCAAATGTTTTGTTCTGGAGAATCAGTATGTTGTGGTATATCTGTTTGCGTAACTTATTTATGTTATGCTGCAATATCCATCCATCCATTATTTTTACCCGCTTATTCCATTTTTGGGTCACGGGGGTCACCGGTGCCCATGTCCAGCAATCACTGTGCAAAGGGCGGGGTACACCCTGGACGGGTCGCAAGTCCATCACAGGGCCACATAGAGACAAACGAGACAAACAACCATTCACACTCTCACTCTCACCTAGGGACAATTTAGAGTTACCAATCAGCCTAACATGCATGTTTTTGGTCTGTGGGAGGAAACCGGAGTACCCGGAGAAAACCCACGCATGCACGGAGAGAACATGCAAACTCCACCCAGAAAGGCCCCTGGACCGGGGTTTGAACCAAGGACCTGCTCACTGAGAGGCAGCAGCTCTACCAGTTGCGCCACCGTGCTGCCTGCTGCAATATCCTAATATGACTAATCTGCCAATAAAGCTGCTGTCATAATTTTCTGTTCTTGTTGGAAGGCAGTAAAAATCTGAAATGCTGGCTGAAACGCAGCCTGTTAAGAGTTTAAATCCCAGTTGGTGTTTAGAGCACAATGAGGACGATGCTCTAGAAAAAAGTAATCCTGATTTTATTTAGGATCATTTGACAAACCTTCATGCTGAACAAAAAAAAACAATCTGATGGTATTTCAACCACACGTGCATGTAAGTTAAACAGAGAGAAACATTGGAAATGGAACAGTATCTCTGTTTTTCTCATTACCAGAACACCTTTAGCTTCCTCTGCTGCCGTGCACCCTGAGATTTAGAGACAGCTCTCAAAAGGGTGCATGCAGAACTTGACGTGCAGATACAAGCCGTTGCTTTACTGGTTCAAATATGAACCTTCAGTCTTTAGAGTTAAGTTATAGTTAAGTTTAAACAAGGAGAGAGGCATACATATACTGTAGTACTGTTTTTAAAGCCTGACGCTGACAGAGGACGACTTCAACAGTAAATATTGAGGCTTTCATCTGCATTAAAAAAAATTGTTTCAAAAGTCTGTTGGTTTACATTAACCAGTTACTGGTATATCAAACAGAGATTGTTGTTTCCATTTTGAGCAGTGTTAAAAAAGAGTGGCAAAAAGGTGAAAAGCAGCCTCTTTAGGAAAAAAAAAAAAAAAAAAAGAAGAAGAAGAAAAGTCCTGAATGTGCTCTTTGAATGCCTTCATGCACAGCACTTGAGGGATGAAATAAATATTAACTCTCCCTCTCACGTCATTTTTTTTTTCATTCAGTCAGTCACAGGAGAACTGTGAGTCCCACAGAGTTCCTGAATCTACATATGTTTAATTTTTGTTACTTTAACTTTTAAGAGAGCTGTTTAAAAAAATAAAACTCTTTCAAGGTTTCTCTGGAAAAGGATAACAAAGAAATGTGAGCCATTTCTTTGCATTCAGCATTTCTCTTTTTAGTCATCAAACGTAGCTATGGGAAAATTGATTGACCCATATGGAGATGAGTCTTGTCAGTTTTATTTGCTGCAGAGACATGAAACAGATGAGTTGGATTGGATTCAGCTGGGTTCGTACAGAAGGGACATGTTGTTTAGTATTCAGTCTCAGAAGTCGGAGAACAAACAGTGCCAGGCAGTGTCTCTGAGCCAGGCAGTGACTCAGAAGGACTGAAAAAATGTTACTATATAGACTCTGAGCAGCAGGACCACACTTTCCACAGAACAACTGTGTCAACTCTTGAAACTGTGCCTGCAGTCAACCTACTTCACATATGGGGAGCAATATTATAGGCAGAAACATGGGTGTGCTATGGGGTCTCCAGCTTCTCCTATTGTTGCCAACCTGTACATGGAGGAGGTTGAAAAGAGAGCCTTGATGTCCTTTTCAGGGACACCACCAAGTCATTGGTTCAGGTATGTTGACGACACCTGGGTTAAAATGAAATCTAAGGAAGTCCAACATTTTACTGACCACATCAACTCTGTGGATAAATACATCAAGTTCACACGAGAAGATGTAAAAAATGGCAGGTTGGCTTTCTTGGACTGTGAGGTCTCAGTCTCTGATAGAGGACATTTGCAAACCGAGGTGTACCGCAAACCCACACACACAGACCAGGATTTGCAGTTTGACTCCCATCACCCTTTGGAGCACAAGTTAGGAGTCATCAGGACTCTGTATCACAGAGCAGACAGCATCCCCACTAACTCGGGAGCCAGGCAGAAGGAGAAATCCTACACAAAACAGGCTCTAGAGCAATGTGGATATCCTAACTGGGCCTTCCTGAAAGCAGAGAAGAAACCCAAACAGGACTCCAGTCAGCCATCAGGTGAAAAGGAGGAACCCAGACCCAGACCAGTGGTCATTCCGTATGTTGAGGGAGTATCAGAGAAACTGAGACGTTTATTTTCTAAACATAACGTCCCAGTGGCTTTTAAACCCCAAAATACATTATGGCAAAGACTGGTTCATCCCAAAGATCCAGTCCCCCGGCACAGAGTAATGTTGTGTATGTTGTTCAGTGTCAGGAGGGCTGTGATCAGTCTTACATCGGGGAAACTAAACAGCCACTGGCCAAAAGGATGGCCCAGCACAGAAGATCAACATCATCAGGCCAGGATTCTGCGGTCTACACTCATCTCCAGGCCAGCGGTCACTCTTACAGGGATGAAGATGTTCACATCCTGGACAGAGAGGAACGATGGTTTGAGAGAGGAGTAAAGGAGGCCATCTTTGTGAAAAGAAATCTTCCATCATTAAACAGGGGTGGAGGCCTCCGGTTTCAACTGTCCCCCTTTAAAAAGGGTTTTTTTTTTTTTTTTTTCATTTAGCCTTTATTTATACAGGTTAGTCTCATTGAGCCACGAGAACTCATTTTCAAGAGAGACCTGTTTAGGGAGCACATGGTGGGGGTTAAGGGCCTTGCTCATGGGCCCAGAGTGGGGCGAATGAGGGTGGGGGCAGGCAAGTGTGGGTGTTTCACCTACCCCACCCACAATTTTGATGTTGTCGGGGCCGGGGCGTGAACCGGCGATCTTCGGATCACAAGCCCTGGTTGATCCACTCTGAGAAGGTGCTATTTAAGAGACTGAGCTGAAAACAGCACCTCAGACTGAGGAAGTCTCTTGGATGAGAGATGAAACGTTTCTATATTTTTTTGCTTTGTTTTGTTTTTTGTTTTTTTTGAATGTCCAGAGGACCAGATTGAACTTTTTGGGATTTTTCTACCTGAATTATTGAGCATGCATCATGATATGTTACTATATAGAGACATAAATTATGAAACATCCAGTCATTTTATTTGCAATTTAAATCATTTTTAAAATTCACTTCTTTTCTTGACCAGTTTACTATGTAAAGCACACTGGTTTTGGTCTCTGATGTGGCAAATGCTAAATTTAGTCCTACATCTACTCTTGGACAGACCTTGTCCCCTGCGTTTCTGTTCGGTGCCTGCACACAGGCTCAGCACTCATAATGAGAAGTGTAAGAAGGTTTTTCACAGCTGATCAGTTCAGAAGAAGCCAGCTCACTTACATAACATCAAGCTGTAGTGAGAGCTCGTTTTCTTTTTTTCTCCTCCAGTTTGAGCCTTTTGGTTGTTCTCAGTGGACTAGCAAGTGAAGACTGATAGTTATTGTGAAAAGAAATTACAGTTATATATCAATTCTGGGGCAACAGCACTGAAGGGGCATGAAACCTTGTTTGAGATTATCTTTCACAAAATATGCCAAAGATTAAAACAAAATTGTAATATTTATTCTGTGCATCAATGTAATTTAGTTTGAACAAACATGTTACATGTTAATGTTATTTATTTTTTGTACCTGCTTTATGGGTCACTGGTGAGATGGAGCCTGCACAGGCCACCAGTCCATCACAAAGCCAACAGCAACACTGAGATCATTTTAAAATGTCAATTTAATCTAATGTCAGCTTGTTTGTACTGCTGGAGGAAGCCAGAGTGCCTGAAAACCCACACATTTACAGAGTGAACAAGCAAACTTCATGCAGAAAAGTCCCAGCTGACATCGAACCTGTGATGGACTTGAGACCAGTCCAAGGTTTACCCTTCCTTCCATCTGTTGACTCCTGAGGAGATGGACACAAGTCCTTTTCCAGATTCAGAGACTGATTTAAAAAATGATGGATGGATGGATGGATGGATGGATGGATGGATGGATGGATGGAT
>NC_056508.1:12398846-12411234 GCF_014905685.2 Nematolebias whitei
TGGATGGATGGATGGATGGATGGATGGATGGATGGATGGATGGATGGCAGTCGGGCAATTGGTGAATGACTGGAAAATTTATTACAGCCTGTTGAGTGCAATGGAACCCTCAGGGCCTTCACCGTCTTCAGAGAAGTCCCAAGAGTTCAGCACACATGAAATGTTACATAGAATTTTAATTTAATATTTACGCTAGATAAAATATATATTTTAAATGTAGTTTACCTTTTGTTTTTGCAAAGCATTTTTTGTTCACTGTTTTCCAGTCAGATTATTTTTAATTTTGTCTCCAGGCAGAAACATATAGCGTTCTCATTGGTTAGGACTTCACTCGCATTACAGAAGGCTGAACTCAGTCTGTCCAGGATGAGTTTGTTTAATAGTTGACAGGAAAATTAACCAATTGGAATGCTGATGTAGAGTGTGTGGGACCAAAGCACGGGACACAGGAGTTTGGGAAGGCCTTGTGACATTTATTTATTGGTGTTTTTGACCATGTGAAGAGTTGTGTTGTATTGCAAGCTGTAAATTAAAAAAAAAAAAAATCCACTCTTGCTTTAATAATTTAAGGTTTTAGCTATTGTAGTCGGACTTAGCCACTACTGTTGAGTAATTTTTTTTAGGGTGAACGTTTTGTTAAATTTTTAGGTACCTGGTACATTACATAAAACATACCATTTTTGTGGCTCCAAACCAAACATGGGGTTGCAGCAACAATCTTGTTGGTTTAGAAAAAGATGAATCCTGAAAAAATAAAAATAAAATAAACCTAGATTGTCCTCTTTAAGTTCACATGAGGTCTAAAAAAATTGTTACGTGTGCATTTTGGTTCTATATGCTACCGTTGTTCAAGGAATGGATGTATCCTGTGACTAGCTCCTCTTCTGGATGAAGTTTTGTCAAAAGCTTTACGCATTGCGTAATTATGCGTACCATGCACAGACGCATGCTGTGTAGTTATGCGTTCTGAGTGCATGAACACCCCGGAAACTTTCAGCGGGGAAAGGAAGATGATGAAAAGGGGCCATGAATCAACAGATTCACGGCTGAACAATATGAACAGATTAATAATAACAAGTGAGCTGATTATTAATCAAATGAACTGATTGGTAACAATAGTCATGAACTGATTAGTGACAATAGAACCAAAATAACAGTCACAACATGTGACTGATAACAACATCTCACACTGCAATGCATGCAGTCAGATGTGAGTTTAAACGGGGTTCCCTGAAACAACAATATTCATTCTGTTAAAACACTAAGGACAGAATGTGTCATGAAACGAGCCATCACATCACGCAGATAGAAGCGAATAAATGAGCAGGGCGTTGACCACGCGGCCACAGTGCAAATATCCTATATTGTCATACCATTATGCAGAGCAGTCGAAGATGCGATGCCTCTGGTCGAGTGCACCCTGAGGTTATCAGGATGCTCTAAATCTGATGCTCTGTAGGCTTCAGAAATGGCTTCACACAGCCAGTGTGACAGGCACTGGGTGGATAACAGGCAACCTGCAGATGCATCTCTATAATGTACAAACAAATGTTGAGTTTGACACATTGCAGCTGTGTAACACGTCAATGCCCGCACAGGACCGAGCAGATGGAAAGATATTTCTTCTGATTTGTGGGGGGAGGGGAAAAACTCCTCCAACGATATCACTCTTGACTTAAAAGAGCTCATGATGAGTTTTTTTAGGCATAAAAGCTGGATTTGGTCTTAGATCAGCTGAGCTGCCGTCAGCCTGAATTCTAAGACATGACGGAGCAACAGAGAAGGCAGATAAATCACTCACTCTTTTAGCGGATGTTAAAGCCAGCAGCAGGGCTGTTTTAAGAGACAAGAATTTAATTGGAACCTGATTCAGTGGCTCGAGTGGAGCTTGATCAGGGCCCGCAAGACCAGCCTTAAATCCCACTGTGGAGCAAGTGGGTGTGAAACAGGTGTAGTGAGTCACGTAGGTACGTGTCACTTGTTGTATGACAAATATATGTGGTATATATTTATGCATACTTTTCACGAGTTCTTCATTTTTCTGACTGTAAATGCCGTGCATTGAATTTAACAGAAATGTAACGAGAGACGTTATTATCTTTGACCCATCAAATGAATGGAGTCATTTATTTTCAGAATCAAAGTTTAACATCAAACATTTACATTAATTTGGCAAAATATGAAAATAATAACAGACAGTTTCACAAATAATGAACTTCAAATCACTCGGCGGTGATTTGAGGACTTTGCTTCAGATATTTCTAAAAATATCTGTACTGATTTATGAGAGAGAGGTGAGTTTAAGAGGAAATTGAGATTTATCTTACAGAGGAATATGTGAGGGAATTTAATCTGTTTAACCAGAAATTGCACGCTCCGTCAGGTATCTCAGCTTGTCCCAGGTACACTTTAGTCGAAGAAGAAACCGTTACCTTGTTGACGATCGATCACCTCAGTAAGAATCCTTTTCAACTGATATCAGCGTCTCCGTTGAGAACAGCTAAAATCCTTGGAGGGTCGTGCGTGGTTAGCTCAAAACAGAATTATAATCCCAAAACGTCTCTGGATTCTAGTAACTCTGACTCTTCATTGTCAGCAGCTCTCAGACTCTTTCTCCAAAACTCTCCATAACTCTAGTTTTTTCTGAACTCCTTCAGAACTTTTTCATTCTCGGAATCTTCTCCATTTCAACTCTCTCTGCATGAACTGGGAAGTTGCCACATTTTATTTGGGTCGACTTCCGGTTCAATTTAGAGCTTTCTGATTCGTGGATGTACCAGAAAGAGGTGTGGGTTTTTGACGTAAGTTATTATCAAAAGTCAAGGATTGTTTTCAACATACAGAAAAGATTATTGCAGTCGACCAGACTTCGTGGAGTCTCACACTTGGTAATCTTTTCAAATAGTAAAACATGACATTTCTTCTTCAGTAAACATTTAGTTGACCGAAGCTTCAACTTTCACATACTTACGACTTGGATCATTTCAGACAGAAAATCAAGAAATGCTTATTAACCTGATTTCTCCTTTGAATGAGGAATAAAAATCATTACTTACTGTTTATGTAAAATAAAGATGAGTAGTTCTTTTCAACCTGTAAGCATTGAGTGAACTAACACAATTTGATTATCAAAACATTTGTAAGACAGTAATGATTATAGAGGATTGTCTTTTCTGCTTGATTAATTCAAGAAAGAAAGTCATCAGATGGCCCAGACTTATTCAGATCAATGAAAATAACAGTCTCTGTCCATCTGGTAGATTTGAGGTCATCTGGTTCACTACACAGGCCTGCATCTCTGTACACCTTTTAAAAAACGCTTCATCAGCGGATGATTAAAAGCTGTTCTGTCTCCGAATCCTTGGTGACTAGAAGAGCTGGCTGCTGCGTATGTTTTAATTGTGCTGAATGCCAAATTTCTGTCCATCAGCTGCTGCAGAGAGGACAGCACGCCGCCTAGCAGACATGAGGTGGCCTCTACACCTTTCTCTGTACACCTTTTAAAAAACGCTTCATCAGCGGATGATTAAAGGCTGTTCTGTCTCCAAAAACTTTGTGACAAGAAGAGATGGCTGCAACATACGTTTAGTCATGCTGAACGCCAAATTTCTGACCATCAGCTGCTGTAGAAAGGACAGCATGCCGCCTAGCGGACATGAGATGGCCTCTACACCTTTCTCTGTACACCTTTTACAAAACGCTCCATCAGCAGATGATTAAAAGCTGTTCTGTCTCCGCAAAACCTTTGTGACAGGAAGAGATGGTTGCAACATACGTTTAATCGTGCTGAATGCCAAATTTCTGTCCATCAGCTGCTGTAGAAATGACAGCATGCTGCCTAGCGGACATGAGGTGGCCTCTACACCTTTCTCTGTACACCAGCGCTGAAAAGCTGACCACTTTGATGTGTACAGTGCTGTGGTAGATGCCACACGTGAATCCTGGATTGTGCGCACTGCATCTTGCGGGAGACCCATCCTCTCTATGCGGATCTGCTCAGCGGCCAGACCCACATGTGCTGGCCTATTTCTGGGTAACTCCTGATCGCTCCTCCCACCTGGAGGAGAGCGTCCTCCCTCCACGGCAGTTTCCACGGGCGCCCTGATAACAGGCATCATAGAACCGGGAACCATGGTGCGTTCACGCGCTCGGGAGCCACCAGGAGAACTGTCAATCCCTCCTCCTGAACTCGTTTCAGAAACCGTAATATCAGAGGAGGTGGGGGGAATGCGTAAAGAAGCATTTTGGGCCATGGGCTGTGAACACACACATCCACCCCCAGTGGTGGTTTGTCTCGCGGGCTCAGTGAAAACCATAGTTGACACTGAGTGTTTTCTCGTGTCGCAAACAGGTCCACAGCCGCTTGCCAAATTTCTGCCACGTCTGGGCCATTAGACCTAAGTGGAGGGTCCACTCCCCATGACGTGGACCACCCCTGGACATCACATCTGCCCGTTGTTCAGAACACCAGGTATGTACACTGCTCTGATGGAGAGTAGATTTTGGTGTGCCCAACACAGTAGTTTTCTCGCAATGTGTAACATTTGGGCTGAGCGCACACACCCCTGCCTGTTTATGTAAGCAGCAATAACCATGTTGTCTGTGTAAATCAAAATGTGTTGATTCTGTAGCACAGGAGCAAAGTGTTGAATCACATTCAGAACCGTGCGACATTCCAGAACTTTTATATGAGCTGTTGTGAGAAAAGCGACAGTGCCCCTCCAGCTCGAGATAGGCATGTCACCCCTAACCTGACAATGACGCATCTGTGAAGACTGACACGTGTGACATAGGTCTGCTGATGGGGACTCCTTTCGACAGAACCATGGGGTTTCGGAGTGTCGGAGATCTGTTCTCACAGAGGGAGGAACAGCAATCGTCCATCTCTTTTGCCTCACGGGATCCACGCGCAGACGAGCAAACCATCTCTGGAGGCATCTCATGTGTAGTAAACTCAGCGGGGCCACAGTGTGAGCTGACTACATCGTTCTTAACAGCTTCATGATGGAAAAAAACTGTTACTACTCAGCCCGGTCTCACGTGGCAGAGCTGGACTCTTAGAGAGTCGATTCTCGTCTGTGATAAACGAATAAACGAGCCCTCATGGTGGTCGAGTTTAGCCCCACTCCCAAATAGCAATCGTCTGGGCCGGGAGATTTGAGCTTTTCCGAATTTATGGCGAAGCCCAGAATTAGCAGATGTGACGTCAACACCTTCAGACTGTGCTGACATGTGAAGCGGTTTGCCCACGATCGCCTTGTTGAAAAACTGACAGGTCCAAATCGGTCTCGTTCCTCCGGTCCGTTTGGAACCAGGAAGTAACGTGAGTAAAAAAACTGTGTTTTCCTCTCCGTCGGGAACCCCTGGACTTTTTCCTTTAGGGATGAGACCTGGTCTGGGGATGACAGGACCGTCTCTAAAAACTCCTCTGAACGGAGGGGGTTGGGCTGTAAGTTGTAACGTGTAACCCCTGCTATCAACTTGGCCATCCATCTGTCTGGCGAGCAAGCTCGCAGCCACTCCGCGTAACATTCGTGGAGTGGGCGCGCGTTTAGGTGGTGCGTCATGTTATACGGACGTCAGACAGTCTACCGCCACGATCATTGTCATGCGCTGCGGGAGTGTGTTCCGCATGACCCAAGGCGAGGCTTCCTCGAAAGGGCTCTGAGCGCGCCTCTGTGCCACGCTCGGGCTGCGGGTTCACATTCATGTCTATGTGGACCGGCGTGTGTTGAGGAGAGGCGTGTAAAGACTGTTTGCGCCGTGGGAGCGCGCGTTTGACACCACTGCGGTGAGACGCATGTCGCTCCTTCCGAGAGCGAGGTCCTTCACTGGGCTTGCTCTGTGGTCTTACATTTATGCTGACGTGAGCGGGCAAGCGCTGAGAAGCGGTGAGCGCGCCTTCATCAACGCCGTGCCATTTGAGTGAAGGCTGCAAGCACTGCGGAAGCATTCGTTTGCTTCAGTGGGGCGCGCGCCGCTCCTGCTGAGAGCGAGGTTCGTCTCCGGGCTCGTCCTGCAGTCTCACATTTATGCTGACATGAGTGTGAGAGTGCTGAGAAGGGGTGAGCGCGCCTTCATCAATGCCGTGCAGTTTGAGTGAAGGCTGAAAGCGCCGCAGAAGCACGCATTTGCTTCGGTGAGGCGCATGCCGCGCTTGCTGAGAGTGAGGTCTCTCACCGGACCCGTCCTGTGGTCTCACATTTATGCTGATGCGAGCCGGTGAACGCTGGGGAGCTGTGTGCGCACCTTCATCAACGTAGCACCGTTTGGGTGAAAGCTGCTCGTGTCGAGGGAGCTTGCGTTTGACACCGCTTCGATGAGGAGTGTGCAGCTTGGGCTGAAAACGAGTTATTCCACTGAATTCGTACTGTGGACCACATTCGCTTACGACTGCTGTGTCATGCGAGCGTCTCGTCTTGTTTTGGAGCAACAGTGATTTTGAAAAACATTTTTTAAAAGCCACCGTCTCATTTCATGTGGACGATGTGAAGGAGCCGCTGTCAGATCATCCGAGCTGACAGATAGGCTAAAAATATGCACTTTCATCATTAAATTATATTTTATTCCAAAAACTTGTGTCATCTTCACACATGTAGTATGACATATGCAGGATATATTCATACATTAAGACGGGTTCTTCATTTTTCTGACTGTGTAACATGCGTGCATTGAGTTTAACAGAAACGTAAACGAGAGACGTTATTTATCTTTGACCCATCAAAATGAATGCGGTCATTTATTTACAGAATCAAAGTTTAACATCAAACATTTACATTAATTTGGCAAAATATGAAAACAATAACATGGCTAGTTTCACAGGAAGTGGGAACAATACGGAGATTGTTCTCACTTTTCAGCAGAAACAGACATCAATCACACGGCGGTGATTGAGAAACTTTGCTTCAGACATTTCTAAAAATATCTGTAATGATTTTAGGAGAAAGGAGAGTTTAAAGATGGAAAATGGAGATTTATCTTACAGAGGGATGTGTGAGGGAATTTATCTGTTTGGCCAGAACGGGCACGCTCCTTCAGATCAGGTCGGCGTGAAGTCCTTCTTTTGACTCTTTCAGCGTCTCCGTTGAGAACAGCTAAAATACTTTTAGGAGTCGCGTGAGGTTATCCAAACAGAAGTTATAATTCCCAAAATCGTCTCTGCATTCTGGATTGCAAGAATTCTGAACTCCTTCAGAACTCTACTCGTCACATCTCGCCTCATCTCATCCCTGAGAGAACTCTGAAGCTTTTGTATCAGAGAACTTTTTCATCTCACTTCTCCATGAGCTGCATCAGAGAGCGTTGAACTGGGAAGTTGCCACATTTAAATGGGTCGACTTCCGGTTCATTTGAGAGCTTTCTAATTGGTGGATGGACCAGAACAGAGGTGTGGTTTGTGATGTAAGGTGTTATGAAAAGTCAAGGGTAGAGATTAAGATTGTTTAAAACAGACAGAAAGATTATTGGAGAAAACCAGACTTCGTGGAGTCAAACTCTCCTGTATCTTCTGTAAAAGTTAAACATGACATTTCTTTTCAGTAAACTTTTTAGTTGACCGAAACCTGAACTTTAACACACACTTACAAACTTGCTCATTGAAGACAGAAAAATCAAGAAATGCATATTACCCTGATTTCTTCTTTGAATGAGGAATAAAAATCATTACTTACTGTTTATGTAAATAAAAATGAGTAGTTCTCTTCAACCTGTAAACATTGTTCGAACTAACACAATTTGATTATTAAAACATTTGTAAAATAGTAATGATCATAGAGAATTGTCATTTCTACTTGATTAATTCAAGAAAGAAAGTCTCAGGATGGGTCAAACTGTATTTCTGGATGCAGATCAATGAAATAACAGTTTCTGTCCATCTGGTCAGATTTGACATCAGGTCAAGTTCACTACACACACATCCTCCGCAAACCATCATTTTTAGTCATCTCCCCTTGAGCTCTGCGGTTTGTTGTCCTAGGGCGCCGCCTGTTGGCGATTTCAGGGAAATGCTGAACCTCCGGATGCCGGGGATATCTGATGGGCAGGGCTGGCGTAGCGGAGCGGGGAGACGCTGTACAGCCGTGGAACATCTTGAAAATGGTCGTGAACAGTGCGTCCGTTGTTGAAGGGGGCCCTCCAACAACAAAAAAAAACTTTCTGCAGCTCTTCCGAGAGGAAGGTGGAGTGACGGGCCAGGTGGACCTCTGGAAAAATCTTGTTCTCCGGCTGCGATGCGAGATCGGCAGACAACAAAAGAGGCGCACAGGTTGAGGATGATACCAGCTGCCTTGCAGAGGGAGCGCTACGTCTCCTCCAGCCTCTTGAAAGTTGTACGCCAGCAGCATAACGTGTTGTTCGCTGCGGCCGCCTGGAACGCACACTGGTGAGCTCGGTTGGAGAGCGACGTCACCGTCTGGTTATGCTTACCCGGAGGCGCAGGACACTGGTCCAACCTGGACATCTTTGCTCCGAAAGCCTTCGCCAGGCTCGGCTCCAGGGAGGCACTGAGGGGATTTCTGCTCGGTGAAACCCCTCCACTCTGGTGATGGGCGCAAATGTGGGAACCGGCGCCCTTATTCTACCAGGAACCGGCTGTGGCCTCATCCCAGTAGGACGTCACTGCTGGGAAACGAGGCCAGCTGGGATCAGGACGGTGAGCCGGAATAGAGCCCAGAAAGCTTCCCGTTAGATCATCCGATCTGGGCGGGGGAAGGAGAGGGACGGAAAAAGTCCCTTCATGTCATCCGCCTCCTGGATTATGCCGGGCAGCTCCAGAGGAGGGCACCGACGGCTGTGAGCGGTGTGGTCGCCGATGCGAAACAAGGTCTGGGGGGGGGGATGAGCATTCACTCAGCCCCCCTCGTTTTGACACTACGCTCTCAAGGAGGGAATGAACAGCGGGGGCTGCTGCTGACGTCGCCTGTCCCAGAGGAACCATCCGATTCGCTCTGAGAGTTGGCGATAAAAGAAAAATTACAAGATGGTGTCATCCAGCGTGTAGCTACCTGCCACTGAGAAATACTCTTCGGCACTTACCTTGAAACAAGACTGCTCATCTGCTTCTCCTCGGGGAGGAGAACTCACCAGAGCGACAGGAGGTTGACGTGGCGGGGCCACAGGCAGTCTTAACAAAGGTTGTTCAAGCTAGACAACTTTCCTTCTTCATTCTTCTGACAGTGCTATTAGCTTGCTGAAGAAAAATGGGAGTCGATTACCTGCTCTTAACGTAATTTATACGGACCGGGTGGGGCCCACACAGCAGGTAGGCGTGGACCTAATTTTTCAGTGCAATTCTTCGCATGACGGGATAAACCCACTAGCGGCAGCTCTTAAAGGGCGAAGCCTATACGAAATAGAACTGCTCCCCATCAGAGCAGTGTACATTCCTGGCGTCCTGAACAGGGGAGCAGACATAATGTTGAGGGGTGGTCCTCACCACGGAGACTGGAGCCTCCATCTCGAGCTGATCTCTCGAATTTGGCACAGGTTCGGCCAAGCAGCAGTGGATCTGTCCGCCACACAGGAGAACGCCCAGTGTCAATAATGGTTCTCACTGAGTCCACGGGACTACCCACCGTTAGGGGTGGACGCTTTCGCTCATAGCCCATGGCCGAAAATGCTCCTTTATGCATTCCCTCTAGTCCCACTGATACCATGGACCCTGGACCGGGTCCAGGAGGAAAAGCTGTCAGTCATCCTCGTAGCTCCCGAGCGTATAAGCGCCCCGTGGTTCCCGAATCCGCTGATCAAAGCTCCTTTTCAGCCTTTAGATCAGGTTTCACTTAAATTTCAGTCATTTAGAACAGCCCTGCTGTTAGCTTTGATGTCAGCAAAGAGAGTGAATGATTTATCTGCTCTCTCTGTTGCTCCTCCTTTCATGAAGGAGCAACAGAGAAATCAAGCTGACGGCAGCTCAGCTGTGCTGCGTCCTAACCATGCTTTTACTCCTAAAAGCATCACAAGCTCATTCAGATTGAGAGTGATAACCTTGGATGGGTTTAATCCTCCTCATAATTCTGAGGAGGAAGCAACATCTCACCTCCTCTGCCCCGTGCGCACGCTTTCGTGTTACATAGCGCGCACGGCCACAATGCGCTGCTCTCAGCGTCTGTTGGTGCATTACAGTGACAGCTCTACAGGACATCCTCTATCCACCCAGCTCCTCTCACACTGGTTGTGTGAGGCTATTTCTGAAGCTTACAGTTCATCTGGGTTGGATCCTCCAGAGAATCTCAGAGCACATTCCACCAGAGGGTTTTCATCCTCCATGGCTCTGCATGGAGGATGCCAGTGGATGATATTTGTATGGCGGCTGTCTGTTCATCGCCGTGTTCATTTATTCGTTTTTATCTACGTGACGTTTCTACTTTCTCCATGACCCATTCTGTTCTCAGGGTTCTGACAGAATGATTATTTCTTTCATGGAGCCTCAATTTTGAGCTCACACCTGCCTGCATGCAATCGCAGTGTGAGATATTTATTATCAGTCACAAGTTCATAACTGCTGATTTTATTGTTATTAATCGGTTCATTCTGAGGAGCTGTTGGCCTGCTCTGTTCATCGTTACACTGTTACAATTTGTAACCTTCATTGTTCCTATTCACAGCAGCAGGTCTGTTATCTCAGCCTTTTCCTCACCAGAGATCATTTTTCTCCGGTGCGCTGCTGCGCATGGAGCACGCAATTACGCAGCGTGTAATTACGCACACAGAAGGCTAAGTGATAAAATGTTTTTGTGCAAGCAGGTGCTTCATGTTTGAGTCTGAATGGACCCAGTGAGGCATAGACTACATCCTGCTTTGCCTTTTACCCACTAGCGATAGCCTTAAAGGGCGAAGCCTATATGAAATAGAACATTGGTTATGTACTGTAACCCCAGATTCTATGAGTATAAGCGCATCCCTTTAAGTTCTGGGCCTCACTGGTTCCTAAATGGCTGAAGATGAAAGCTATTTGGGAGTGATTGCCCGGTCTCACCGTAATTTATACAGACTGGGGATGAGGTCCACACAGCCGGTGGGCGCAGACTAAAGTTTTCAGTGCTGAGCTGCGCGCGTAGGGGATAAACCCTTTTTTTCTGCCAAAGTGCAATTTTAGTCTCCATACAGGTAACATGAGCTCAACAAAAATACACCAATGCCCATTGATTTTTCTGTCTGCTGTGATGGCTCATTTCAAACTAACAGATTTTTTTGTCTTGTTGAATAAAATGATGCATGAGGCATGAAATTCAATGGGCCACTGAGGACTGTGAGAAAGTTTAGCAAATCTGATAATTAGCTTCATTCAGCCACAAAACAGTCTTTGCTCTACAGGCTCTTTTCAGTGTTCAGGCTAAGGCACCAGAAGTTGAGCAGCCACAGGACCATAATTTGGACAAAACAGCAAGATCACTGCCAGAGGTCCCATTTGCATTGAAAGACAACCACGGAACAACAATAAACAAGCGGTAAACCATCGTTCCCCACATAGGCGTCACAGCCATTATATGTGAAGGGGACTGCCCCCCCCCCCCCCACACACACACACACCCCCACATTAAAAAAACGTTCATTTGGACCCCCCCCCCCCCCACCACCACCACCACCACCACCAATTTTACTATATAACATTAGTTCAGGTGGCGCAGTTTCTCTTTGTTCGTGAACAAATCCATTCCACTTGATTAATAGGAGAATACTCAAGCCACTAAAACTCCACTCCAGGTTTTCCTGGTTACCTCCAACTCTCCACTGTCTCTTCCTTTCTCGGCAGAAAACGCGCACAGGTGAAGGAGGTGGTGGTACTATGAGGTGCCGCACCTCATAGGTACCTGTGTTACTCGCTCGCCAGTTTAGCGAGCTTAGTGCGGGCAGTGGTTGACCAGGGGGTTGATCATAAACATACATGTTAGGAGGATGCTTGAGAGGAGCACTACGTCTGTAGCATCTTAGCTTAGCAGCAACTGTGACGCTGTCAGACGCTGCAGGTGTAAGATGTGGTGTGTTGAGGTGCATTAAAGTTGAAATGTCTTTAAAACCCCACACCTTATTGTTCTCAATCTTCATGAGAAACATCATTTAGATGAGTAATGTTGAACACAAGTAAAAAAGTTCAGTGGTGATGTTTTTTTATTTCTCTGTAGACAAATAGTGCCAACCTGATGCTGTGAATTAAAGTTAAAATGTCTTTAAAACCTACAGCTGAATTTACACAAACTTGGTGAGAAACATGCTTTAAATGTGTGGAATTCAAGGAAATCAGGTGAAATGCTGCTTTTTTGTTCACTAGTGAACACCTTTTTTTACGTGCGCTCACACGTGCATGCGCGCACACACGCGTGCGCACACATACACCTACACTCATCATTGTGCCCCCCCCCCCCACCCCCCCCCCCCCCCCCCCCCCCCA
>NC_056508.1:12411334-12421433 GCF_014905685.2 Nematolebias whitei
CACACACACACACACACACACATTACGGATGCTTCTGACGCCCTTGGTTCCCCATCACTGAAGGATTTGAATTGTGAATATTTGTAATTTTCAAGTTTTCTGGACTGGAATTAAACATAGATTGCAAGTAATCTTTAACGTTTTTGGTGCAAGATATTCAAGTGGGTTGATGTTACACTGTGGAGAAGAACAGTAAGAATGGAGGTATGTATTTTTTCGTTTTGTTTGTCCCATGTTGTGCTGAATGATGGACCCTGGTAAGGAGGAAGCAATTTCATCCACGATCAGGTACAATGGCACATTGTCAAAGGTGGCTTTGGCCCCAATAGATTAATCTTAGGCCACCCCAATTATTTAATGAAACTATACTTTTAAGCTATATAAAAACTAGAAAGCATAGTTTCCTCAAATGACTGGGGTGGCCGGTTTACATACATATTGTGGAGGTCATCTTGGATTTTGCCATGGCATCTCAATTTTTGAAAGGAACCGCAAGCTTTTCATGCAAAACAAAACAACAACAAAAAAAACATTCAGTAAGAAAAGTTTACATAAGAAAATAGAAATCAGATGTTACAATTGTTTGTGTCTTTATTTTTGTTTAATATTTAAAATTTACTAGAGATTTATTTACCATAATTTTACAAAGGCTATTCACTCATAATCGCTTTTTCTTATACTATTGTAATCATGTCAGATCAGATCTGATGATGATGATATCTTTCCTTTAAGCTGCTGTATTCATCTGCTCACAACAGACTCATGTTCAGGCTGCTGTTTAATACACAGTATTATATTATAATAATATTGTTTAGCATATATTACATTTTTACTCACGGTCCCGCTTCAAACTTTAGTGGTTCTGATGTAACTCATGATTGGACATGGGAGCCACTTGGGTCAGAAATTGCTGTAAACAAACAAACAAACAAATTAAAAAACGAATTCCCAAACGATCAGATATAGATTTAAACAAATTTATTACAAAGCACTGGAGAACAGTAAGATTCACAGAACGTCAATACATTACAAATAAAGAACTTATTCATGCCTAGTCTCTGAGTCTCTGCTTCTGTAACTTCCTGAAATGAAGAAGTTAGTTTTATAGAAACTCATTAGGGAGGGGATGATCTGCGTCTCTACAGCTGTTTACTGGTGCTGCCACTCCACAGACAGTGCAAAGCATTATTATATATCATTCACAATGACCTTAAAGTAAAAGGATTATAAAAGTTATCAATATGGTCAAATAATATTGAATATATCGGGAAGCAGCTTAATAAATAATATTACAAAACAACCTCAGTTTTTCTAGACATCCTAAAACAATTGTGAGCCGATGGAACTAAGGTACTGGTGCAGAAAGCACTGTATTACATTAGATGTGTTTGGTTGAAAGAAAAATAAAATAAAATTAGATATGAAAAACAATGAGTTAGAGAATTGTTTAACATCTGTTTAGCCACCAACAACAAATTAGTAGTAAATCCCAGATATTCAAATGTAAATGTTCATTAGCTCTGGAAATTAGGTCGATTGTGTAATGGTCTGTGTAATGAGAGAAAATAAGCAACTTAATTGCCAAAATGGAGCAGTGCTAATATTCCTTGATTAGTTTAGCAGTAGTCTCCATTGGCAGCTATAGCATGCAGTAAATTAGAGGTGTGGGTAGAAGTCTCTGGGGTCCTCCATGGGGAGCTGTTGGTTAGCATGGAAACTCCACGTCAGCTCACTCCAGAATAAATGGGATCCAAAGGATTTACACAGCATGCCAGACTGCAGTTTTCTGCAGGTGATGAGCACCTTTATAAAAAGAGATTGCCTTTGGGTGGGAACATTGCCTAAAGGCCCATCCTCAGTCCCCATCCTCTGCTCATCTTGAACAGCACTGCAGAGGCTTTCAGTTGTTGTCTCATGCATGAACTCCTCAGCTGGAGTAAACACACCTGCCTTCCAGGGCCCTCAGAGAGCCAGAGTCCGACAGCTTCCATTCTGCAGCGCTGCTGTAAATCCAGCAGAAGTCATATCAGTGCCTGACAGCGGCTGTAGCTCAGCTAATCTCCTGAAGCTTTAAACAATGTGTTTGTCAGAAGCGGTGCCTGCCAAGCCCCTCAGCTATGCCGAGTCTCAGAGAGGAAAATATTCCCAGCTACACTCAACTCGCTCCTCAGCTCTTCTGTGTGGAGAGAAGAATGTGGAAAAGCAACACCGATATGCCGTGAATGTTGGAAGCAAATAGGCCACTGCAAAAATGGATCCAACTTTTAGCATGGCCATCTGGTTATCTCCACAAAAGCCAATTAACTTGAGCTGTTTTCTGTTTGCACTCACTGGTTGCAAAGAATGATTGGAAGACATTCTGATTGTTTTTCTTCTTTTTATTAATTATTTTAATTGTATCTTTATTTAACCAGGCAAATCACATTCAGGTCTCTCTTGTAAATGAGTCCCCGAGGCTCAATGGGATTAACCTGTATAAATAAAGGTTGAATGAATGAACACTGAAATTACACCTCTTTTGCGAGGGAGGCCTTAAGGCAGCCTAACATGCATGTTTTTGAACTGTGAGAGGAAACCCACACGAACATGAGGAGAACATGCAAACTCAACACACAGAGACCCCAGGTCCAAACCGTGAATTGAACCCTGGACCTTCTTACTGTGAGGCTACAGTGCTAACCACTGAGCCAACACTTTATGTAACACAAATATGTCTACCATTAGCCAAGCTTTTCTTTAGTCTTCTCTGAGATGTTTGCTTCTGTGTGAAAAATCAACAAGGATTGCAATAAAATCCACAACAGACATTTATAGTCTCCAGAGGTCCAGCTCTAATGATTGTGACGATCAAATGAACTTTCCCTGAGCATCACCATGAGATCTATATACTTAGATTTGAGTGAATCATTAAATGGATTCTCATGAAATGTGGTTCAGGCTGTCTCTGTTACTACTAGATTAAAACAAATAACTTCAGATTCACTGCAAGGACTTTGTTGACACTTTATTTAATTTAATTATTGACCTAAAGTTAAGACTTATTCAGTGAATATCCTGCAGTTAGGAGAAGGATTACCACAAAATTCTGTCATCTTTTTGCTTCTGCTGGATGAATCCATCCTTATAAATAAAAAGGTGTGGTGCAAATTAAAATATATAATTTCAGGAGATTTAGACCTACTGGGTAGTTCACACTGAAATGCTTTTCCCAGAACAATTGTTCAGTCATTAAAAAACACCTTCCCAGAATTCTATAGTAAATATACCAGTCCTGTGTGTGGAGCTGTAACGATGTCACAAGAACAAAACAGAAACAGGAAACAAGGTGTATGTTACATTTTGCATCCAACAAGAAAAGAGGACATCCTAGGGTCACAGTTTGGGCTGTCTCAACGCAAATAGGCAAAGGCAACTTTTCAAAACTTTTTCACTTCGACACATTTAAAAAAATACTATTGTACTGCCAAAAGATTTCTGTGTGGACATCCTCTTTTTTTGTGAATACAGTATGTAGGTATTTAGATATCACACAACTCTAATAATAAATTGTGATTACCCTTCATCAGTATAAAGCTTATGGTTTTATTGATGTCCTCTGGATGAAAACAGTGAAGGGCACGAGGGAAGAGGTTGCATGTGAAGCCATTAGATAAATCAGATGGCTGGAATCAGTCAGAGGAAGGTTAAGGTGTAAATCTTCCATTTTATGAAAGCTTCTCGCCCACACTTGACATAGTTCATCATGCAGCTCTTGCTAACATCCATAAATAGTCTCACATTAGTCAGATCGCACCGCCTCAGCAGCCTCAGAGAGACACGTAAATGACACAACAGTGACTCCATAACAAAAATTAGCAAATGGCCAAGTCTGCACAAGTAGGTCCTTCAGGGTCACAGTTAATACACTTAAGTCAGTGGGCCGTTGTAGAAGAGCACTTTGCATTTCCACCACAGCATCTCCAATAAAACTAAGAGTTTTGTTTTGGGTGAGAACTCTTTTGGCAACAAGTGTTACTATTTAAAGGCATGACTCATGACAGCATTTCATCAAAAACAAGGAAATCAGTAAAGTGCATGCAGTGAAATTTAGAAAGATCGACCTTCATAAACTGAAACGTGATGTATTAGAAATTTTTCTCTGCAAGGAAACAAACAAAAGTACCACGCATACAGTAAAACTATACAGATATTAAGATTACAGAAAATAGATCATAGAAGTGAGTATTTCTTGGTAAATAATTGGAACTACACACGGTTTTCATCTAGTTTCTACAGTGAATTTCTTGAAACCAGAGCTGCAGGTAAATTAGTGAAACATTAAACTTTTATTTACAATATTCTAACATGTTTAACAGTTTGTTTTAAAAGACAGACTGTTATTAGATTTGTGGTGTTTATGATGTTTTATGGTTGAATAAAACAACAAATTTACTGTGGGGGGGGGGGGGGGGGGGGTCTAAAACAAGAGCTCACACCTTTCAAACTAGAAAACCATACTCATAAAATATCCAGTGTCTAATTTATATGGTGAAATTCTAGCAAATACAGCTTGTAAAAGATTACTGAGAATTTGAGTTTTGTTAAAATACTGTATCATGTGATACAATTACTTTGTGCTTTAACTACTGCATTTTTTACTGAAAAACTATAAACGCTGGTGCTTGAAAGTTTGTGAACTCTATAATTTTCTCTATTTCAGCATAAATATGACCTAACACATCATCAGATGTTAACACAAGTCCTAAAAGTAGATAAAGAGAGCTCAGTTAAACAAACGAGACAAAAATGTTATACTTGGTCATCTATTTATTGAGGAAAATTATTCAATAGTACATATTTTTGGGTGGTAAAAGTATGTGAACCTCTAGGATTATCAGTTACTTTGAAGGTGAAATTTAGAGTCGGGTATCCTGAAGCATGCTCAATAATCCAGGTTTAAAAATCCAAAAAAGTTAAATCTGGTCCTCTGGACATTCAAAAAAAAAAAAACAAAGCAAAAAAATATAGAAACGTTTCGTCTCTCATCCGAAAGACTTCATCAGTCTGAAATGCTGTATTCAGCTCAGTCTCTTAAATAGCACCTTCTCAGAGTGGATCGACCAGTTTGCTGCTGACAACCAAAACCAGCTGATCACATGGTCAAGAAAGACCATCAGTCTAACAATGGATCATTAGCACACTGATGGCTGTTTACTATTCACAGGGGGTTGAGTGATACTAGCAATAACAGCATTGTAAGAGGAGGGCAGTTGAACCCGGAGTCCTCCACCCCTGTTTAATGATGGACAATTTCTTTTCACAAAGATGGCCTCCTTTACTCCTCTCTCAAACCATCGGCCTCTCTGTCCAGGATGTGAACATCTTCATCCCTGAAAGAGTACATCTACATTTATTTGCTTTGTTTTTGTTTTTGTTTTTTTAATGTCCAGAGGACCAGATTGAACTTTTTTGGATTAGAGTCAGGTGTTTTCAATCAATGATGATGATCAGGTGTGAGTGGGCACCCTGTTTGATTTAAATTACAGGACCCTGTTTGATTTAAATAACAGGACTCTATCAAGGGACAGCATGGTGGCACAACTGATAGAGCTGCTGCCTCTCAGCGAGAAAGTTGCCGGTTCAAATCCCAGTCCAAGAGCATTTCTGGGTGGAGTTTGCATGTTCTCTCCATGCATGCTTGGGATTTCTCTGGGTACTCCCGTTTCCTCCTACAGACCAAAAACATGCATGTTAGGCTGGTTGGTAACTCTAAATTGTCCCTAGATGTGAGTGAGACAGTGAAAGGTTGTCTCGTTTGTCTCTATGTGTCCCTGTGATGGACTTGCCAACTGTCCACAGTGATTGCTGGACATGGGCACCGGTGACCCCCGCAACCCGAAATGGTAAATGGACTATATTTATACAGTGCCTTTCTATCTAATCAAGATACTCAAAGCGTAATAAAACAATCTGTGGCCTCATTTACCTCCACACACACATCCATACAGCACACTATTAGGGCTCTACAAAGATATTTGAACAAATCATTCTAAAGAGACAAATCAGTGCTTTAGATCACATTCATACACCAATGGGACACACATCAGAGACAATGAGGGGTTCAATGTCTTGTCCAGGGACACTTCAACATGTGACTCCTGGTGGAATTGAACCCCTAACTCTCCCATTGGAGGACCACTCTAGCCACTCAGGCTTAGCTGCCCCTAAACTGCTGAAAAAACTGCACATTTAGAGCAGCGTTTATTGTGGGCAGCCTAAGGTACACCTGTGCAATAATCATGCTGTCTATTCAGCTAAACTTAACAGTGGGTGGGTGGGGGTCGACCACCTCGCACCACCGCCAGCTGTGCTGCGCATTAAGTTTAGTTTTAGAGATTAATATGTTTATAGATTTTTTTTATAGGTTTAGAGATTAATATTTTTTGCTTTTTGTTTGTGAAATAAGGTCAGAGGAAGCTGTTTCTGGTTCGGTGGATTGGACCCGGTGTTACACCATACTCTGTGACCTGCAACAGTGCAACACCGCCCCCTATGGTCATACGGTGGTCACATAATATGACGTCACTATGGCTACTCGACGTTACATTTTTAACCTCGATAGATGTCCTAGCAATAGATGTGTAGATTACTTGAGTACTCTGTTAATGCTCTAGCTCTTACCCACCTGGAGAAGAACTCCTACATCCGTATGATCTTTGTGGAATTCACATCTGCCTTCAACTCCCTGATTCCCCAGACCCTGATGGACAAACTGCTCACACTAGGACTAAGCCCCTCCCCATGCAACTGGGTCCTGGACCAACAGACCGCAGCTTGTGAGGATCCACAACTTTTCCTCCACAATAACCCTCAGCACTGGTTCTCCTCAGGGCTGTCTGTTGAGCCCCCTCCTGTTCAGTCTGCTCACATATGACTGCGCACCTACCCATCCTGTCATATTGTAACATTTGCAGATGGTACAGCGGTGGTGGGATGAATCACAAACAATGATGAGTCAAGCTACCGGTAGGAGGTGGAACACCTGGAGAGCTAGTGCAGAAAGAACAACCTCCACATCAGTATGAAGGAGATGATTGTGGATTTCATAAGGGGCATACACACATACCTCCCACCCCCACCACCCACGTACATAAGAGGATCTGCAGTGGAAGTAGGAATGCGTGATATACACGATATATGGTAGAAACGATAGAAATTTAGCCTACAATAGAGATCTGTCTTCTACCGGCTAACCGCAGTAACGCTGTGTCTGATGTAAAATTAGAGTTTTCAGTTTAATCATTACTTTTTTGAGTTGAGAACTGTGCGTAAGTGGCATTCAAGTGTAAAATCAGAGCTGCCAGATTTAATCATTACATTTTTTGAGTTGAAAACTGTGCGCAAGTGGCGTTAAAGTCATTTCTTCGAGAGCTAAGTAGCGAAGTTACAAGCTAATGTAGTGAACTAAGCCTCAGGTCAAAATCTGGCCTTGAGGGCCTGCCTGGAACAAGAACTGTATTTCATTGATTTGAGTCCAGAAACACAAGATTAAGTTCATCCAGAGACTTTCTAAGTGTCCTGCACTGATCAATTGAAAGAACACTCTCTTTTTTTATTATCTTTACTATTTTACAAATGTTTGCATGCGCGTAGCCAGGGGGGGTTCGGGGGGTTCGAACGAACCGCCCACTTTGCCAATGAAGTCCCACCTACAACTCCCGCGAGATATAGAACTGCGAGGTGAAGACGACGTTCACTCTGTCCTGGCTTGGAAGGCAACACGGTGGATTCAAACGGTAAAATTACATTGTGGTTTTTGATTCAACTGTTCATTTGTGTATTTAAAGTAGTACCGTTTGATGTTAGAGAGATTAGAAGTGGGTCACGTTTTTATAAGATATGGGATAATGCTAAAACATGCTATAGCTAAGCTAAGTTTGTGACGACGATTTTCGCCATGTTTTTTTTCCTTGTTTTTGTCTATTTCCGCCATGTTGGGAACAGTAATTTATCTGAAATTGGTACCAGTGTCACCCCCATTCTATCCCTAAAGCTAAGTTTACAGTGATAGGACACAGTTAATCACAGGAAGCCTGAAACGGAGCGTCCATGTTTTTTCTAAACAAAAGCTACAGGCCTCAGGCTTAGTTTGGACAGGATACATGTATACAATAACTTAGCAGTGTTGAATATGGTGAAAAATAAATGTTTGGATAATTTTTCAAAAGAACAAACATTCAGAAAAACTGTTTTTCAGGTTTCTGTGCTGGATACCAACCTTGATGGGTAGGTGCAAGCAGAAGGACAGAGAGAGGAAAAGAGATGAAAGGTAATATATTTTATAGGACATGACAACATTTGACTTCATCATCTCATTTCTTACAATATACCAGTATTTGTCTCACCTTGCTGGCATCACTGTGAAGTTGCAGTCATCTACGCTGGACATCATACATGCACATACAATGGTAATACTCTTTAGCATTTTCACTATAAAACAGGGATAAAACATCAAAATAAAACCAGTTCTTTGCTTTGTCATTTAATATTTTTTTGTTTGTTCTTTGTTTTGTTTTTTTTGTCACAGGTGTCTGAGATCCAATGTGTGTACACATCTCTGAGGGAAGATGTCAGGGAGTCATTCCAACTGGTCTATGACCAAGCTGTGCGTATGGCTGACAAAGTGGGTGTGACACCATGCAAGCCCCGCATCACAAAGCGTCAGCAGCACCGGAGCAACATTCCATCTGAAGATGTGTTCAGTCACTACAGGCTGAACCTTGCCATTCCATTCCTTGAACACATCATAACAAACCTGGAAGCTCAATTTTCTTGTAAGAATTTTACTCTTGTGAAGATTTACAAACATCTAACTACTTGACTCTGTAACTGGATATGCCATCTGTTTGCATGTTGTTTGAACATTTTAAACCAAATACACTCACTCATGATCTCTAACTCCAATTAAGAAATTTATTTTTAAAAGGAAAATTGTTAAGTCAACTTGCACTTTTGAGACTTTTTATTTTATATACATATTATGAAGGTTGTTTTACAACGTTTTTGTTTTTCCCCAGACTATTAGCATTTTTGTTTTCATACATATTTTTTTATCAATAACATCTAGTGCTGAAGAAATATAGTAGTAATAATCTTCTTAGGATAAATGACAATATGCATACATGTAATGCTGAATCTGCTGGCAAAACATTTTTGTAATAAACATCACAATTTTATGCAATTAAAATAACAAAAGTAATCAGAACTACAGTCAATGCAGTGAATGACTGTTATGTCTGGAAATGGGTGTTTTTAAAGCAATATCAACTTTATTTTTCATGTATAATATCATTTTAATGTTAAAAAGCATAAAAAAAACTAATTTTGTATGAAGCCACCACCACTTTTCAAAGACCCAAGGATTTTTTTTCAGCCTTTGCAGTGCGCCCTCTGGTGGAGAAACATTATATAGGCATACACACTTGACTCTCTTTTTATTCAGCCATCACTCCTGTGTTCCAGTGGCATTTTCTGTTAGTCAGTCCAAATTGATCAATTTGATGAACATATTTTCTTTTCATTTTGAAACTAATTTGACTACATAAGTGTGAGCTTTCTTGGTAAAATACATGTTAATTGGTTGACCCAAAACTTTTGAACAATTGTGTACATATTACAGAGGTCATAGAGCATACAAATAAAAATTTAATACATTTTAAAAAATTACAGATAAGTTAAAAATTACATATAAAACTTGAAACTTAAGTATGTTTCTTACAAAGTTTCTTTCTTGTACTCAGCCCTGTCTGCCACAGCTAGCTCCTTGTTGGGACTAGTGCCATCTGTGATATGCAATCGTCATCTCGACACCACAGAGATTGTGAGCATGTATGCCGAAGACCTACCCAGTCCAGAACTTGTTGACCAAGAGATTACAAGGTGGAAGTTGAAGTAAGTTATTTTGAAGTTAAGCACCTGAGAAGCCCATTTTAGAAATTGAATGTTACAACATTGCTATACAGAACATTTTTGTTTAAATTGTTCTGCTAGGTATGGCAGAGTGCCTGGGTCAAAGAGGCCGAACACCCCTGCAGGTTCCATTAAAGAGTGTGACCGAGAC
>NC_056508.1:12421533-12422879 GCF_014905685.2 Nematolebias whitei
TCAACATTTAAAAATGGTTTGAACTAAACACACTTTGATTATCAAACATTTGTAAAATAGTAATGATAATAAAAAAAGAGAGTGTTCTTTCAATTGATCAGTGTAGGACACTTAGAAAGTCTCTGGATGAACTTAATCTTGTGTTTCTGGACTCAAATCAATGAAATACAGTTCTTGTTCCAGGCAGGCCCTCAAGGCCAGATTTTGACCTGAGGCTTAGTTCACTACAGGCCCCCTTTGGAACTCATCGCCTGTCCATGGGGATGAATTCCAACATGAACTTACGCCGTCAAATGTCCTTGAGCTTGATGTAATCCAGCAAGGAAAACAAAAGTCAAAGGAGGTAATCCCACAATGTTTTTGGTAATTCCATTGTGTTGATGATAATTCCATAATGTTGTTGGTAATTCCATTGTAGCAATGCTTTAACCCCTTGGAAACAGAGTCTGTAATCCACTGGAAAAAGTCATATAATCCACAACGGTAAATCCACAACGAATGGAGGTGTTGATTGATCAGCATACAGAGGGGTTCCCTTGGATTGAACTGAAGATGCGGCCACTGGATGAAGATTTGAGACCCACGTCAGGATTGCAGGTCTCCTCCAGCGAAGGTCGTCGCTGGGTGGATGTCCAGTCGATGCCGTTCTGGTTCAATGTGACATGCAATTATGTGGTTTAAGGTGGGCTTATGAAGGGGATTTTACATAGGCCTTAAACTATATGCACCTGGTGTGTAAGCTATTATGATTGGGAACAGCTACAGCTACCAGTTAAGGGGTGGAACATGCTGAAAAGGGTAACTATAGGGGTTTATACCTATAGAAAAGGGTTCCAAACTATTTTTCCATTTCTAACTTGGTTTAAGTTAGCTTTACATGGTAAAATATAGTTTGGTTCAATTGTCTGTTGTCTTTTAGACGAACGACTTGAGATTGGGTGTTTGGTTTCCCCATAAATGTTTTGGAAGTCTATGGCGAGACTCATCAAAAAGAATTAGCTATCCCCCCGAATAGAATTGTTCGAGTAGGTTCGGCTTAAGCGTTGTGAGACCAATGTAGATTGTGGTACTTAAGGTAGCAATAATATACATTGACTCCGCAAAGATTGCATTTTAACGAATGAACTGCATGTTGGCATGGTTAAAGGCCTCTTAGTCTCTAACTTAACTACACACAAAATTCATTCTTGCTTGGGGTGTTCAGAAACAATACCAAAAACCAATTAAACGATGTCTCAACATCGACAAAAACAGTGACTAAGCAACCAGTAAAACAACGTTTCAACATTGACAAAAGCAGTGATTAAGCAACTAGAAAACGACGTTTCGGTGCGCCACTCACTCTG
>NC_056508.1:12422979-12435777 GCF_014905685.2 Nematolebias whitei
CCCAACTCGTCCAAACATTTCTCTCTCTGTCTCTAAAACATTTTCAATCTGTTCCAAAACACTTTCTGTTTTTCTGACTTCTAGTGACCTCTTACGTCACAAAAACACACCCCTGTCTGGTCGATTTGACCAATCAGGAACCTCCCAAATGAACCGGAAATAGAACTCTTTAAATGTCGGTACTTCCTAGTTCAAACCGGCTTCAGTCGTTTGCAGCTCCAGTCGAGTGCAGTCGAGTTCAGTTCTGGGAGCAGAACCGAACGGAAGAAGTGCTGGGGAGAACAGAAGTCCAGACATGATCCAGAGCTCTTCCGAGTCTTGTGGGAATTATGCAATCTTCCACATCTGAGTGGAACTCTGACGGACTTACTCCTCTTGTGAGTCCACCGGGAGGTGAACTTGTGTCGAACAAGTACCGCCACCACTTCGGACGATTCACAGCTGTCCCTACGGAGACGCTGAAAGGGTGCGTTGAATGGAACTTCGTACCAGTGGAGACATCTCCTCCAGGTAAAGAGTTGATTTACACCACCTAAGTGTACCGAGGAAGAAGCTGGGATCTCAACGGAGCGTGCCGTTGCTGATACTGACAAATTTCCCTCATCCATCTTTTCCTCTCCCCCTAAACTTCATTTTCCCATCTTTAAAACTCTTCTATCTGCTAGAAATCATTCCAGATATTTTCAGAAATGTCTGTTGTGAAGCAAAGGGAAATCATGGCCGGATGGTTTTCCTGTTTGTAAAGCTGATTAATAAGCTGTTGTTAATTTCAATTTTGCCAAATTAATGTAAATGTTTGATGTTAAATTTTGATTCTGAAAATAAATGACCACATTCATTTGATGGGTCAAAGAAAGTTAACGTCTCGCGTTACATCTTATTAAATTCAATGCACGATATTATTCAGTCCAGAAAAATGAATGAATCCGTTTAATTTATGAATATATCACAGAATATGTTCATCTACACTAACTACGGCCGGCTTGCCGTAGTGTTGCCACATTCAGACGCATGCGCAAAACGCTGTGTTCCGTCGAAAGTTTTTTTTTTTTTTTTTCCCCGTCGAAAGTTAAAGTAAGTGTTGGTCATCTTTAGAGAAACCTGCTCTCTGATCTGTGAAAAGAACGCTGTGTTGTGTGATTTTACTGCGAGACCCTCTGGTCAAAGCCACAGCCTCATTTTTTGTCATCTCTCCTTAAAGCAGAAGGAGATGCCCACTAGAGGGTTGGAGGGTGAAGTGTTTCAGTGTAAAATGCTGCTCTGTTGCTGTTCATTTCTTAAGTGAGAATACTGGAAACTGTTGAGTTAACAACATATTATTTTGTTTAAAACATATGGCTAAAACTACATTTGATATCTTTTGCACTGGTTTGCACTACATGAAAGAAGCCTAATACTTGATTTGTTTATTATTTAAAAACTCTCTGGACCTAGTAGTGGAATTTTCTTAATTCAAAATATATGATGGCAAAAGGACACCCTATGCTTTTTTTAAATTTCCATTAAGTTTTATACCAAAAATATATTGTGATATATATCATTATCGTCACCCTTCACAATACATATCGTGATATGAATTTTATGCTATATCGCACATTCCTAAGTGGAAGTGGTCTCCAGTTACAAGTACTTGGGTGTGCACCTGAATGACAACCTCAGCTGGGGCAACAACAACACCAGCCTGATCAAGAAAGCTCATCAGAGACTCTACTTCCTCAGACGGCTGAGGCGAGCTGGTCTGGGAAGCTCAATCCTCACCTCCTTCCACAGGTGTGCAGTGGAGAGCATCCTGTGCTCCAACATTAATGTGTGGCATGGAGGCTGCACAGCTGCAGAAAGAAAAGCTTTGCAGAGGGTGGTGAAGGCTGCACAGAAGTCTGTTGGAGTCAGCCTCCCCACCATCACAGACATTTACACCTCCAGATGCAGGAAGAGGGCCACCTGCATCATGAAGGATCCCACTTACCCAGCACACACACTTTTTGCCCAGCTGCCCTCAGGCAGGAGCTTGAGGAGCATTAAGTGTAGAATCAATAGACTGAGCAACAGCTTCCACCCTGAGGCTGTTAGACTCATGAATCCTTAACAAGGAAAATCCCTAACCTTTATACCACCACTCCCTCATCTTAGATCCTTGTATACTGTTTCTTCCTTTTATACTTTATATTTGTGCTATTTTGGGGTGTTAATGGGACCTTGAGTTTGTTCCACCTCATGTACCACATGTGATGAGAATGACAATAAAGAACCTTGAACCTTATGTGTGTGTGTGGGGGGGAGGGGGGGGGGGGTTAGTTGGTGGGTTTCTCCTTAGTTGTCTATTTTAACAGGAACAACTGTCTAACCCTTTTATTGTTAAAAAGTAAACTCATTTTGGTTTATTATTGTAAGGGGAATTATTTTACTATTGACAAATCCTAATAACTGATTTCAATATAGGACCCTGTTGAAGACTTAGCTTATTCACTGAATTATTCAATTTTAACTACCAAATACAACAAACACACTGATCTCCTGAAAGAATAGCAAATAAGAAAAGAGCAGAAAGGCATTTGAGTTAAGCTTCTGTCCTTTCTCCAGTTTTTGAGTGAATATAAAGCTCACGGTTCATTTGAAGGGAATGAAAAAAAAAAAGAGCAGATTTGAAAGTGGGCTTAAAAAGCCACAGTGTTACATAGCAAAATAGTACAGTGTTCAAGTAATAAAAATAAATGATTGAGCTTCATAGTTGTTTTTAACAAACAGAACATGAAAGATCAATATTCTGAAAGCTGACAGCATGACGTCTACTGCTACTAACTGTGAACAATTCAAAGCTTGAAGGAGTTCAATTTACCAACAACTCTGACATTTAGCTTCACAAGATGATCTTAGTTTTAAACGCTGAAAAGAAAATCAGTGAACATCGTGCAGTCCTTCCAGGAATTTTAGATCTTTAATTATTTATGTGTCACCTTCAGCCTTATCCATAAAACACTAAGAGTTGCAGAGCAAAACAAGAAGTCAGAGTTCACTGAGTTAAACATGTTCTGCGTGTTTCACAGATAAACATATCTACCTTCATCAAATAATGGTTTAGTGATAACTAATAATAATAACAGTTTTGTGGCGGCTGTGGCTGAGTGGTTAGAGCAGTCGTCCTCCTGCAAGAGTTGGGGGTTCGAATCCACCAGCAGTCACATGCCGAAGTGTCCCTGGGCAAGACACTGAACCCCTTGTTGCCTCCAATGTGTGTCTCATTGGTGTATGAATGTGATAAAGCACTGATTAGTCCCTTTAGAATGATTTGTTCAATTAGCTTTGTATATCTCTAGTAGAGTGCTGTATGAATGGGTAAATGAGGACACAGATTGTAGTGTAAAGCGCTTTGAGTATCTCAATAGAAAGGCGCTATATAAGTACAGTCCATTTATCATTTACCATTTACATATAATTTGTTAGGCAAACATGTAAAACCTTCATTAAATACATTAAATGTATTAAAATATATAATTATAATATTTAATTTGTATTTAAATGACATATTCAAAGTATCAAACCTGCCCAAATACATTATATTTGCAGATGATACTAGCATTTTCTGCACTGGAGAAAACATCCAACTCTCTGTGGTGGTAACAACAGAAATAAAAAAAAACTAAAACATTGGTTCAAAAACAATAAATTATCACTAAATTTAGATAAAACAAAATTCATGATATTTGGAAACCACAATAAGCACGAAAACAATGCAATCAAAATAACTATCGACAGTGTTGAGTTAGAAAGAGTCCATGAAATCAAATTTCTAGGTGTTATGTTGGATGATAAATTTTGCTGGAAACCACAGATTTGCAAAATAAAATCTAAACTTGCCAAAAATGTTGCTGTTTTGAGGAGAGAAAGATTTGTTCTGCACTACAAATCTCTGTTTATTTTATATAATACTCTCGTTGTACCATATTTGAGTTATTGTGTGGAAGTTTGGGGTAATACATACAAAACAAACTTACAGTCGCTGTACACATTACAAAAAAAAGCAATCAGACATAACATAAAGTGGGATAATGGGAACATACAAATCCATGATTTTTTAAATCAAATGTACTGAAATTCTGGGACCTTGTAAAATTCAAAACTATACAATTTATGTTCAAAGTAAGAAACTGTCAACTTCCACACAATATTCAAAAAATGTTTTGTGACAGAGAGGGGTGTTATAATTTAAGAGGAGAAGGAAAATTTAAAAAACAATGTATCAGAACAACCAAAAAGAGTTTTTGTATATCAGTGTGTGGAGTAGATCTATGGAATGATTTAAATGATGAGCTCAAAGTACAAATATAAGCCGGCTTAAAAAACAGTATAAAAATGAGCATGCATCAGGATAGTATAAAAATGAGCTTATTGAAAAATATTTTGTATAGGATGGGAGTTTCAAAGACCAAAAATGCTATTGCTGATATTAATGTGTAAATAATTGTACATTCAACGATGAGAATGTGAGGTTTAAGCATCATTTAATGTGGGAGTATTATAAGGGTTATTTGGTGTGGGGAGACTAAAATGATTGTATATTGATGTGTATGACAGGGGCAGGAAATCATAAGATTGTTATCTTCTACCTGCTCCTTTTCGAACAAATTGTGTCAAATTGCATGTCAATTGGCATGACTGTTATTTTTTTCACTTTCTTTGTTTTTACTTTTAATTGTCGTTTGAAATTAAAGTAAAATAAAATAAATAAAATAAAATAAATATATCTTAGAATTCAGGCTGATGGCAGCTCAGCTGATTTAAGACCAGACCCAGCTTTTATGCCTAAAAACATCACGAGCTCTTTTAAATCAAGAGCGATATCGTTAAAGGGGGTCCCCCCCCCCCCCCCCCGGTGCGGGCGTTGACCTGTTACATAGCGTGCACAGCTGCAGTGCGTCAACATTTGTTTGTGCATTGTAGAGATGCATCTGCAGGTCGACCGTTATCCACCCAGTGCTTGTCACACTGGCTGTGTGAGGCCATTTCTGAAGCCTACAGAGCATCAGATTTAGAGCCTCCTGTCAACCTCAGAGCACACTCGACCAGGGGTATCGCATCTTCGACTGCTTTGCATAATGGTATGACAATGCAGGACATTTTGCACTGCGGCCGCGTGGTCAACACCCTGCTCATTCATTCACTTTTATCTACGTGATGTGACGGTTCGTTCCATGACATATTCTGTCCTTAGTGTTTACAGAATGAATATTGTTGTTTCATGGAACTCCGTTTAACTCACATCTGTCTGCATGCATTACAGTGTGAGATGTTATCAATCACAAATTGTGATTGTTATTTTGGTTCTATTGTCACTAATCAGTTCATGACTATTGTTACCAATCAGTTCATTTGATTAATAATCAGCTCTCCTGTTATTATTAATCTGTTCATAGTGTTCAGCCGTAAACCGGTTGGTTCATGGCTCTTTTCAGCTTTTTTCCCTCCCCGTTGAATTTTCCGGGGCGTTCATGCATTCAGAATGCATAGTTACACAACATGCGTCTGTGCATGGCACACATAATTGCGCAATGCGTAATTACGCACATGGGGAGCTGAGTAACAAGACGTTTCTTGGGCAAGGTTCTGCTTCATACGGTGTTCGAATGGACCCAGTGAGGCGAGGACAACATCCGCTTCACCCTTAACCCATCAGCGACAGCCTTAAAGGGCGAAGCTTATACAAAATAGAACGTTGGTTACGTACTGTAACCCCAGATTCTACGAGTATAAGCATAGCCCTTTAAGCGTCGGGCCTCACTGGCTCCTAAATGGCTGAAGAAAAAGATATTTGGGGAGCCGATTTCCCGCTCTTAACGTAATTTATACGGACCGGGTGGGGCCCACACAGCAGGTGGGCGTGGACTAAATTTTTCAGTGCAATGCTTCGCATAACGGGATAAACAAGTTTAAAAAATAGACACTTAGCAAGTTCACAAAAATAAATTGGCCAAATGATAGAATAAAATTATTGGGCAAAGGTAGTTAAATCGCTCAAGTTCTCCTGCTCTTTAGCCCCTTCTGAAGCTTGTTTCATCTCGACTGTCACAGCCACAGATGCTTATTTCTCTGCTGACAGTTTGAAATAGCAGCTCGGGCCGAGCCGACCAACACTCGTCTGCCATACGCTATGCCATGCTAGCTGCTTGGAGAAATACAGGGATTCTGGTTTATACCAGGTTTAGGAAATTAAAACAACAAGTCATAAAATGATGTCCATCCATTTTACTTACCTATTTTCAGCAGGCACTGTGCAAGAGGTGGTAAAATAAAATTACAGGTATGTATCAATTAAAATGTTGACCATTATGATATTTGGTGGCAGCCATCATAGTCCACCAGTAAAAAGAGGGGAAAAAAATCTCCATTTAGTTTTTTTTCTCCTATTTTCAACCAATTTGAGGTTCCTTCTCAGGGTGTATTGTAATAAAAGTGGTAACATAAAACAATTATTCTGGGTTGTCATCAGCAGGCTTTATACATATGTGGCTGTATTCGCCCTGCTACTCTGGAGCTGCAAGAAGGGGATGGAAAGAAAACCCAGGAACACCCCCCCCCCCCCCCCCCCAGTTTTAAATCAGTTTTCTCTTTATTTTCCACACTTGTTTTGCATTTTTCCTCAGTGTACATTATGAGCATGTTAATGAAGTGTCCTTGTCACTTAATAAAAGTTATCATGGTGTTTCTCGGGGATTTGAACTACAGTTAAGTCCTATTCTCTTCTCTTCGTGTATATTAGGCTAGTCCAGGGGTCTGCAACCTTTACGATCAAAAGAGCCATTTCTGCACCTTTGTTCACTAAATTAAACGTGTCCAGAGCCACAATACCTGCTACAACTGGGATTCCAACTGGTGGCCCATGGACCACTTTAAGTTTGTTAGAGGGGGCTTTTATGGACAGTAGGGGTTATTTTATAAAACTAAAAATATCTAATGATTTTGAACATTTATTGATATTTTTACACTCAGAGAACAGAGATTTCTGATTCTGACTGATTAAAGTGCAAACATTGATAATAAGACATTAAACGACTATTTACATGTTTTTATAAATCAATTTAAGACTCCTGTGTTATTTTGTACAACAATCATGACATTAAAATAATTACTCATCATTGTTAAGCTCAATTTGAAATGTAGAGATCACCTCATGTACCTCTAAGTAAGTCTAAATAGTCATTCTGTATTTTCTTGGCCTAAATATTTAGCATAACTGGTAGATTTAACGAGGCAGCACGGTGGTGCAACTGGTAGAGCTGCTGCCTCTCAGCGAGCAGGTCCCCAGTTCAAATCCCAGTCCGGAGGCCTTTCTGGGTGGAGTTTGCATGTTCTCTCCGTGCATGCGTGGGTTTTGTCTGGGTACTCCAGTTTCCTCCCACAGACCAAAAACATGCATGTTAGGCTGATTGGTAACTCTAAAATTGTCCCTAGGTGTGAGTGAGAGAGTGAATGGTTGTTTGTCTCGTTTGTCTCTATGTGGCCCTGTGACGAACTGGAGACCTGTCCAGGGTGTACCCCTCCCCTCGCACAGTGATTGCTGGACATGGGCACCGGCGACCCCCGTGACCCAAAATGGAAGAAGCGGGTAAAAGATAATGGCTGGATGGATGGATGGTAGATTTAACCCTGTTTGTCTGATAGACTTTATTGAAACTCTTAAAAATGAATCATTGGATGTTCAACTACATCAGATAAACTCTCAGAGTCAATCCAAATCAAAACACCTGACATTTCAACACAACAGTTGTCATAACTCAGTTTTCCTGATTTTGACCTAAATTCCCTGTAGTTCTAACTGAAAGTCACTCACAAACACATACTCTGAAAGTAGTATCTCATAATATGTACAATATTTTCAAGGTTTAACCAAAACAGCTACAACTTCATAATTTCTCAAAATAAGATGAATTTTGTTTATAACTCTGGATTAAAATGTGGCAGAGGATATAAAATCCTTAAAGTAATGCCAGGTCTTTATATTTTGTTTTTCTTTACCTGCAGTCAGCTTTAATCAATTTTTAAAAAAAAATTCAAGTTTGCTGTTTTATGACGCATAACAAAAAATGAGTGCCCTCTTCTGCTTCTTCTCCTCCCACCTTTAGTTCTACCTGCAAAAAAGAGTAAAGAAGTTGAGGACTGACATAAGACATGGGAGAAGGTTTCAAACTGCAACATCTTTGGTTCTGTCAGTCCAGTACAACCTTAATTTAAACAGCTGTATCCTCTAACATCAACTCACTGCTGTAATTCAGCACTGATTTTACCTGTCGTACAAACACTGAGTAGATTAATGTATTTGTTTTTCTTTCAGGTAACAACACCAGATTAATTTGCCATGCCTCCTTTTCTAATCCCAAGTATCAAATTAATTTTCCGTGAAGGACACAGCAGCTCTTCAGTCTCCTAATAAGCTTCCTCCATTTTGTTCAGGAACCGTTTCATATTTGACTTTTTTTTGATTTCTGAGAAGAAACTACACAAGGAATAACAGAAACAGAGGGAGCCTTTTATTGGTGCAGGTGCTACACTCACCCATTCATGACTATGTGCTGATTAACTCGACAATTTCATAACCCACTACCAACATAAGCAGTTTTTCTTCAAAACACTGTCAGACATGGACAACTTTATAAACAAAACAGTTGATGCAGTAGAAAGTTTCCCAGAAAGAGACAGAGACAAATCTGCTGGGAGTTAAAGATCAGATTTAGCATAAAATGCAAGTTTTTGAATCACTTAATCTTTTTGACACCAGCTGCTTTGCTTTGTTTGTGAACTTTCTTATCCTCAAAGACTCAGCAGCATCAGGAAGAATTATCTTTGACTTTTTAAAGCTTTATAATTCTGCAGTGCTTCTTTTCTTACCCTACTTGTCATTAAAGTATTATTTGTCATGGTGAATTTGATCAGCTTTGTATAAATGCTCCATGTGGTCCCCATGCTAGTTGTGCCGGAGCAGGACCATAAACTTTAATAGCACGACAGTGATCAGGTCACTGGCTGTGAGCACACAAGGAGACTGAACTTTAGGCACGTCACACTCTTTGTCTTTTATGATGTAAAAGCCCAAATAGAGTTCTGGTCCTGCTACTGAATGAGCCTCAGTGGAAACCAAGTGTCCACTTCCATTGGAGAGACTTCTATTAAAAAGCAGCAGCTGGAAAATGAGCAAAGCTGCCCAAGTGAGACGTAAATGTGGAAGGAGGGAAAGATGAATGGTTTGCAATTTTCTCTACCCACGTAACACACACACACACACGCACATCCAGACAAATGGTGGACCAACTCTACTGTTAGGTCGTTTTCACACCTGATAGTCCGGTAGACTCGGTTCGATTCGGGACCAGTATTCATGACCTTTTGTTTACATTTGAGCTGGTGAGTTTGCATTCACACTGCACTGTGCAGTCGAGTCAACCTGTTGAACCAACCTATTCCCCCGCTCGCCTGTGGGGGCGCTGCACCAAGAACTACTGAAAGAAACAACACAAAAACCTCTGAAGACACGTCTTCTTCTTCTTCTGTAAATAAAAATAAAAACGAAGTGGCATCAAGTTTTAGCAGTTTTAGGAGTTATATTTTGTAATTTTTCAAAAATGGACTTAGCATGAACAGAAGATGAGACAGAAGACCATGGAGAATATTGTTTTTCACACAAGGCAGCTGACGGCTCCATATAAGGTAGGAGAAATGTGTGTTTGTTTACCCTGCGGAGCGGGGCTCGGTCTGTTTACATTCACACTGTGCTGAACCACGCTGGAGTTCGTTTCTACTGGACCGAGACCTAGGTTTTAGCCCGGGCCAGAGTTCGCCTTTTTGTTCCATGACAGAGTTCGATGGTGCGTTCACACCTCCCTAAACGAACCGGAATTTCTAGGAAAATGAGCTAGAGTTCGATTAAAGCGGACTAAACAGGGAAGATGTGAATGCACCCTTAGACACTGGATGTAATTATAAAGACATCAAAGCACATTTTTAGAATGCTGCATAACTTCAGCTTCTTATCAGAATCAGAATAAACTTTATTATCATTGCACCGAGATACAATGAGAACATGTATGTACAGTCGTCTGAAAAATGGGCGGAGTGCACCAAGCTGCTACTATAAAAAGCGCGGACCTCATTATTCTTATTCAGAATAATATTTTGCTTAGATGAGAAAAGGGAAGAAAAAACATGAAGAGAGACAGTATAAAAAAAGATCTCTCACATCGTGTCCAAGACAGGGCACGATTTGAGGCATCAAAAAAACCTACCACAACAAAGCAACATAAATGTGATACATGCACATATAGGCCAGTGAAGACATTGAATTTTTAAAGGAAAGTCGTAGCATAGCCCAGAGCCCCCCTCTCAGCCATTGTCCAGATAAGAGGTGACATTCATCATCAGCTCAGTTGAGGTTCCGCCACATGGCCATGGCCTTGGAGAAGGGAGGGGTGAGGAGACAGACAAAACATCTTTATTTTTTCTAAACATGCCAGGAAGAGTTGAGATAAGTTCGCCGTCAAGGCCACAGTTTTGTGTCAGGCAGAACTCGTGAATTGCTGTTTCTGCCTTTTAAAGTCTCGCTGGTATATTCCTCTGATGGAAACTCCAAACAGCTGAATTGATTCCTTAAAGCCAAGCTCACAGTTTCTCCAAGATTATTCTCACCTTCATGTGTGCTGCTAGAGAGTTCACAGTCCTGATAACAGCTGCACCAGCTCTCTGACGCAACTGCACATAATTCAGACTGAGTGCTGCCGAGCTTCGATACATCCACACAAATTTGTAGACAATCCAGAATTCACCAGCCAAACAGCAAAAAAAAAAAAAAAAAGTTGTCATCATGAATCCAATTTGTTTCATTTGAGGTCAAAGGGTCCTCCTTACCCTGACTCCTGTCGGGAGGAGTTTATCAATTTTGTTGAGAGACCAGCTGATCCTTCAAATTAGGAAGGCATGCAGGAGAAAAAAAAGAGTCTCTTTAAGGGTTCACAGGATGAAAGAGTGCAAACAGGAAGTGGAGGGAGGGGGTCTGGGTTCAGAGCGCCAGGAAACAAGTCTGTCTACACCGGAGTACAGAGATTATTATTTTTTTTAAGTCATTGTTAATTGCACTACTCAGTTATATTATAAAGGTGACACAGCAACAGTCAAATGCATGAACATAATGTCTGCTGAGCATTCTGCTAAACAGACTTGAAAATGTAGTCATTTGGTGTCCATCACCATTAACGAGGTTTTAGACAGTAGAGGGGGAAAACTGTAAAAGCAACACATAGTATAAGGAGTTAGAAACAAATCAGTGTCATTGTTAGTTTTTAGTTCAGTGTGGAGTTAGTGTGCTACTGTATATTTAAAAATGTTAAGTTCCAATGACTGTTCTGCTCTTCTGTGTGTTTGTAGTGTACCTGGTATTTGGTGTCTTTTGTTGGGCTTTTTTGAGAACCAGTATTCTTTTTGGTGTCCAAAACCTGGTCCTCATACATTGATGTGGTTTTTTTTTTTTTTTTTTTGGGTTAAGTTCAGATTCGAGGTGTGAACTGAGTTTACGTTAAGCAAGTACTAGTAATTGTTTGATTTAGGGTAAAGGTCAAGTTTAGGCTGCAGAAAAAAATGAAAGTCGTAATAAAGATGAAAATAGGTGTGTGTGCAGAGGTGGGCTGTAAGACTGAGAGACGTCAAGAGGATATGTAAAGTTTTAGTCTACATCCACTCAGGGACAGTGTTTCATGAGTACAGAATGATTTTAGTTGTTTCAGCCTCCAAGGAAACCCTACACAGTCAAACTTTTGAAAACAATGATGCTATGGTCCCTCCTCCTGACTAACCTGCAACCCTGAAAATGACAGTCGTAACAACAGGATTACATGTTTGTGTTGCAGATGTCAGATGTTCAGCTAAAGCAAAACCTTTGAAACCTGCAATACTTCAAGAAGCAGAGTAACTGTACCAACATCTAAGTCTGCTATTATTAACAGAGATATTGGTGCATTTTCCCCTCCTGAGAATAAACTTGAACAATAAAAAAGCCTTACATGGAGCAGAAATTTTTTTTATCAATAGAAATCTTTGTGTACCTCTGTCAGTCCTGATGGTCCTGCTCTTACCTAGAACATGTACAGCCTTGTATGTCACAAAATAATATTTAAATAAAATGTGTAAGAAAAAAACTAATTTTTCTTTTTCATGTTTTATGTAAAATATTTGACAAGTAAATGGTAAACGGACTGTACTTATATAGCAAATTTCTATTTTATTTCAAGACACTCAAAGCACTCTACATTACAATCTGTGCCTCATTTACCCATTCATACAACACACTACTAGATCTCTACAAAGCTAATTGAACAAATCATTCTAAAGAGACTAATCAGAGTTTTATCACATTCATACACCAATGGGACACACATCAGAGGCTATGAGGGGTTCAGTGTCTTGCCCAGGGACACTTTGACCTGTGACTGCTGGTGGATTCAAACCCCCAACTCTCACATTGGAGGACGACTGCTCTAACCATTCAGCCACAGCCGCCCCAAAGCCGCCCAAGTGAAAAAGACACTGCATTTCCACGTTTAAGAGAAAGTTCTGAGCCCAGATTCCATATAATGGAAATAAATAGAAGATTGGATGTGCACTCTTCATCCATCCATCCATTTTCTTTACCCGCTTATTCCATTTTGGGTCACGGGGGTCGCCGGTGCCCATGTCCAGCAATCACTGTGCGAGGGGCGGGGTACACCCTGGATGAGTCGCAAGTCCATCACAGGGCCACATAGAGACAAACAACACAAACAA
>NC_056508.1:12435877-12441518 GCF_014905685.2 Nematolebias whitei
ATAATATTCATTATCATCAGTTAATAATAAACCTCTACACTTTTCCATGACATTAGGTTTTTGTCATTGTTTTCTTGACTGAGCAACATCAATATGTTGGTGCTGAGGCTGCAAACGTATCAGTCCGGTCGGTCAACATGTCACGTCAGTCGAGAAGTTCGTCCAACTCCTGGTACACTGATGCATTCACAGCCTTTCATCATTAACTAGTGTATTTGGAGCCAGCTTTGTTTGTCTGTTAGTAAAACACTCAAGAACAACAGACAGATTTGATTCAAACTGGCAGAAAGGAATCATTTGATGGATGTCTGCAGGTAAACACTTTTTAGAGTCCATCCTGTTAAAGTTGTCTGCCACAGCTAATCGATAGGTGCCAAAACAAAAAAAAATGGCTATATCACAGTAATATTCTAGATTATGAGCTAGAACTTGGTGTGGAGGTAGCTGAGAGTCATCCACAACATGCACTTTGATGGATAACATATCTCACTGAATCCCATTTCAAGGTTGGACCAACTTGGCTGCAGCATAAAATCTCAGTCCAGTTCTGACAGCTTTATGACAAGTCTTACACATTTTTGTTCCAAGTATTTTGTAAGAACAATCAATGCATAATTCACTTAGTTTTATTCAAATTTTAAATAACTTTTTTCATTTTGACACCCATTTGTTCTTTGGGTTTTTTTTGTTTTTTTTTGCAGTTTTTTTTTTTTCCAATAGTGACTTTTAAACAAACTTCTGGTTTCAGCGATGATGCACTGTTTCCTTTTAAATAAATGATAAAAAGATACGTCTTGTATTGGGAGCCTAGAACAAACTCAAAGTTTCCTTCATTTGTGGGATAATATTTCTGTGCACTTGTCTCCAGTGTAATAAAGACCATAAAAGCAAAGAGAATAAAACCGTTGTAGATGGCAAGTTTATTCTAAGGATAAAATGTCTTTCAGTGTTGAGGCCACCGACTGCAGTTACCTCCAGACAAACATCCCTTTGACAAAATGGACCTCATCGATCTGACTGGTACTTATAGACGAGAGGCTCGTTTTCAGCTCGCTCAGCACTCCTTTTGTCACAAACAAATAAATAAATAAAAATAATCTGTGTAATTGTTCTGCTAGTATAGAAAACTCCTAAAGAAGCTTTTGGCCAAGATCAGCAGACTTCTTAACAATACAAGACGAGCTCTGAAACAGCAGGAATTTTATTTAATTTACACTCAGTCCATCGGCTTTATTCTGTTTCAGCACATTTAAACTATGCTGGAATACAACGGGATCAAGGCTTTGCAGAGCAGTCAGTGGGGGAGCTGAACCAGCAATATTCACCAGCATCATATATCAGTGCAGCTTCTCAGAGCTCTGGAGGCTCTGCGTTTCAAATGAAACATGGAGACCAGCAGGAAGCTGGATGCTTAGATACAAAGTTATCAGCGGTCACTCTGGCTAGCTTGTGGGTCTACGGCTCTTGTGTTTGTCATGTCAGATGCAGCTTCTCTCTGTGGGTCATCACCATGCACGTATGAGGAAAAACCCTGAAGGAAACACTGCCCGAACAGATTCACGATGACAGGACATGATGCTCCCCAAGGGTGCCACACTTTTCCAATTAATGACAAAATTCCAGCAAGCAAAGCCTCAACATGATTACACTCATGACCACGGAACAAACTAAACTATCACATTCTACAAGTGCTGAAAGCACCTTTTTCACACCAATCTGCTTTGAGAGACAGAAAGCTTTGATCAAAGCTCTTAAAAATGATAATGGATGGAAAAGATTAAAAGGACAGATGCTGCAGAGGATCATCACTCAGACCTTCAGCCACTCAGTTTGATCTGAAGCTTTATGTTGTCAGAGCTCACCCTGAGTTATTTTCAACCAACTCACAGATCCTGGCTGGGAAAGTAGATTGTTCAACAATCAGACCGTTAAAGGGAAGTTTTATGAAGTTTACATCTAAATCATGATAGTCCTCACAATTAGTTTTTACATTAAAAACACATAAATAAATCAAAACCGGAGTCCCCTTCAGATGCTCAAAGTCACAAAACTTAGAGATTTTTATTACAAAAACAATAGTTTTACTTTGATACATTTTATGCATTTAGATCAAAATACAACTACTATATATTTTTTAAAGTGACAGAGTGAAAATGATGCAACTTTAAAAACACGGGTATGTGTGCTTTAGTATTTTATTTTCAAACGTAAACAAATCTAGTTTTTTGTTTAATCAAACTAATATGACTTGAATGTCTTTTAAAAAATAAGATCAGATTTCAAATTCAACCTCTCATGGTTCTTCAAAACAATGTGCACACAATGAATAAGTTTATTTTACACTCTATAGTACTTTTTACAAGCTTCATACTCCTACACTGAGAAACATAATAAGGGCAATGGGGGTTCAGTGTCTTGCCCAAAGGCACTACAGCATGCTGAATGTACTGAGGATAAAACCCTCTGTTTTCCAATTAAAAGTCGACCTTCCTTCCACAGGTCCCAAGCCACACCTGTATACAATATGACTGAGAAGAGTTTACACAATAACTAATAAATGATAATAAAAAATGAGGAAAATAATCAACTAATCCTTTAATTTTATTTGTTAACACAAACTAAGAGTCTAGCCTGGACTGATGCTCATCAGCCAACAGAACTCAAAGAAAAACACTCTCATTGATAATTTGTTCTGTTCATGTTGAAAATATCAGTGTTGAATCCCTTAAACATGTCCATACTTTTCCACTCTGCAACCGCCAAATGTGAATTATTTTATTTATTATTTTATGCACTAGAGCTTCACAAAGTAGTGTAAACTGTGAAGGAAACTGTGGTTTTCAATTCTTATAAATAATAATAAAAAAAACCTTCAAAATGTGGTGTGTGAGCATTTATATTCTATACTAGAGACAGATGTGTTTTGTTGGTTCTTGTTTAATCAAAATAACTCAAGCTATTAGCTCAAATGCAAGAATATCACACAGGTTTGGTTTATTTGTCATATGCGGATCAGCACAAGGTCAACAATGTAATGAAATGCTCAGGACGAGAAGAACCATGTCGACTCATCAAAAAACAACAACAAACACCAAAGCATGCAGCAAAAATACAGAAACAAGGTGTCAAAAGTGAAAAAGAAATTAATCTACAGCCGCATGGTCCAATTAGCAGAGTGATTCTGTTGGCATTGAGTTTCTCTTAGCAACATGGTCCCGTTGGCACCATGGTACTGTAATGCAGTGTGGTTCTGTTAGCGGCATGGTCTTGTTAGCAGGTCCGGTCAGCAGCTTGATGATAATAACAACCTCAGCAGCTACCCTCCCAGTCTGCCTTACAGAATCGAGTCCAGCAGACAAAGAACATCCAGGTTTCCCCGCAGCGCCAAACAGGTTCGTAGAGTTTGTTCCGTGCAGGCGGAGGAGGATCATAGAGGTAGCCACCATGATAAGCCGTAGCCTGAGCCTGAGGCTGGAAGAGGGCTGGTAACTGAACCACAATGGCAGGATGGCACGATGGTTAGGCAGCGACACAGAAACCTCCAAAAGTGAGTCATGGTCATACCTGTAGCGTGGCTGTGCAGTGCAGGCACAAAAAAAGTTAAAACAAAAACAACAAAAAAGTGAGATGAAGCAGAGCTCCTGTCAGTGCTGCCATACAGGTCCTTCTCAAAAAATTTGCATATTGTGATAAAGGTCATTATTTTCCATAATGTACTGATAAAAATGAAACTTTCATATATTTCAGATTCATTGCACACCAACTGAAATATTTCAGCTCTTTAATTGTTTTAATACAGATGATTATGGCATACAGCTCATGAAAACCCAAAACACCTGTCCCAAAAAATTAGCATATCATGAAAAGGTTCTCTAAACAAGCTATTAACCTAACCATCTGAATCAACGACGTAACTCTAAACACCTGCAAAAGATTTCTGAGGCTTTTAAAAACTCCCAGCCTGGTTCATTACTCAAAACCGTAATCATGGGTAAGACTGCCGACCTGACTGCTGTCCAGAAGGCCATCATTGACACCCTGAAGCAAGAGGGTAAGACACAGAAAGAAATTGCTGAACGAATAGGCTGTTCCCAGAGTGCTGTATCAAGGCACCTCAGTGGGAAGTCTGTGGGAAGGGAAAAGTGTGGCAGAAAATGCTGCACAACGAGAAGAGGTGACTGGACCCTGAGGAGGATTGTGGAGAAGGTCCGATTCCAGACCTTGGGGGACCTGCGGAAGCAGTGGACTGAGTCTGGAGTAGAAACATCCAGAGCCACCGTGCACAGGCGTGTACAGGAAATGGGCTACAGGTGCCGCATTCCCCAGGTCAAGCCACTTTTGAACCAGAAACAGCGGCAGAAGCGCCTGACCTGGGCTACAGAGAAGCAGCACTGGACTGTTGCTCAGTGGTCCAAAGTACTTTTTTTGGATGAAAGCAAATTTTGCATGTCATTCGGAAATCAAGGTGCCAGAGTCTGGAGGAAGACTGGGGAGAAGGAAATGCCAAAATGCCAGAAGTCCAGTGTGAAGCACCCACAGTCAGTGATGGTCTGGGGTGCCATGTCAGCTGCTGGTGTTGGTCCACTGTGTTTTATCAAGGGCAGGGTCAATGCAGCTAGCTATCAGGAGATTTTGGAGCACTTCATGCTTCCATCTGCTGAAAAGCTTTATGGAGATGAAAATTTCATTTTTCAGCACGACCTGGCACCTGCTCACAGTGCCAAAACCACTGGTAAATGGTTTACTGACCATGGTATTACTGTGCTCAATTGGCCTGTCAACTCTCCTGACCTGAACCCCATAGAGAACCTGTGGGATATCGTGAAGAGAAAGTTGAGAGACGCAAGACCCAACACTCTGGATGAGCTTAAGGCCGCTATCGAAGCATCCTGGGCCTCCATAACACCTCAGCAGTGCCACAGGCTGATTGCCTCCATGCCACGCCGCACTGAAGCAGTCATTCATGCAAAAAGATTCCCGACCAAGTATTGAGTGCATAACTGAACATGATTATTTGAAGGTTGGCGTTTTTTGTATTAAAAACACTTGTCTTTCATTGGTGGGATGAAATATGCTAATTTTTTTGGGACATGCATTTTGGGTTTTCATGAGCTGTATGCCATAATCACCAGTATTAAAACAATTAAAGACCTGAAATATTTCAGTTGGTGTGCAATGAATCTGAAATATATGAAAGTTTAATTTTTATCATTACATTATGGAAAATAATGACCTTTATCACAATATGCTAATTTTTTTAGAAGGACCTGTACTACGGCGCACATGACGTCAAAAGGATCACAAGGAGGAGGCGACATTATTCCCTTACATTTGCCATATAACTAAACATCAAATGTGCTAAAGTGAAACAAGGAGCTAAAGATTTTCATGTGAAAATCTACCTGTTGTTAACATTTCCATCTATATGAGCTGAAAATGGTGCACACCCCCTGTGGTTCTTTCACAGAAAAGATTGACTGATTGAGGAGAAAGGACTGATGTTTAAACAGCTGAATACCATTTCTAAACTGGGGTGATGAAGCCTGTAATATCACAAACCTTCTCAAAGCTAAAGGTCTGAGTGAAGTCCACTGTGGAAAAGTGTAGAGGTTTATTATTAACTGATGATAATGAATATTAT
>NC_056508.1:12441618-12448647 GCF_014905685.2 Nematolebias whitei
ACTTTTTGTCCGGTGATTGTTCTGTGTTTACAGACATCTCAGTCCTCTTCTGTCTTGTCTGTTTCTTGTCCACCTGATCATCTGCTCTGCCTTGTTCCTGATCCTGTTGCCCAAGTAAGTTTTGCTGCACCGACAGCTTTTTGTTTTGTTATTGAAATAAATTGTTTTTGTTTTTGAACTCCTGCCTCGCTCGCCTCTCTGCATTTGGGTTCCAACACTGAGGATCGTGACAATTTTGTCCCTCATTGTGGAGCAAAAAGGAGTAATTGGAAACACTGTCGGTCCATCCGTGCATGTTGTAACTATGAAAACCTTAAAAATTAGGGGAGTACCAACTTCTGTTTTGGTATGTGGCTGCATTTAGGTGTAAGAAAGGTTATTTGAAAACTGGGTTGCCACATCAAAATCCAAGATGGTCACCGCTATACATGTATGTAAACCAGCCACCTCAGCCATTTGAGAAAACTATTCTTTAAAGTTTCTGTATTGCTTAAAATTATAGTTTCCTCAAATTAGTGGGATGGCCCATGGGGTTGCCGAAGATGATCTATGGTGGACGAAGCCACCATTGGCCACCCTCTGGCTCCGTCATTGCATCTGGTGGTGAATAAATTGCTCCCTCCACTTGCCAGCATCTATCACTCAGTGCCACCTTGGACAAGCAAAAAACATAAACTAAATAAATAAACAAACTACCTTTATTCAATACACAGTGTAACTCCTACCTACTTGTATATCTTGTACCAAAATGTTAAGGTTTACTTGCATTCCCTGTTCAGTTCCAGTCCAGACAAACACTCATCTTGAAAACTGTAAAGCATTCACTGTTCAAATCCCTGAGCTTTAGAGGACATTGACGTCCCACTTGTTTCATTTTAAATTGTATCTGTGCTGCACAATGTACAGTTGAGCTGCATGTTTTGATCTATTCTCTGTATGGGGTTTTTCCAATTGCTGCCTACCAAATAAACTGCTGCGAAGGAAACTAAAAGAAAATGGCCAAATAATAATAGGTGCAAAAAGCAAAATAATGTAAAAAAAAAAAAAAAACAAAGTTGAAAACTATCACAAGTCAAATGTATTTTTCTAAAGAATTATCAGGGTAGATGAGCTGCAACTGAACGTTAAACCATGTTGGCGTAAATGCTGCAATGCTTCATGAGCTATAGCCATTTGAACATTTCAAAAACAAAAACAACTGGACTTCATTTGTAACAGAAGACCTTTCGCTTCTCATCTGAGGAGCTTTCTCAATTCAATACTCCTGGGATGAGAAGCAAAATGTCTTCTGTTACATATGAAGTCCAGTTGTTTTTGTCTTGATCCTTTTATGAATTTACCATGTCCTGGATGACTGAGGATCTTCACCAGTATGTGAACATTTGCTTCTGCTCCACTTTGTAACACATTTCTTTATTTATAACATTACAGATGAAGTAAAGCTGAGGCTTTTTGTTGTGTCAAGCTTTAAAATTCACTTTCAACTTCCACTTACAACAAAGACAGATGCACTCCTTTATTCACTCGTTCAAACCAGTGATTCTGACATTTGTCCCAGCTGTTTCGATGCTCTGGTCTCTCAAGGAGGATCATGACCTCTTTTGTTGTCTTGCACAGATTGCTCTCCTTTTGCCTTGTCAATAAGAATAAAAATAAAAAACTACAATAGAATTTAATCTTTAAATTTCATGCTACTCAAAAACACCCATTGTTGCATGAAAATGAAGAGTTCTTTAGATCTGAATGGTGTGGTCTGATATTCAATCAGTCTCTCTGTCTCTGTATTGATTGGTCTCCCTCCCTCCTCCTCAAAGAGTAATCAGTGGCAGGCAGTGAACGAGGGATGACAGTGGGTCTTCCATTCTGCATACGGATGAGATTCTATCTGTCTGCCATCTCCTGTGGAAGATGCCATGGGCCACAGGAGCAGAAATGACTCGTTCTGAGCAGCCTTTCCCTGTCCTTCACAGAGCATTTCAATATCACAAATAAACTCTCTGTTTGAGGAGCATCGTTTTGGTTTTAGGTGACAATCTGTGTGTCCTCCATATGTACCTACATCATTTCTTAACACAATAACGCTCAGTCAGGTCATCTGGACTGCTTCTTTTATGTAGAAAGACATTTCACCCTCTATCTGGAGGGCTTCATCAGTCTGAGGAGTCCCAAGTCAACTGTTTCCCCACCAAGCAGTACACTCTTTTAATGGACCTGACTGAGCATTATTGGATTTGGTACTTGGATGATTGAGCATGAACTTTGATGCCTTGAACCACTTTGGCTGTGGCTGCCTGCCTGGGAGGAGTCGACGGGGGACAGGACAGCCCCCAGAAACCATCTTATCTCCAGCAAACTGGTTGGTCCACTAAAGGAGTGCACTGCTTAGTGGGGAAACAGTTTATTTGGGACTCCTCAGACTGATGAAGCCCTCCAGATAGAGGGTGAAATGTCTTTCCACAAAAAAAGAAACTGCCCAGATGACCTGATTGAGCATTTTTGGATTTGGTACCTGGATGATTGAGCATGAACTTTGACATCATTCCTTAACAGCCTCTGTCTACAGAATCACCTTTGACACTGCAGCTCTGCAGATAGTTTGACACTCTGCTCTTAGATTAGTTATCGGCGACGTTGGATCAGACTGAGATGTGACAGCGGGCGAGCCTTCTGACACAGCACCGAATAAGTTTCTTCCCAGCGCCACTGAAGAATTTGTTAAAGCTGCTTGTCTGTGGTGAAATCCAGGCTGTTTGCCAAGTGCATTTAATATTCTGTCAGAAAGGTTCAACTTTAAAGAGAGGATTTGTGTCTAATATGCAGCACCCTTCACTGTCAACACCCCCGCTTCAGTTTGCACAGTGTCTTTGGAGATCCTTCAGTCTCCTGCTCAGATTTAGAAGGATGTGTGATTATGATCTCATGAAGGCTCATTGTTTAACTTTGTCTTCTTGCTAAACCTTTTTCTTTATATTCAATAAAGTGTTTGATCTGTGTCTCATCACTAACTGCACAAGACCTTTCTAAACTTTCCCACATTGCTTGTGTCAGTGTTTCTGTCCAATCAAAACCTCTCGGTGGCTCTCTGCAGTGCTTTGGGAGGTGCCTGGATGATTTTCCCTCGATGCAACACAGCACACACACTGCAGAGATGTGAAACACACACTGAGAGATGAGATGTGCAACAATAATGTTGCCTTTAACGTTTTTTCTGTCAGAGAGAAGATGGTGGAATTGTATTATTAAAGTAAAATAAGTGACCTGTAATATCATAATGTCAACATATTGTTAACAGTGTGTTTAAAAGATTTGTTTGGCTCTGACGTGATTGGACATTTTGGATGATCCCCTCACATCGCCTCCTCAAACTCTGTCTTCTTACACCCACATCCTCTTTTTGCACCCCAAATGTTATTTTTGTGCCATCTGACAGCGAGAGAATACAAGGAAGACACATAACTGTCCATTCTGTTCCAAGTTTTAATTTAGTTTAGTTCTAAACTTTCAGGATTTAGACTGAATTTATTATTCTAATGATTGCTTTTCATTCATTTTTATTGACAAAAGTTTGTGAGCACACCTGGTAAAAAGAACTCTTAGTATTATTTTTAATTACTTTATTTTTCTTATTCTTTAATGACTGCCTTTAATCCTACTATTAAGCACTTTGGTAACAGCTGCTGTTTTAAATGTGTTTTATAAATAAATTTGACTTTGACTTTATCTTACCTGTACTCTTCTCCTCACCAGTTTCATCCTCCTTTGTGTTGATGGCTTAGTAATTGTCTTATCACAATGTCAAACTCCCTAAAGGAACTACTTAACTGTGTTTGAATGGTCTCATTGGTCTGCTCATGTAAGAAACCAAACGCTCACTAACTCACCGGCCTTCCCACTCTCCGCTGTTGCCTTGTTCCCTACCTCCTTGGGTTCTTGAATCCTCCCTCTGCCTCCTTGTTACAGGAAAATAAAGGACAAGCAGTACCAGTACTCTCAATTCTAAGCAAATTCTTGTGAAAATATTCAAACTTTACGATCAAAGACATACAGTATTCTTGTCTTTCCAGTGATGAAAACTCAAGATTCCTTGCTTTACTTATACTGCAACTTGTAAAAAAAAAAAAAAAAAGAATAAATTTGAAAATGTCCTTTACGTGTCAGTTCTTGTATTGTGTCCTGCAGCATAAGATGTTTCCTGCTCTAACTCACTTGGTTAAAAAATCATGTGTTTTGATTTGGGCCAACATGTAAACCATGCAGAATAGTCCCTGGGGACTTGAGTTTGTCATCCCTTGTAAAGAACAGCCAGTATGTGCATGACAATAAATAAATTGTTTTTTCCATTTTTTCTCATTATTTCCTAGAAGAGTGCTCTTAATGTTTGTCACAACATGCAAGGTTCATCATTTTTTAATTTGAGTTTTCTGTTTTTGTATCACATTTCTATTTGTATTTTTGGGTAATTTGACATTTTTGCTGCTGTTGTCATAAGATTATACTTTCTCAAGAAACAGCACACCACCTAAACAGCAACAGCTGCTGCAGATCATGTGCTTAGATAAATTGTAGGTGATTAAACATTATGCATTTCTAGATACTAAAAGTGTATGGACTTCATTATTTTCATCTTTTATAGCACTGGAGGAGTATAGATGGTACATAAAGCATCCATCCATCCATTTTTTCTTTGTTTCCGTGCAAAACTGCAGGCGTAATGGTGCCTATCTCCAGTGGTCATGATGTGAAAGGTTGAACACACCCTGGACAGGTAGCAGGTCCATCACAGACATAAAGCATTTATTATTTAAATATTTCTAGTAGTGGGACTTGTCAGCATAAAAAAAATGGCTGGACAGCAGTGTGAGTGGGTTCTGATCTGTGGCTTTAGGGGGTTATTTTCTCCGAACAGGATAAAAGACCCAGTCCCTTTGATGGCAGCCCTATGTTAGGAAACCTGATTAAAGTGCTCTACTTTTTGCTAATTCTCTGAGGGGAAACTTGATAGATCACCATGTATTAAAAAGAACAAAAAAGGGAAAATGAATACAGCAGCTTTTTGTAGTTTGTCTTTTCATTTATTCTTTACATGATAAAGATTAAATCCAAACAAGCTTTTTCATGTCTATGTATGATAACCAAAGTCCTACTAAATTCCTCGAAATACCCGTGAAATGGGAAATCCTGGCAGATGGTCTGTCTGAACTGTAAAGCGATGAGATCTTCTTTGTCTTCTGTGGTACATGTCTGTCACGGAAACAGGACAGTTGTTAGTCATTATTTTTCTGTTCCTGTCAGGATGTGCTCATCATGTGTTCTGCACCTCAGAGGTTTTCAGGCTGTTTGACATTTTTCTCTCTACTTAAGTCTGAACCCTTTTTGTAATTGTTTTTCATCCCTTCTAAGTGAAATAATTGCAGCTAAATGGGGATTTTTTTTTTCCACTCCATTTTTCTGTTATGTAACTAAGATTATTTCCTACATATGGAATATGAAAACCTCAGCTACACCTGCAGTGAAGCTTTTGAATCACAGCCCTAATAAAAAGAAAGTCCACCATATTTCAATCAATGTGTTATCAAATGACTTGAACTTGCAATAATAAAACTGTTCTCTTTTACAACAATGCAGTATTCCACTGTATTATCAATTCACTTTTTTTTAATTGACAAAATAAAAAATTTTCCAAAAATAATATGAAAAACATTAAATTTTACCCAAACTCAATAAAAGGTTTACATTTGAACAATTAAATAATTCCGATAAATGCTATCATTCAACAACAATGTGCTAAACAGAATAAAAATCTAACTGAAAAGCACAATGCTCACCGATCTCAATGCAACACGATGGAGACAACAGTATGAGGGCTCTCAGTCAGAACACGTGGGGCACTAGATAAAATAACAAGGCAGGTTTTTTTACGCTTTAATCACAGTAATATGACATTTCACCGTGAATAAAGCAAATATATACTATATTTTAGGCATTACACTCAGTTGAAAGCAGAACGAGCTGCACTTTCAGGATACCAATGTAAATAAGAGCTAACGAGGCTAGCTAGGTAGCTCCAACTGTGCTTTAAAGTTGACAGAAAACTGTAACTCCAGTCTCACTCCAACTCCTCCCATCTCAGAAGTCAGCAGATAACCAGTAAAGCTATCTGCAAAACGATTTGGTACAAGTTTATATCCAATACTTTTTCTGTCTTAAATTTCACAGACTCACACTGCGCAGCTTAGCACTCACCTCCTCATGACCCTGAAAAAACTCGACACACACACACACACAGCTGCAGACACAGAGAAGAAGAGTGGGACCTACAGTGACGGTTGAATACACAGGAATCTAAATATTCTAATTGGTCAGGTGGGCTATCCAACTTTTCTAACCTGTTTCTTAAAGAGGCACCCTAATTGTATGTGGGTTACACAAGCTCCTTTTAAAATGACCAAGTCAAAGTTATCTACCTGCTATAAGGCCCCGTTTACATAAAAACTACCTCTGGAAACGTTAGTGTTTTTTCAATATTTATGGGGGGTAATAAACAAAAAATTTGAGGGTTTACGCCAAAACACTGTAGTTTCCATGTCAGTCGGGTTGCCATATAAGAAAGTATGAACTAGAATTAATCTAAAAAAGTTAAATCTGGTCCTCTGGACATTCAAAAAAACAAAACAAAGCAAAACAACAACAAAAAAATGTAGAAACGTTTCGTCTCTCATCCGAGAGACTTCCTCAGTCTGAGGGGCTGTATTCAGCTCAGTCTCTTAAATAGCACCTTCTCAGAGTGGATCAACCAGTTTTGCTGCTGACGACCAAAACCAGCTGATCACATGCTCAAGAAGGACCATCAGCCTAACAATGGATCATTAGCACACTGATAGCTGTTTACTATTCACAGAGGGCTGAGTGATACTAGCAATCACAGCATTGTAAAAGGGGGACAATTGAACACGTAGGCCTCCACCCCTGTTTAACGATGGACGATTTCTTTTCACAAAGATGGCCTCCTTTACTCCTCTCTCAAACCAT
>NC_056508.1:12448747-12452372 GCF_014905685.2 Nematolebias whitei
GGTGCTATTTAAGAGACTGAGCTGAATACAGCACCTCAGACTGAGGAAGTCTCTCGGATGAGAGACGAAACGTTTCTACATTTTTTTGTTGATTTGCTTTGTTTTGTTTTTTTGAATGTCCAGAGGACCAGATTGAACTTTTTTAGAGTTTTCTACCTGGATTATTGAGCATGCATCAGGATATTTTAAGGATCTTTTTATTGAAAGCAAGTTTGCTTCTTTTGCACAACTGTCTAATAAATATGATTTGCCGGCTTCTCATTTTTTCAGGTATTTACAGGTTAGGCATTTTATTGCCTCATCCACTCCAAGCTTTCCTGATAAACCTCTCGATAATATAATTGATGAGCTGATGTGTTTTGATCCAACGAGGAGTAAAGCAGTTACTTCTTTGATAAAACTAATCTCTCATTTAGATTCCCAACCCTTTGCCACAATTAAACAATCCTGGGAGCAGGACCTTCAAATTACAATTAGTGAGACAGTTTGGGCTGATGTTTTGAGGAAAATTCACTCATCTTCAATATGTGCAAGGCACCCTCTTATCCAGTTCAAAGTGGTACACCAGGCATACCTTTATAAATCTAAACTGCCTAGAATCTACCCTCAAATTGACCCTTCGTGTGACAGATGTAAATCAGAAGAAGCCACATTAGTACATATGTTTTGGACTTTCCCCAGGATACAAATATACTGGGCTGGTATCAGTGAACCACTCTCAGCTGTTTTTGGAGTCCATATTACCCCAAACCCATTTATGCTGCTTTTTGGGATCACTCCTGAGGGATTAGGTTTACCTACTGGAGGTGGGAAGGTAATTACATTTTCAGCCCTGCTAGCACACCGTCTGATTCTTCTGAAATGGAAGGATGCTGCTCCACTCACAGTGTCAAACTGTAAAAGATGTATTACTTAATTTAAAACTAGAGATAATCAGGTATGTGATGAGAGGCTCTGAAAATAAATGTCATAAAACCTGGAAATCGTTTATGACTTTTTTCAATAAACCCTCAACAATGGTCCAAGAATAGCAGGCGCTTGAGATTTTGGCTGAGCGTAGATCCATAAACCTTGACATTGGTGTTTGTATAGTCTTAATTGTTTTTGTTGCATACCTTGTAGGTGACAGTATTTACTCAGGTGTGGGTGTTTTTTTTTTAATTTAATTTAATTTTTTCTTCCTTGTAATTGTGTATTTTTTTTCTTTGTATGTAATGTGGAAAACTTAATAAATATATTAGACACTAAAAAAGATTTAGCTGCACTCAGCGGAAGTGCGCAGCCAACAACCCAAACAGGTGAGATCCCAAAATATCTGACATGTCAGAGCAAGGTCCATGTCTGAATAATGCAGAATGCAGTAGAAGCAGGGATTTAATGTGCTTTGACGGCCATGAAAGGACAAACACCCCCTCAGCTCCGATCTTCTGCCCCCTTTAATCAGCCGCGCGTGTCCACCGACTGTCAAGCAGTTAAAGCTTAATTAAGAATGCCAAGGGGTTTCGGACCGGTAATTACTGTTATTTCGTCAGGTCGGGTGGGGTTCGGAAATGATGGCTATAGGATGGGGCCGGGTCGGGTCAGATTTTTTGGGCCCGAAAGCAACTCTAGGCTCCAGGGGTGGATGAGATTCACCCTGATCTACTTAAGGCTCTGGATGTTGTGGGGTTGTCTTGGTTGACATGCCTTTACAACATCACGTGGACATTTGTGGACATTTAGCAGCTGTGGCTGAATGGTAATGCCTTTAATAGTGCTGTTTGTCCTTATGGCCAAAGCCGAGGCTCAGTAGCCAAAAAAAAAAGTAAGGGGCTAAGTGGGTACCCCTGCCGGGTCCCCTGGAAGAAGCTGAATGGTTTAGAGTAAACGTTCTTTGTCAGAATCATGGCTGATGGGGAGGAATACAATAACTTGATCCGAGATATAAATATCCTATCAAAACCAAATCTCTCTAAAGTTTCAAACATATAGAGCCACTCCACTCTGTCAAATGCCTTCTCTGCATCCAGGGCGAGAAGGCATTCAGTTATTTTGACAAGGGGTGTGCATAACATTCAATAAACAATGTATATTATAAAAATCGTGTCTGTTTTTACCAAATCCTGTCTGATCTGGGGATATGACACTAGGTACAACTCGCTCCAGATGGCAGGCCAACACGTTTGCTAATATTTTATAATCACTATTCTGTAATTAAATCGGCCTATAGGATGAACATTCTGTGGGGTTCTTATCTTTTTTTAAGCAGCAGTGTTATGCAGGTTTGATTCAAAGTAGAAGGAAGGGACCCTCTACTAAAAGAGTGTCTATACATGTTTGCCAGAATTGGAGCCAGCTGCTCAGAGAATGCTGCATAAAACTCACTAGGCAGGCCATCTGGACCAGGTGATTTCCTGGGTTGCAATAATTTAATTGCTCCTACAATCTCCTGCTCTGAAATAGGTGCGTCCAGGGCATCTACTTGATCCGGGCTTAGATTGAGGATAGGTAGATGTTCAAAAAAGTTCTGCAAAAGATATGGATTACAGCGATTATCAGAACTATATAATTTATAATAATAATGTTGAAAAGGCTCATTTATTCCTTGCTGATCCGTAATAATACTGCCATCCTGAGCTGTTACCCCACCAACTGTCAGTCTAGCCCTTGCACCCCTTAGCTGTCTTGCCAAAACCTCCCAGCCTTATCACTGTGCTCGTATGTGTGACTTATCGACTGACATGTAATTAGATTATGTTCTGCACAATGCCTACAGCGTTCTTTGTGTTGCTGTTGGGATGGAGCTTGCACATCTCTACTGTCTAAGTCTGTGATTTGACTCTCAAGATCAATTTGTTTGGACATAGCCTCTTTTCTTCTTAGTTACGAAGGATATTACCTGACCTCTTATGTATGCCTTGAGGGCTTCCCAGACAATAGAAACTGATACATCTGGGGTTATGTTAATTTCCAAAAATAGGGAGATCTGGTTCGACATAAATTTAACAAAGCCCTCATCAGCCAACAGGAGAGAGTTGAACCTCCAACGCTTTCTTTGGGCCCCTGCTTCAGGTATACTAAATTTGATTATGAGAGGAGCATGGTCAGACATCACTATGGGTTGATATTCACAGTTCTGCACATATGACATTAGATTATTATCAATAAAGAAATAATCAATCCTGCTGTGCATGAAAAAAAAAAAGAGTATTGTCTGTCCTGGGGATGCAAAAAACGCCAAAGATCCAATATACCATAATCTGAAAGAAAGGACTTAATATAAGATGCCAATTTGGATGCAGTATAGCCCGGCTTAGCAGATGACCTATCCAGCCCAGGGTCAAGACATAGATTAAAATCCTTTCCCATGATCAGCAGATGAGAGTCTAAGTGAGGGAACAGCCTAAAGAGACGAGAAAAAAAAAATGAGGGTCATCAAATCATCCTGATGCATGCTCAATAATCCAGGTAGAAAAATCTAAAAAAGTTAAATCTGGTCCTCTGGACATTAAAAAAAACAAAAAACAAAACAAAGCAAATCAACAAAAAAATGTAGAAACGTTTCGTCTCTCATCCGAGAGACTTCTTCAGTCTGAGGTGCTGTATTCAGCTCAGTCTCTTAAATAGCACCGTCTCAGGGTGGATC
>NC_056508.1:12452472-12460983 GCF_014905685.2 Nematolebias whitei
GATCCACCCTGAGACGGTGCTATTTAAGAGACTGAGCTGAATACAGCTCCTTAGACTGAGGAAGTCTCTCGGATGAGAGACGAAACGTTTCTACATTTTTTTGTTGATTTGCTTCGTTTTGTTTTGTTTTTTTTTGAATGTCCAGAGGACCAGATTTAACTTTTTTAGATAGAGGGTCATCAAAGTTTGGGGCATAAACATTTGCTAATGACACATTCAAATTATAAAGTTTTCCAGTTACTATAATATATCGTCCATTGGAGTCAGCAGCAATTGCTGATGGTGTAAATGATATATTTTTTATTAATGCGACTCCTCTGGCTTTACCCTGAAAAGTTGAATGAAAAACTGCCACACCCACATTTTAAACAATTACTATCCGGGTTATTGAGATGGGTTTCTTGAAGGAACACAATTCCTGCACCTAAATTTTTCATATGTGTAAGGGCTTTTTTCCTTTTAACGGGGTGATTCAGGCCCTTAACATTCCAGGTAATCATCTTAAATTTGCCTGCCATATTACTCAGGATAAAAAAGAAAAACCAGAACAGAGGATGTCAAGATACCAGGCAAATAAACACATATATTCTGACTGAGCAAAAAGAAAAACATAATCTTAACAGTGACAGTAAAAACCCACCCTTTCAATTATCCCCAGGTGAAAATAGCTGCTAGAACAAACAGCACACCTAACTTCTCTAACTGTTACACCTCTATGCTAAAACTACCTAAATGGTAAATGGTAAATGGACTGTACTTATATAGTGCCTTTCTATCTTATTGAGATACTCAAAGCGCTTTACATTGCAACCTGTGTCCTCATTTACCCATTCATACAGCACTCTACTAGATCTCTACAAAGCTAATTGAACAAATCATTCTAAAGAGACTAATCAGTGTTTTTTCACATTCATCCACTGATGGGACACACATCAGAGGCAATGAGGGGTTCAGTGTCTTGCCCAGGGACACTTCGGCATGTGACTGCTGGTGGATTTGATCCCCCAACTCTTGCATTGGAGGACGACTGCTCTAACCACTCAGCCACAGCCGCCCCTAAATAAATCCTGCCCCCCGCCTAGCAGGTAATATTAAACACCAACCCACCAAGCCACAATGAAGTCTTGTCGTAAATAAGATTAGGGCAACCACCGAACAGCCCACAACAATTCAGTGTGTATTACTGAGGTGAAAATAAAACAATTAAATTGCAACAACCTCACTAACGAAATGCTTGCACATTATCTGAATCAGTTCTGTAGCCCCTGCACCTCCAGAGTGATCAGTCAGGTGGAACTATTAAAGCTTTGAATAAATTTCTTGGCATCAGCCATGGAGCTGAACATTGTGCGGGTGCTGTTTGTGTTAGTGATCTTAAGTTTTGCCGGGAACATCAACGCAGGCTTCAGACCCATTTTATACAAGGAGTACATTATCGACCTGTATTCCTTCTTTTGTTTAGCCACTTCTGGAGTGTAATCATCGTAAATCCTGAAGGAGTTGTTCTCATACTTCAGATTCCCTTTTTTCTGGGCTTCACGAATCACCAGCTCCTTGTGTTGGTAACGGTGGAAGCAGATTATGACAGGCCGAGGTCTGTCTCTGTGGCCCAGTTTGGGGATCAGGTTGCGGTGGGCACGGTCCAGCACTGGTGCAGAGGGAAAGATGTCATGTCCAAAAGCATTCCACAATAAATGGGAGAAGAACTTGCTTGGTTGTGCTCCTTCAATGTCCTCGGGCAGGCCAATAAGGCGGATGTTGCTCCTCCTGCTTCTCCCCTCCAGCTCATTTAGCTTAGCCTTAAGCTTGTCATTATCTGACTTTGCAGCACTTCTCAATTTCTTCCAACCGCAGATGAAGGAACTCGGCATTGTCCTCAAGTGAGGTCAGGTGCTCGCCATGATTCCTAACAATCTCCTGGAGCCCATCCAGCTTCTCGTTCACTTCTTTGAAGTCCTTTTTCAGTTCGGAAAGCAGGACTAACTTGTGGTCGGCTAACGTGGCTATCAAATCAGCCTTACTGATGGTGTCCTCAGGCTCGACTTTTTCACTCGTTTTAGAGGTTTTGGGCGGCATTGTTACTCAAAGTGTGACAAATTCGAGCAGTTCATCAAAAGTTCACCACCACCACCTAAAGGAACAAACAAAGATGTCTCATTTGTTTGAATGTCTTTCTTACTTTAACTGAACTTTTGTTTTTACCTCTTTCAAGGCCGGTCGGCGTGTGGTCAAATGGTCATGTGCAGCTGGTGAATGTATGGCAAGCCATATTGCCATATAATTGGATCGTCAGTCGCGCACGTCCGCTGATGCAATCAAAAGCCTGACACTGACCCGACTCACACATTAAGCATATTATTATGGCCCAGCCCGGTCCTAATCTGGGTCGGGCCGGGCCGCACTCTGGATTAAACTGCAGCAGTTGCATCAGTGTGTGAAGCTTTTTAACTTCCGTTTCTCACAGACCGCCGGTACGGAACCCCAGCTCCAGAACTGGTCACACTGACCACAAACATACTGTCTGTTTTTACCCTGATAAGATTGCAAATGAGCGCCTGTTGTGTCAAAGCATGTTACGTGTGAAGGTGTATAAATGAAACCGTACTGCTCATGCTTTTTCAGAACTCACAGAACTCATTGCTGCGTGCTGCTCATGCGATGTTCTCCTTCTGCAGAAGAAACAAATAAAACTTCGCTTTTTATTTTTGTTGAAGTTCTCAGTCTCAAATTTATTGAACAATAGGTTTAATAAACACCACAATTTGGTGTCACGAACAGAAATCTTCACTGCTCCGTCCACTTGGTGGACCCAGGACAGGGGGCTGATCACCAGGAATCGCAGGATTCTTCCCTAAACCTCTACTAGTCTTTGAGAGCGAGGGGACGTTATGGTTTTCCATCGGGAGGATTCGACCTTGACAGAATTCAAACCAGACTGAGACAACAAAAAACAACTACTTAAGGTAAACTGAAAAACTTTTTAATTTATAACAAAGTAGGTTTTAAAAATAAAACAGAGGTAGATTTGTATACACAAATCAAGATAGGTCCTGATAAGGGACTGAGAAATAAATAGAACAAAAGTAGGTTTTAAAAATAAAACCGAGGTAGATTTTGTATAAATTCGAGTTAGGTTCCTGATAAGGGACTGAGAAATAAATAGTGGATAATTAAACAAGGAAGCACCAGGAAAATTTAACAAAAATGGGTACAGGGAAAAGCAAAGTAGAGGATTATATTCCTTGCGGTCCAGAGACGGACCATATGTGTAGATTACATGGAGATCCGTGTCTCAGTTTTATTTCACAGTGGCATTCTAAATTTAATTTTCAAAAAAATGGTTCTTTTGACCCCGAAGAAATTCAAAAATTAGAAGAACAATTGTTAAAACAAAAACAAAAAATGTGTAATATAAACAAAATACCACAGGACATGTTTTTTGCAATGCACAATCATGAGCAAGCATTTAAATTATGGGAAAACCAGTCCAAATCCCTAACACAAAAAACAGTGTCTAAAATGTACCAGATGACTCAAAAAGTTGGAAAGACAACCAAATTGGCTCTAAAAAATGAGACAATGACAAATTCACAAAAAACATCAGAAACTCAGGCAGAAAATAAAGAGAAATCACTTAAGGACAAATTAAATGTGTCTTTCTCTTCTTCTCCTCTCTGTCAACATAAACTGGAGTCCTGTGGACCTCTGTCTCCCACGGCACAGCTGTACCCCTCTCTGGCTGGTTTCACTGACCCACCATCGTACACCCCACCTGTAACGGCAAAGAAAAAGAAGGAAAAATCACAAAAACTACCCATTAAAGGTCAAGCTCAGCTGCTCCCACCACCAAAACCCACTTGGGCCCTCGACTCTGATGATGATTTTCAAGGATATGCACCAGCATCTGATTCAGAGGAAGAAGATGATGAAAACCCACCAGTGTCCTTGCTGAAGACCCCAGCTGATATTAAAGGTCCTGTCGCTGGAACCAGTACTAAAGTCGTCACAAGACAAATGGGAAAAATTAAGGCCCTTGAAGAAAAGGCTGAAGCTATAAAAAAGGAAATTGATGACATTAAACAGCAAGGCCTAAAGAAAAAACAAAAAAAAAACCCCGCATATCATCATTACCTGACCTTCCCCAAGCTGCAGATGGAGTAGACGATCCTGAAGACCTGCTCACCAACCCAATGCTGGAGGGTGGAGGACCGACTGGCCCCCAACTGATGTACTGTACATGGCCAAAGGCGACCCTGATCGAGATGGCGAGCCAGCACTTGCCTGACCTGGCACAAGGAGGAGCTGCTGTAGCTGCTGCTATGATAAATATGATAGAAGTGGTCCGGCCCACACTAGCTGAACTCAAAATGATATTGGCTTCTGTATATGGGATTGCGTTCATCAGCACCATCAGAGCCCAACTATTTGATGTACATGATGGACATCGAATTGTCAACGTCCAAGCAGATCACAAGGACAACCAACAGTTCTTCACACACATGGAACACATCACTGCAGCTTATCCTCAGACCCCAAGCTTCACCACCATCACAGACACTGTTCAGAGACCAGATGAAGCCCCACAAGACTGTGCTAACAGACTGCTGCCCATCTTCAGAACCCACTCTGCTATTCCCATTGATAATGATGACTGGCGAGAAGCTCCTCAGGCAACGTCTTTTGAGATTATTTTCTGTCAATCTCTGATGACTGGACTTCTCCCACCTATCCGCAAAGCTGTCCAAACCACCTATATCAGATGGAAAACTGGCATCCGCCTGAATGAGCTTCTCAGACACGCCAGGCATGCCTGGGATCAGCACACAGCTGACCAAACCTCCACCCAGAAGAGAAAACAGAGACAAACTGACTACAAGCAGCCACACAGATGATGTTAAATACAGCTGCTGCCCAACTACCTTAGCCACAGCCTGCTCAACCTTATCAACCGCAGACTGACCCAGCTGGACCTCGTCCTTGTTTCCTGTGTGGAGATCTCGACCACTGGGTCCAAGATTGCCCACACAAAAGGAATCAGTGGCGTGGCAGAGGTCGCCCGCCATACCAGCCCATACCACAGGGCCGGAGGCCTCAGCAGCACGGCCCAGGCCAACAGCAGCCACAAAATGGACAGAACTTTTACCCAATCGCACAGACACGGTGGATGTGGTTTTGGGCATCCAGGGGGCAGAGGCCAGAGAGGAGGTTACTCCACCTGACTAGTGCCGGGAGACCAGGACCCAGGACTCTGCACTGCAAGTATCAGCACACACACACCTGTTTTTCCATCAGACACAGGCGAGATCATTCCAACATATTACAAATACACTCAGTCAGCTTATCTGAAGTTACCTATGTTGACAGTGTTAGTTCAAGACAAACCAATTAAATTTCTTGTTGACTCAGGAGCGACACAATCCCTGATTATGAAAAAAATGTTTTCCTGACGTTCCTCTCTCAGGCAAAATAGTACATTCTACAGGAGCGTCCAGTCAGGCTGTTCCTGAAGCTGTTACAGCCCCTCTAAAAACTACTGATCCTTTTGATCACATTACACATGCTCATCAATTTCTGCTGTCAGCCTCCTGCCCAGTGAATTTACTGGCCAGAGACCTGATACTAAAATTTAGGTTAACACTTAGTTGTGGCACTGAAGGTCTGCTCGTCTCAAAACAAGCAGAAAACCCAGAGACTCTTGTCTCCCTTACACCAGATTTATTGTATGTTTCTGAATGGCTCCTGCTGGATCCTACTCAACAGCAGTCTCTCCTTCAAATGGCCAGAGACAGACTCCCACCCACAACTTGTTTCATGTCTGAACAACATCTACACTGCACTGCTCATGTGACTTCAGATCCTGCTGACCAACTAGGAGACATTTTTGATGACTCCTGAGATACAACTGACCACTTTGTCCCTCTGTTGGACCTCAGATTCTTGTTTTGTCCTAATCACACTCAAAGACAACATGACTCCTCAGACTTTGTATTTTACTACAGCAGACTCTTTCCCTCACATTTCTCTGGCAAAGCCACCTGACCAACAGTGGCGTTCCTTGGGTCCTCTAGCACTTAAAGCTCACAATGCTTTAGACTGGGAACCCCACAACAGCTTTTTCTTTTCACGTTCACTAAACATGTAAAGACAAGATTTTTGTCCCTTGTTGACTGTACGTCCGACTAAGGAAGTGATTGATAACAATGCATGACTAATAATGTCCATTTTGTCTCTGGACAGTCCTGAATTGGCAGCTGTCCCCCAACATCTCTGGACAAAAACTAAATACGATGTAGGGTTGATTAAAAACCAGGAACCCATTGAAATCACGCCCAAATCCTCATATCAACCCAAAATCCCTCAGTACCCCCTAAAACCTGATGCAAAAAGAGGCATTATTCCTGTTTTTCATTCTCTGCTTGAGGCTGGAGTAATTGTTCCCTGTCCATCATCACCTGTCAGGACCCCTATTTTTCCAGTGAAAAGATCAGACCTCAGCCCCCTGATGAATGGCGTTTTGTTCAGGACCTTAGGGCCGTGAACTCTGCGGTGCAAGCACGTGCTCCAATTGTTCCAAATCCTTATGTAATTTTGTCACAAATCCTATCTGGCTCCACCCATTTTTCCGTTATTGACCTGGCCAACGCCTTCTTTAGCGTTCCCGTACATCCAGACAGCCAATTTTGGTTTGCTTTTCAATTTCAAGGAAAGTCTTACACTTTCACCCACCTGTGTCAAGGTTACTGTGAGTCACCCACCATTTTCCACCAAGCGCTGAATGACAGTTTAGCAGGTTTCGCACTTCCTTCTGACTGTGCATTGTTACAGTATGTTGATGACTATTTGTTGGCTACACCCTCAGAACAGTCTTGTAGAGAATATACTGTCCGTTTGCTCCAACACTTGGCTGAGCAGGGACACAAAGCATCATTGTCTAAGCTACAGTTTGTGCAAACTACTGTAACCTTTCTGGGCCATCGAATCTCAGCAGCAGGTAGGGAAATTGCAGACACTCGCGTTAAAGCAATAGTGAAACTGCCACTTCCCGGGACTAAGAAACAGTTGATGTCCTTTTTAGGACTTTATGGTTATTGCAGACATTTTATTCCAAACTATGCTGAAATGGAGACTCCTCTCCGTGTCATCTGTCATGAAAAAGGCCTACTGATGAGCTCTAAATTGACATGGTCTAATGAGGCACTGCAGGCCTTTGAAGCGCTGAAAAAACACCTGCAGCAAGCCCCCACTCTTTGCATTCCAGATCCCACAAGACCTTTTATTCAGGCTGTGGATGAGCTGTATGACTTCTGTATTGCTCCAAAAACATGGCGACAGATTGAAACCGGTCACCTATTTTTCTTCCAAATTGGACTCTGTAGCAGCAGGCCTGCCCCTTTGTTTGCGCGCTGTGGCAGCTGCTGACAAAGCAGTCCTAGCTAGCAGAGACATTGTGGGTTATTCTGATCGGACCCTCCTCGTTCCCCACGCAGTCACACAAATTTTAAATGAACAAAAAACTGCACACCTCTCAACAGCACGATGGCTGAGATACCACACCACACTATTGGACATGCCTAACATTACTATACAACGTAATGTTTTAAACCCAGCCACAGTCCTGCCAACAGTTGAAGAAGGCACTCCACATGACTGTATGGCTGAGTTGGAAATTGTTTGCACCCCTAGGCCTGACTTAAAACAACACCCTCTGGACAGTTCAGACTGGGACCTGTTTGTTGATGGCTCTGTATCACGTGACCCAGTTACGGGCCAGATTCGAAGTTATGCTGTTGTAACACACACTCACACAATTGAAGCTGGTCCTTTGTCATCATGTTCTGCACAGGCGTGTGAGCTGATTGCCCTCACACATGCTTGTGTTTTGTCTGAAGGGAAAAATGTAAATATTTACACTGACAGCAGGTATGCATTTGGTTTTGTTCACGATTTTGGAGCACTGTGGAAACACAGATGGTTCCTACGCTCTGATGGACAACCCATACTGAACCACAAGCTTGTAGCTGAGCTTCTGTCTTTCAACACTCTTCCCACAAAGGTGGCTGTCATTAAATGTGCAGCCCACACATCTAACACAGACTAGAGGAAATGCACTGGCTGACGAAGCTGCAAAATCAGTTGCCTGTGCTCAACCACGACCCACTCTGACTCTGACTTCCTCTTTACCTTTTTCTGTCACTGACATGCAAAAATTCGCCACTGCCAGTGAGAAGGCTGAATGGAAGAAACATGGCTGAGTTTTTTCTGAAAACATATGGATTGGCCCTAACCAAAACCCATGTCTGCCTAAGCATTTGTTTCCCTGTTTTGCAGTTTTGACACATGCTTTGGATCATGTGTCAAAGGGAGGGATGTTGAGACAGATTAATGCTGATTGGTTTACTGTAAATTTTTTAAAAACAGCTGCTTCCCACTGTGACCCCTGCCTTGTGTGTGCAACTCACAATGTCTCCAAAACAGCAAAAACATCAGCACCAGGTGCTCACAGAACTGTTA
>NC_056508.1:12461083-12466056 GCF_014905685.2 Nematolebias whitei
CCCCCCCCCCCCCCACACACACACAGCATTACCTGAGGCATTAACTGCCATGAAGGAATTTCTTGGTAATTTAAAATTCAAAGAGATCTTTTTGGCTGGAGATCTCAACATTGATTGGTGTAAGTCGACCCCCCTCTGTGACAAATTCAAGGAATGTTGCTTGTCTCTTAATTTAACCCAACTGATCAATTCTCCCACTAGATTAAATAAAAACCATCCTGAAAATTCCTCCATCTTAGACCTGTTTCTAACTAAAATGCCTCACAAATTCCCTGGTACAGGTGTATTCGTTGATCTTTTGAGTGATCACTGTGTAGTGAACTAAGCCTCCGGTCAAAACCTGACCCTGAAGACCTTCATGGGACAGAAACTGTTATTTCATTGATTTGAATCCAGAAATAACAAATTAGCTCATCCAGAGACTTTCTAATTTGTATCCTGAACTAATCAATTGAAAGAACACTCTCTTTTATATTGTCATTACTATTTTTACAAATGTCTTGATAATCAAAAGGTGTTTAGTTCAAATCATTTTAAATGTTGAAGTGAACTACTCATTTTAAATCAACTGTGAAACAGTATTAATGATTTTTTAATCCTCATTCAAAGTAGAAATCAAGTTAATGTCTGTTACAGAGTAATTATGCATTTTTTGATCTTCTGTCTGAAATGAGAAGTAGTGATGTCGGTCAAAAGTCAGAAAGAAGTTATTGGAACGAACTGTCATGTTTTTAAACCTCTCAGACAGAAACAGAGAAGCTGGCACCTGTGGGTCTGTCATTTCCCCAAAACATTTCTCTGTCTGCTCCTAAAACATCTCCGCTGTTTTTCTGACTTGTAGTAACCTCTTACGTCACTAAAACCACACCCCTGTTGGTTCTTTCAACCAATCAGGACTTCCCAAATGGGACCGGAAACAGAACTCTTTAAAAGTCGACACTTCCTAGTTCCAGTAGTTCTGGGAGCACAGGAGAACAGAAGTTCTGAACAGCAGAACAAAAGTTCTAAACTGCTGGAGTTAGTTGGGAGTTCTTCCGAGTCTAGTTGGGATTATGGAATCTTCCACATCTGAGTGGAACCTCTGACGGACTCACAGCTCATGTGAGTCCACCCGTGAGGTGAGCGTGTTGTTGAACGGAGTACCGTCACTACTTCGGACGATTCTCAGCCATCCTAAGGAGACGCTGAAAGGTAGCGTTGAAATGGAACTCCGTACCGGAGCTGGCCTATCTTCTGCAAAGGTAACGAGTCGCTTCACTACCGAGTGCACCGAGGTTGAGCTGGGTTCGGATGGAGGGTGCCGTTCTTCGTCAACACATTTTCCCTCACACATCTTTTCTCTCCATTTAAACTCCTTCATTTCCCATCTTTAAAACTCTTCTATCTTGCCAGTAAAAGATAAGTTAAGCCTGCAGTAATTAATCCAGATACCTTCAGATATGTCGGTGTTTTTAGCTGCAAGTGAGAAATCATGGCCATATGATTTCTCATTGTAAAGCTCATTAATTAAGCTGCGTTCAATCAGAATAATCAAGTGTACAATGTTTGATGTTAAATTTTGATTCTGTTAATAAATGACCACATTCATTTTGATGGGTCAAAGAAAATTAACGTCTCACGTCACTGATTAGACCATCTCCACACAGTTCGTCTAAGCACAATATCACTTAGTCCAGAAAAATGAAAGAATCCGTTTAAATTAAGTATAATATCATGTACTTGAACTAGTCCAGATATTATAAAATGTAAGAGAGCACCCCTGAGCTAAATCCATCTCTCGGGCTCTCTCACTACAACTGTGTGACAGCGGCTTTGAGAGATATTAAACTCCCACCTTCTAAGCCCAGATTAATTCAAAAAAGGGATTTGAAATGTTTTTGTGAACAGTCATTCCTCTGGGATCTGTCTCACTTTGACTGGCATCGTATTCTGTTAACTGATGACGTGAACTCTGCTTGGAACTATTTCCATAATAATTTCATTTATTTCCTGAACATACATGCTCCTTTTCGTCAGTTCAGAATAAAGGGACGAGACTGTCCCTGGTTTACTCCAGAGCTAGCTGACCTCCTGCATAGGAGAGATCATCTTTGGGCTGCAGCGAGAAAATCTGGCTCAGACACTGATTGGTTGAGTTTTCGACAGATGAGGAATAAGTGCACAACTGCTGTCAAAGCAGCAAAACGCAACTATTTCTTATCTCAGACCTCCAAAAATCTAAATGACCCTAACAGATTCTGGAAAACCATCAAATCTCTCTCAGGCACCCCCAATCATCTGACCTCCCATCACAACTTCTCGTTAACTCTGTTCCTGTGTCAAATAAGCACGAGATCCTGAACTGTCTCAACAAACATTTTGTTGCTTCTGGTTCTTTATTTGACACAATTACTAATGGAAGATCAGCCACTTCACTTAATAATCAAACTTCTACAAATCAAATCCCTCCTACAAGTCAATCCTCAGTTAATCACAGCTTCTCTTTTTCTCCATTCTCAGTCAGTGAGGTCAATAAACTGTTAAAAGATCTTGACCCTAAAAAATCTGCAGGTCCAGATGAACTTCCACCTTATTTCTTAAGGCTGGCTGCTCATATAATCACAGTCCCTGTGACCCACATCTTCAATCTCTCCATAAGACAAAACTCCATCCCAGACACTTGGAAAACAGCCTTTGTTCTTCCTTTGCTGACGGGAGGTGACCCCACCTCACTGAACAACTATCGACCAATCTCTAAACTCTGCATTTTAGCCAAGGTTCTAGAAAAACTGATAAACTCTCAAATCAAAAATTACCTGGACTCATTTAACATCTTACCTCCACATCAATCTGGTTTCAGGAAACAACACAGCACAACCACTGCTTCACTGAAGGTTCTTAATGATGTTGTTGAAGCACTGGATGCTTATTGTGCTGCACTTTTCTTAGACCTGTCTAAAGCTTTTGACACTGTGGATCATAACATCTTGAGTCATAAACTCTCAGAAATTGGTTTTCAGAACACACCATTGGTTGGTTCTCTAACTATCTTTCAGACCGGAGGCAATGTGTTCAACATAATGGTACTTCCTCCAGTTATTTAACAGTCAACAATGGTATACCACAAGGCTCAGTCTTAGGACCCACCCTCTTTACAATCTACATACATAATGTAGGTAAAAACATCCCTAATGCATCCATACATTTCTATGCTGACGACACAGTTGTTTATTGTCGAGCTAAAACTGTTGCTAAGGCTTTCCAGCTTTTGAAATCTGCATTCAACATAATCCAGACTGATTTGTTTCGCCTCAAACTTGTCCTAAATGCCGACAAAACCAAAGGGATGCTTTTTTCAAATAGGAAGTTGGTCCCAGCAGTTCTTCCTCCGATTTTATCATCAAATGGTGTCCCCATTGAGTTTGTTGATTCCTATAAATATTTGGGTATCTTGGTCGACTCACATCTCTCTTTTAAGCTCCATGTGGAAAATTTGATAAAGAAACTGAAAGTTAAACTGGGTTTCTTTTTCAGAAACAAATCCTGTCTAACCCTGAATGCTAGAAAATGCCTTGTGTCTGTGACTTTCCTTCCCTCAATTGATTATGGTGATATTATTTACATGAACGCTCCTACAAGAACCCTGCAGATGTTGGATGCTGTCTATCATGGTGCACTAAGATTCATAACTGGCTGTGATTATCGTACCCACCACTGCACACTGTATTCACTGGTTAACTGGACATCATTAACTTCACGCAGACTCTCTCACTGGTATATTTTCATCTTTAAATCACTTCTTGGTCTGTTGTCTTCATACATCTCCTCCTACATTTCTCTGCGTGAGTGCAGCTACGGAGTGCGCTCTCAGGACATTATTACCTGCAGTGTTCCGTCAATGAGGACTGAACTAGGCAAAAGGGCCTTCTCCTATTCCGCTCCTGTTTCCTCGAATATCTTACAAAAAGATTTGAAGCTCTCGACCTTGACCTCTCTAAGTGTCTTTAAGAATCTGTTGGACACCTGGCAGGGTCCAATGCTGACATGTTCCTGTTTTTAGTTTTCTACATTTGTCTTGGAATCTAGCTGTTTTTTGTTTTGTTACCTTTTCCCTTTAGTCATCCTATTTGTTAAAAACAAACAAACAAACAAAAAAAACTGTAGTATGCTTTTTTATAACTGTTTATTGTTGTTGCTGTTGTCCATTGTTGTCATCTTTCTTTGTTGAAATCAGGTCTCTCTTGTAAATGAGTCCTCGAGGCTCAATGGGATTTACCTGTATAAATAAAGGTTGATTGATTGATTTATTTAAGAGCTATCCTGTATTCACCTGACATTCAGTGAAAATTTAAACTTTCTTAGCTAAAATCCATTGGATCCAAATTGTGGACCATTTTTCCCCTATGTCCTTTGAGGAGAGTTTAGGTCTAAACTGAGATTAAATATTTCAGTCAAAGCTTCAGACGTTTAAGGAGTCAGGATGACAATCACTGGAAATGCACCCCCACATTTATAAATTGTTCATTATGCTCCACCATACAGAGGTCAAGTTTTCCCAGGCCCATTATTTCTGAGAAAAAAAAAAAAAAAACTCCTGGTGGGTTTAGGTGAGTGTTTCTGCAGCACACAACTGCTTCCATTTAGTAGTAGCTCTCCAGGTATAGTAGATCATCAACTTGTTTGTGGCTCCCGGATGTTAAAATATTATCTTAGTTATTATGTAAGAAACAGTGGCTGCTGGTGAATTTTTGCCACAGGGAGCGCTACATACATACATACATACATACATACATACCCAGTCCCAAAAAGCTCTACAGTGACTGGTCTGAATGACTATCGGCCAGTGGCCCTCACCCCGATAGTCGCTAAATGCTTTGAAAAACTGGTCATGACTCGCATCAAAACAACCATCAACATCAACGAGGACCCTCATCAGTATGCATACCATGAGAACCGATCAACAGAGGATGCAATCTCCTCTGTGGTCCACACTG
>NC_056508.1:12466156-12472401 GCF_014905685.2 Nematolebias whitei
GCCAAAGACTTTTAAACATGCTGCTGTCCAGCCCCTCCTGAAAAAACCTAACCTTGACCCCTCAGTCATGTCCAACTTCCGGCCTGTCTCCAGACTCCCATTCACCTCTAAACTACTGGAAAAAATTGTGGAGTCTCAGTTGAAACAGTTTTTGGGGGATCACGCTATCCTTGAGTTATTCCAATCTGGCTTCAAATCTCTCCATAGCACTGAAACTGCTCTACTGAAGGTTTTTAATGACATTTTCATATCCACAGACGCAGGTGATTCTGTGCTGCTTGTCCTATTGGACCTTACATCTGCTTTTGACACCATCGACCACAATATCCTCATTTCTAGACTGAAGCAGTGGGTGGGCATCACAGGGTCAGCCCTTAAATGGTTTGGGTCCTACCTCTCTGACAGAACCTTCTGTGTCAATATCAAAGATTTTAGTTCGGCATCGACAGCACTCCAGTGGGGGGTACCGCAGGGGTCCATCCTCGGTCCCCTTCTCTTTTCTTTATACCTGCTGCCACTAGGTGCTATCTTCCGCAAACACGACATACCCTTTCATTTCTATGCCGATGATTGCCAAATTTACTTCCCCCTGAGGCACAGAGGCACACGCTCTATTCAGCCTCTTCTTGACTGCCTGGCTGACATCCGGGACTGGATGGCTTTAAACTTCTTAAGCTTCAATGAGAAGAAGTCTGAAGTCATGCTGTTCCATCCCAGTGGCTCACTCATGAACCATGACATTGACCTTTTCTCTCTAGCCCCGCTAGAGAAACAAAAGGTGACTAATCTGGGGGTGATAATGGACCCTTCCTTAAAACTCAACAGTCACGTAAACATGATGGTCAAATCCTGTTTTTTTCAGCTGAGACGGCTGTCTAAGCTGAAGCCTATACTCTCCAAAAAGAACCTTGAGACAGTGATCCACGCCTTCATAACATCTAGGCTTGATTACTGCAATTCACTTCTGTTTGGAATCAGTCAGTCCTCCATTGCTCGTCTACAACTGGTCCAAAATGCTGCAGCCCGATTTTTAACTGGTACAGGCTATAGAGAGCACATCACGCCAGTTTTGGCCTCCCTGCACTGGCTACCCATTCACCTCGGATCCATTTCAAAATTCTCATGTATGTTTTTAAATCACTGAACAGTTCCGCCCCATCCTATCTCACTGATCTTCTGCAGCCATATGTCCCACCGCGCTCTCTGAGGTCAGCAGACCAGATGCTTCTCTCAGTCCCAGAAACCCGTCGTAAGCTCAGAGGTGACAGGGCTTTCTCTGTTGCAGGTCCACGACTGTGGAATGAGTTGCCACTGAGTGTCCGGCAGGCTCCCACACTCTCAGTCTTTAAGTCTCGCTTGAAGACCCACTTCTATTCGCTTGCCTTTAACACGGTGTGATTTGTTTTGGTCCGGTCTGTTCTCTACTCTGTTGGCCATTTTAGTTAGCTTCTGCTGCTATTTGTATCTGTATTTCTATTTTATGTTTTCCTGTCTGCTGTGCATGTTTGGTTCTTTTGTACAGCACTTTGGTTGGCCTTGTTGCTGTTTTAAGTGCTATATAAATAAATTGGTATGGTATGGTATGGTATAAATTACATAATTGTTAACCAATATGTGTAACAGCAAAAAGAAATCTAGATGTACCAGAATCCCAGTTTCGGGGAAATGGAGCCAGCATAATTTGAAGTGTGTTTTGTCTCCTTGCTGCCACAGAGCTTTGTCTGTCGGGAAAAGCTATTCAGTTAATGGTTACAAAGTGTCTGCCTCAATCGATAATTTTCCACAAAACACGGAAGGGTGTATCTGTTTGTGTGATACAGCAAGCATCAGGGATCAGGATGAATCACAATGAGTGATGTACAAAGTAGAAAAGGCTGTGGAGAAGTTTTGTCATGCTGGAACACAATGATCCAGTCCTCATGTAACCAAGCCTGTACAATCTGAGGTATAAAAGACTTAAATCTATTAATTAACAGGGGATCTGACACACCTATTAAAACAGACAGCTGAGCTGTGAAACCAGAACTCCCTCTGAAGCAGGCCATCAACTATTCATTCTGTTGTGACGGCCAACATGTATCAGGTGTGATGCTCTATGTACTGATTTAACTTTGTGACGGCTCGCCTCCTTTGGGAATCCCAGCTGGTCGAGGATGCAGCTTTATGAGGAGGAGGAAAAAGTCTAAATGAATCCTTGGAGCCATTATACAGACTGCTCAGAGGAATGCTGGTTTCATACATATATGGTAAATGGACCGTACTTATATAGTGCCTTTCTATCTTATTTCAAGATACTCAAAGTGCTTTACACTACAATCTATTCAATTCAATTCAGTTTATTTATATAGTGCCAAATCAGAACAAAGTTGGCCCAGGGCACTTTACAGAAACATTCACATACATAAAAGCCAATTAGTAGTTCTCTATCTAAGGAATCCAGCAGACAAGATGAATCTTGGCTTTGTTGCAGTCTCCCATCCTGAGCAAGCACAGTGGCAACAGTGGAAAGGAAAAACTCCCTTTTAAAAGGAAGAAACCTCCAGCAGAACCAGGCTCAGGACAAGCAGCCATTTGCTTTGACCGGCTGGTTGAGAGGACAGGGAGGAGAGACAGACGAACACAGAATGGTAGGTCCAGGTATAAGTCCAGGTGTATCTGAAAGACAAAAAACGTTAAGGATAGAAAAATAATTACAAATACAAAACAGGTTGAGCAGAGTAAGTAAAGACTGAAGTAGAGTGAAAATTGTTGTCAGTTTGTCCTCCAGCAGTCTAAGCCTATTTATCTGATAGAACCTTTTCTATCTTGTTCAATGGCTCCTCTTCCTCTACAGCCCCTCTTCTGTGTGGGGTGCCCCAGGGTTCCATTTTGAGTCCTTTGCTCTTTTCATTATACATGTTGCCACTTGGATCTATTATAAGACAACACAATGTCAACTTTCATTTTTATGCAGATGATTTGCAGATCTATTTACCATTAAGGCCAGGATCCAATAACCCAATGCTTTCTCTCTTCGACTGCATCTCTGCAATCAAACATTGGCTAAACAAGAACTTCCTGTTTTTAAATGACAGTAAAACAGAATGGATTTTATTTGGTGACAAAGATGCAACTGGCCTGGGAAATTTGGACATAAACTTCAGTGACTGTGTGAATAACCTTGGGGTGACCTTTGATAAGGCTTTACACTTTGACAAACATATTGCCTCTGTTGTCCGGTCGGGATTCTTTTATTTACGCCTTTTAAAAAAGGTCAAACCCTTTTTAAATTGTCGCGACCTGGAGAAAGCTGTTCATGCTTTTATCAGTTCTAGGCTCGATTATTGTAACGCTCTGTATGTCGGTGTACCACAGTCATCACTGAGTCGCCTCCAGCTTGTACAGAATGCAGCAACGCGCCTTTTAACCAACACTCCTAGATGGGACCACATCACACCTGTTTTATTCTCACTACATTGGCTCCCTGTCCATTTTAGAACAGATTTTAAACTTTTATTATTTGTTTTTAAAGCTCTGAATGGCCTTGCTCCTCTTTATATAACTGAGATGCTAAGTTTCCCCGCCCGCTCCAGATCTTTGAGGTCAGACAGCCAGCTCCTGCTCTCTGTTCCAAGGACTAAATATAAACGCTGGGGTGACCGTGCCTTTTCTGCGGCCGCACCTCGACTCTGGAATAAGCTCCCACTTGATCTGCATCAGATTACTGAACTTGGCCCTTTTAAATCGAAGCTTAAGACTTTTTTATTCCAACAAGCTTTTAGTACGTAAATATGTGGTGACATTTCTGGTTTTATTTGTGCTATTATGTTGTGTTTTCTTGCTTTTAACCTATTGTCATTTTAAGTACTGTTTTTTGTTAAGCACTTTGGTCACCATCACCATGGTTGTGTAAAGTGCTATAGAAATAATTAAATTAAATAAATAAATAAGCCGACCCTAACTATAGAATTTAGCAAAAAGGAAAGTCTTAAGCCTAGTTTTAAAACTGGATAATGTGTCAGCCTCACGGACAGAGATTGGAAGTTGGTTCCACAAGAGAGGAGCCTGATAACTGAAAGATCTGCCTCCCATTCTGTTTTTGTAAATTCTAGGAACCACAAGTAAACCTGCAGCCTGAGAGCGAAGCACTCTGTTAGGAAAATATGAAACAATAAGATCTGTAATATAAGATGGAGCCAGGTTGTTGAGAGCTTTGTAGGTTAGAAGTAAGATTTTGAAATCTATTCTGGATTTGACAGGGAGCCAATGGAGAGAAGCTAAAACTGGAGAAATATGATCTCTCCTACTAACTCCGGTTAAGACTCTAGCAGCAATATTTTGGATCAACTGAAGACGTTTTAAAGAAGTATTTGGACATCCAGATAATAAACCATTGCAATAGAGTCTAGACGTGACAAATGCATGGACCAGTTTTTCTGCATCATTTTTAGATAAGATGTTTCTAATTGTAGTGATATTACACAGATGGAAGAAGGCAGTTCTAGTAACGTTTTTAATGTGGGGGATAAAAGACATGTCCTGATCAAAAATAACACCAAGATTTTTAACATTAGAGCTGGAGGACAGATTAATGCCATCTAAGGAGGGAGAAAGACTGAAAAATTCATTCCTAAAGTGCTCAGGTCCAAAAACCAAAACGTCATTTTTGTCTGTGTTCAACAGGAGAAAATTAAGGGTCATCCAGGTTTTTATGTCTTTAAGACATCCTTGTAGTCTAAGTAGCTGATATGATTCATTGGGTTTAATGGACAAATATAATTGTGTGTCATCAGCATAACAATGGAAATTCCATGCTGTTTAATAACTTTACCTAATGGAAGCATATATAAAGCAAAGAGTATTGGCCCAAGCACTGAGCCTTCATTTTACCCATTCATACAGCACTCTACATCTCTACAAAGCTAATTGAACAAATCATTCTAATGAAACTAATCAGTGCTTTAACTCACATTCAAACACTGATGGGACACATCAGAGGCTATGAGTGGTTCAGTGTCTTGCCCAGGGACACTTCGACATGTGACTGCTGGTGGATTCGAACCCCCAACTCTCGCATTGGAGGACGACTACTCTAACCACTCAGCCACAGCCGCCCCATGTATATGTATGTATATACATACATATACATACACATATACATACACATACATATACTTACACATACATATACTTACACATACATATAAATACACATACCACACCATACCAGCTTTATTTATAAAGCACTTTAAACACCTACAGGACCAAAGGGCTGTACACACAACAAAACAATCATACAGTCTGATAATAAAATGATTAAAAGTCAGATAATTAAAGTTGTGTCAAAAACAATCATACAATCAGATAATACAAGTGATTACAATGATTAAAAGTCAAAATCTCAGATGGTGTCAAAGGCCACAGAGAAGATATGGGTTTTAAGAAGGGATTTAAAAACAGACAGGAAAGAGGCCTATCTGATGCTCAAGGGAAGGTCATTCGACAGTTTAGGAGCTACCACAGCAAAAGCACGGTTTCCTTTGAGCTTACGCTTTGTCTTTGGCACACGCAGGAGCAGCTGATCACATGACCTGAGGGATCGAGAGGGTGTGTATGGATGCAGCAACTCAGACAGATAGGGTATAGGGCAAGTCCATTAAGAGCTTTAAAAGCAAATAAAAGAATTTTAAAATGGATCCTGGAATGATCCAGTCATGTATATATATATATATATATATATATATATATATATATATATATATATATATATATATATACTTACATATACATACACATACAAATACATAAATAAACATACACATCCATCCAGCCATCCATTATCTTTTACCCGCTTCTTCCATTTTGGGTCACGGGGATCGCCGGTGCCCATGTCCAGCAATCACTGTACGAGGGGTGGGGTACACCCAGGACAGATCGCAAGTCCATCACAGGGACACATAGAGACAAACGAGACAAACAGCCATTCACTCTCTCTCTCACACCTACGGACAATTTAGAGTTACCAATCAGCCTAACATGCATGTTTTTGGACTGTCGGAGGAAACCGGAGTACCTGGAGAAAACCCACGCATGCACGGAGAGAACATGCAAACTCCACCCAGGAAGACCCCCGGACTGGGATTTGAACCAGCAAACTTCTCGCTGAGAGGCAGCAGCTCTACCAGTTGTGCCACCATGCTGCCGCTACCTGGGTACTGTGATTGGAAAACAGTGATAACAACCCATCAAATAAACCAATTGGAAGA
>NC_056508.1:12472501-12473011 GCF_014905685.2 Nematolebias whitei
AATGGAGAAAAAGAGAAGCTGTGATTAACTGAGGATTGACTTGTAGGAGGGATTTGATTTGTAGAAGTTTGATTATTAAGTGAAGTGGCTGATCTTCCATTAGTAATTGTGTCAAATAAAGAACCAGAAGCAACAAAATGTTTGTTGAGACAGTTCAGGATCTCGTGCTTATTTGACACAGGAACAGAGTTAACGAGAAGTTGTGATGGGAGGTCAGATGATTGGGGGTGCCTGAGAGAGATTTGATGGTTTTCCAGAATCTGTTAGGGTCATTTAGATTTTTGGAGGTCTGAGATAAGAAATAGTTGCGTTTTGCTGCTTTGACAGCAGTTGTGCACTTATTCCTCATCTGTCGAAAACTCAACCAATCAGTGTCTGAGCCAGATTTTCTCGCTGCAGCCCAAAGATGATCTCTCCTATGCAGGAGGTCAGCTAGCTCTGGAGTAAACCAGGGACAGTCTCGTCCCTTTATTCTGAACTGACGAAAAGGAGCATGTATGTTCAGGAAAT
>NC_056508.1:12473111-12489771 GCF_014905685.2 Nematolebias whitei
AGTCAAAGTGAGACAGATCCCAGAGGAATGACTGTTCACAAAAACATTTCAAATCCCTTTTTTGAATTAATCTGGGCTTAGAAGGTGGGAGTTTAATATCTCTCAAAGCCGCTGTCACACAGTTGTAGTGAGAGAGCCCGAGAGATGGATTTAGCTCAGGGGTGCTCTCTTACATTTTATAATATCTGGACTAGTTCAAGTACATGATATTATACTTAATTTAAACGGATTCTTTCATTTTTCTGGACTAAGTGATATTGTGCTTAGACGAACTGTGTGGAGATGGTCTAATCAGTGACGTGAGACGTTAATTTTCTTTGACCCATCAAAATGAATGTGGTCATTTATTAACAGAATCAAAATTTAACATCAAACATTGTACACTTGATTATTCTGATTGAACGCAGCTTAATTAATGAGCTTTACAATGAGAAATCATATGGCCATGATTTCTCACTTGCAGCTAAAAACACCGACATATCTGAAGGTATCTGGATTAATTACTGCAGGCTTAACTTATCTTTTACTGGCAAGATAGAAGAGTTTTAAAGATGGGAAATGAAGGAGTTTAAATGGAGAGAAAAGATGTGTGAGGGAAAATGTGTTGACGAAGAACGGCACCCTCCATCCGAACCCAGCTCAACCTCGGTGCACTCGGTAGTGAAGCGACTCGTTACCTTTGCAGAAGATAGGCCAGCTCCGGTACGGAGTTCCATTTCAACGCTACCTTTCAGCGTCTCCTTAGGATGGCTGAGAATCGTCCGAAGTAGTGACGGTACTCCGTTCAACAACACGCTCACCTCACGGGTGGACTCACATGAGCTGTGAGTCCGTCAGAGGTTCCACTCAGATGTGGAAGATTCCATAATCCCAACTAGACTCGGAAGAACTCCCAACTAACTCCAGCAGTTTAGAACTTTTGTTCTGCTGTTCAGAACTTCTGTTCTCCTGTGCTCCCAGAACTACTGGAACTAGGAAGTGTCGACTTTTAAAGAGTTCTGTTTCCGGTCCCATTTGGGAAGTCCTGATTGGTTGAAAGAACCAACAGGGGTGTGGTTTTAGTGACGTAAGAGGTTACTACAAGTCAGAAAAACAGCGGAGATGTTTTAGGAGCAGACAGAGAAATGTTTTGGGGAAATGACAGACCCACAGGTGCCAGCTTCTCTGTTTCTGTCTGAGAGGTTTAAAAACATGACAGTTCGTTCCAATAACTTCTTTCTGACTTTTGACCGACATCACTACTTCTCATTTCAGACAGAAGATCAAAAAATGCATAATTACTCTGTAACAGACATTAACTTGATTTCTACTTTGAATGAGGATTAAAAAATCATTAATACTGTTTCACAGTTGATTTAAAATGAGTAGTTCACTTCAACATTTAAAATGATTTGAACTAAACACCTTTTGATTATCAAGACATTTGTAAAAATAGTAATGACAATATAAAAGAGAGTGTTCTTTCAATTGATTAGTTCAGGATACAAATTAGAAAGTCTCTGGATGAGCTAATTTGTTATTTCTGGATTCAAATCAATGAAATAACAGTTTCTGTCCCATGAAGGTCTTCAGGGTCAGGTTTTGACCGGAGGCTTAGTTCACTACACAGTGATCACTCAAAAGATCAACGAATACACCTGTACCAGGGAATTTGTGAGGCATTTTAGTTAGAAACAGGTCTAAGATGGAGGAATTTTCAGGATGGTTTTTATTTAATCTAGTGGGAGAATTGATCAGTTGGGTTAAATTAAGAGACAAGCAACATTCCTTGAATTTGTCACAGAGGGGGGTCGACTTACACCAATCAATGTTGAGATCTCCAGCCAAAAAGATCTCTTTGAATTTTAAATTACCAAGAAATTCCTTCATGGCAGTTAATGCCTCAGGTAATGCTGTGTGTGTGTGGGGGGGGGGGGGGAGAATATAGAATAGAACAGTTAAAATCTGGCCTCCATTCAAGGTGATATTTACAGATAAGGCTTCAAACTGGTTTGGAATTGTTTTGGAAGTCACAAGACTAGAAACCAGAGAATCTCTAATGTAAATAATGACTCCACCCCCCCCCCCCTTTTTTGACGATCACAGCGGTAGATGTTAAATCCATTGATTGCCACGTCATTATTCATTACAGATTTGTTCAGCCAGGATTCAGAAATAAAGATAACATCTGCCCCAGAAGAACTGACCAGGATTTTCAAAGCATCCAGTTTTTCAGAAGGTTACGAGCGTTTACATGCAGAAAATGAAGCCCAGAGGTGTTTTTAAAGTCATTTGGTGTGCTGTCATTAGTGGGGATCCAGGGTTGGGCTGAATCCCTGAGAGCAGTAACAACATTATTATCAGACATTTTCTTGAGTTTTTTGTGACTGATGTGTAATTACAGGAATTAATAGTGTGACAATTAGCCCCAATAATCGAACCATGAGAAACATTAATGAAGACGTGATCATTCAGAACCCAAAAACAGTGAAAGTTGCAGTGATGGACAGATTCAGGTGTATTAACAAGATTCAGTGACTCCAGATAATCTGAGAACTGAAAATAGTGACAGTGTAGTGAATAGTGATAAAACATCACATCCTTTACAACCTAAATGTTACCATTGTATTTTGTCACATTTGAACTCCCAGAGACAGATTCTGAGCGCTGAGTGTTGCACTGGAAGTGCAAGGGTGCTTGCAACTCACTCATTATCCTCTGAGTCTGTTCTCTGGATTAAAACCTACGTCTATTTTTGGTTTCTCAGCAGTCTAGCGTATGCTTTAACGATGAAAACCAACTAAGAGATAATAATGCTTAACTGTGTACTAACACAAACCATTATCTCTTCAGCTGAAATAATCTGCAGATTTTGATGAAGCTGATCTTTTCAGAAAAATTGAGGGCTTTGCCTCTGAGCCAATTATTCCATCTCCTACATATTTTACACATGTCTGTTGCCCCAGTTAGATGAAAGTGCCTCCTGGCTGGTGGTAAAAAGAAGAATTAAGAAGAGAAATAGAAAAAATAAAAAAATAAATAAAGTGCTCACATTTCTACAGGGTCAGAAGACAAAGAAATGATGTAGAGAAGGAAAAAGCAAAAAGTTTGTCTCTAACGTTGAATAGCTCTTTGGTGCACAATAATCGGGTCACGTTTTCATCTTGGCTACTGCCTTGCTTTGAATCTTGTTGGCATTCTTTTCCACTTAAACTGTTGTCAGACCTCTACGGCTTCACCATGGCGATACTGAGAACAGAGGAACAGGGATACTGTCCTCTGTCTGTTCTGTTTGTTCCCTCGCCTCAGTTTCCCTTTAACAAAGCATCATCAGAAGCATGAAAACACATTTAACAACTGTGTTGCACTGGAGACCAAGGCATGATGTAACATTTTCATTAGCAAACACAAACTCTTCGGAGGACGGGTTTATTATAATTTAAGAGGTGGTGAAGAGGAGGAAGTGCCAGCAGGCCTTCAATTGATCATTTTCTCATGTTTTAATGATCAAATGCCCTCTGGTGGCTGGAACGAGTCATTTTATATCCCTGTCGCCTGTCCCAACAGTTCCTTCTGTGTTACAGTAAAGTGTGATAATTTGGGAATGAGACTGTGAGAGACAATTCATTTTCTGCCCACTTATTACATCCATATGTAAAATGTCTTTAAATTACTCAACAAGTGTGCGGTGCTTAACAAATGCTGATTTTTACAAACATACATTTTAAATATGAGTCATTGTTTATTAATAGTGTTGCTTTTTTTTATTCTGTAATTCTATAAAAAGTTTAATCTCGTTTGCAAAAATGTAAATGATCAAATATGAAGATTTTCTTCTGCTTATACTGTTAATAATGTAGTTTCATTTTTTAAATGATTCTGGTGAATACCTACGAGGCTGTCCACACTAGTCAAGTTACAATTTTTTTTCTTTTTTTTTTTCACACAATTCTAACAAATAGTGTTATACTCAAGCTGTACTACTAGATGGCAATAATGTTGACATTAAATCATTCATACAAACATCTTCAGCACAAAATCAAATTTTAATGGCAACATGATAAGGATGAACTGTGATAGCTACACAAAACAAACGGCAAATTATTGTTTTGATTTCTGGGTCACAAAGGAATGGTAGGCACACAAGAAAGAGACTGTCATTGTTTCTTCAAAGGTTTGCAAATAGAGTCCGAAGAGAGTCACAAAAAAATGGGCATTGTTGTTCTTACTAAAAACCCAGTTTTAGAAGGGGTGTAAATACAGCAAAATGAACCACAGTTGTTGTTTTTTTTTATTTTCAGGCATAAAGTATAACACAACAATTTGCAATCACTTTAAATGTTTTAGTTGAAAATAGTCAAAGACAACATATGAATCAGTTGTTCACAATGATAACCTGTTAAAATCTTGTTTCCGGCATTCCCAAAATCATTTCTTTATATTACCCACCTTGGATCATAAAGTGTTCCATTTGTAATTTACATCATTTGGACTTTATTTTACAGTGTTTAAGTATTTTTGGAATTCAACTAAAACAGCAGCACTAGCTGCAAGGATTGATGATATGTTCAGGGATACCTCCAAAAGGTTATCAAAGGAGTGACCACATGGTGGGCCACTGTTAGGGTGGTACACCAAAATCCAAAAGCCATAGTAGTTTGACTATCCTGTTGCCATACAGTGTGTACAAAAAGTGTTTCCCTCCTTGTCTTACGATTTCAGTGTTTTTCCCTAAAACCACATTTTGCATGTCCTGTTACAACTTTCTCCCATGATAGCTACTTCTTCATTACGTCTAACAAGGTTAAGTCAGGTCCTCTGGACGGAATCTTTGTTGTTGAGAGGGTTCATCTTTTATTCAAAAGACTTCTTTGGTCTGAGGCGCTGCAACAAACTCAGTCTCATCAGAGTCAGAGATTCTTTATTGTCATTCGCACCACATGTGGTACATGTGGCTGTCATGATCAGCGGCCCCCGCTGGCCCCCCATCTGCTCACTTCCCTGCCCCTTCATGACATGCCATGTTCTATTTTGTATAGGCTTCGCCCTTTAAGGCTCTCGCTGATGGGTTTTATCCCAATATGCGAAGCATCACACTGAAAAATTTAGTCCATGCCCACCTGCTGTGTGGGCCCCACCCGGTCCGTATAAATTACGTTAAGAGCGGGTAATCGGCTCCCATTTTTCTTCAGCGAGCTAATAGCACTGTCAGAAGAACAAAGAAGGAAAGTTGTGTAGATGACCAACCTTTGTTAAGAATGCTTGGCCCGTCACATCGACCTCCGGTCGTCCCGGTGAGCTCTCCTCCCCGAGGAGAAGCTGACGAGCAGTCTTGTTTCAAGGTAAGCGCCGAGGAGTATTTCTCAGTGACAGGTCGCTACACGCTGGACAACGCCATCTTGTAATTTTCCTCTTATCGCCGACCCTCGGAGCGAATCGTATGGTTCCTCCGGGACAGGCTACGTCAGCTGCAGCCCCGCTGCTCATTCTCTCCTGGAGAGCGTAGTGTCGGTGGAAGGGGGCTGAGCAAATGCTCACCTCATCCCACCTCGTTTCGCATCGGCGATCACACCGCTCCCGGCCGACAGCACCCTCTGGGGTTTTTGCCCGGCGTAACCCAGGAGGCGGCTGACATGAAGGGACCCTTTTTTACGTCCCGCGCCTTATCCGCCAGTTCGGATGATCCGGTGGGAAGATTTTTTTCTGGGCTCCATCCCGGCTCGCCGTCCTGATCCAATCTGGCCTCGGTTTTCCCAACAGGACGTCCTACGGGGACGAGGCCACAGCCGTTTTCCTGGTAGATTGGGGGGCCGGCTTCCACAGTCCACACCCATCACCAGAGTAAAGGGGTTTTCACCGAGAGGAAATTCCCTCAGTGCCCCCTGGAGCCGAGCCTGACGGAGACTTTTCTCGGAGCAAGATGTCCAGGTCGACCAGCGTCCCGTGCCTCCGGTTAGCGTAACCCAGACGGTGACACCGCTCTCCGAACGAGCTCACCAGCATGCGTTTCAGACAGCCACAGTGAACAACACGTTACGCTGTTGGCGTACACGTCCAAAGGCGGGAAGAGACGTACATTCCCTCTGCAGGGCAGCTGACGTCATCCTCAACCGGTGCGCCTCTTTTGCTGTCTGCCAGCCAGCATCACAGCCGGAGGACGGAGTTTTCAGCATTTCCCTAAGATCGCCAACAGATGGCGCTCTAGGACAACAAATGGCAGAGCAAATGACGGTTTTTGCGGAGGATGTGTGTGAAGGTGACACGAGTTTGGTTTAAAACATCATTTAATGATGAAAGTGTCTATTTTTAGACAGTCTGTCAGCTCGGATGACCTGACAGCGGCTCCCTCTCACATCCTCCACACGAAATGAGCCAGTGGCAAGATGTTCCACGGCCATCTCGCTGAACGTCATCGCAGCCCCGCCCATCAGAGACCGGCTCTCTTCATCCCGGCAACAGAGTGTCCAACATTTTCTCAGAGATCCCCAGCAGACGGTGCCCTGGGCCAACAAATCCCAGAGCTCAGGGGGGGTCTGAGGAGGGTGTGTGGAAAGATGACACAATGTTGAAATAAAACATGATTCAATGATCAAAGTGTCTGTTTTTAGCCAGTCTGTAAGCTCGTATTAACTCACAGCGGTTGCGCACACATCCTCCACAAAAACAAGTCGGTGTCCTTAAATAAAGGTTTTTCAAACTCACCGTTGCTCCAGACATGACGAGACGCTCACAGAACACAACAGTGGTAAGCGAAATAACTCGTAGTCAACCCGAGCTTCTCAGCGCCTGTCCGCTCATGTCAGCATAAATGTGGGATCGCAAAGCGAGCCCAGCGCAGGACCCCATTCGTGGCAGGAGCGACACGCGTTTTTCACCGCAGTGGCGTCAAACACGTGGCCCAGCAGCGTCATCAACTGTCACACGCTTCTCCTCAACACAAAGTGGATCCGCTGTCCGAACACAGCACACAGGTGCGTTCAGAGCCCTTTCGAGAAGCCTCACCTTGGGTCACACGGAACACATTCCCACAACACATGATGGCGGTTGAGGCGGTGGACTGGATGACATCCATACCAAACATGACACATCACTTAAACGCGCGTCCACTCCACGAACGTTACACGGAGTGGCTAAAAACATGTTCGCCAGACAGATGGATGGCCAGGTTGTTAAGCTAGGGTTACACGTTGCAATTTGCAACCCGACCCCCTCCGTTCTGAGGAATTTTAGAGACGGTCCTGTCATCACCAGACCAAATCTCATTCCTTAATGCAGAAGTTCAAACTTCTGGTAAAAGAGGTAATCTCAAATGTTCCCAACGGAGTGGAAAACACAGGGTTTTTACTCACGTTACTTCCTGGTTCCCAAACGGACAGGAGGGACGAGACCCATTTTGGATCTGTCAGTTTTCAACAAGGCGATCATGGACAGACCGTTTCACATGTTGACAACCAAACAGCTGTTGGACAACATCTAGAGAAACGACTGGCTTGTTTCCATCAACCTGAAGACGCCTACTTTGCACATACCGATCATCCCAAAACATAGGAAATTCCTGCGTTTATCCTTTCAAGGGATGAGATATCAGTACAACAGGCTGCCGTTTGGTTATTCCCTCGCGCCTCGTACGTTCTCAAAGTGTGTGGAGACGGCCCTGCATCCGTTACACAGAGCAGGGATGAGAGTTTTGTTTTACCTGGACGACCTGCAGCTGTTGTCACGCTTCAGACAGGAAACAGCGATGCGGGCTCAGGTGCTGACATCACACCTGTTAAATTTGGGCTTTGCCATAAATTGGAAGAAAAGCACGATTCTCCTGGCCCAGACAATTGTTTATCTGGGAGTGGAGCTAAACTCAACCACCATGAGGGCTCTTTTATCACAAACGAGAATCGACACCCTAAAAGACCAGCTCCGCCACGTAAGACCTGGCAGAGTGATAACAGATGTTTCCGCCATGAACCTGTTAGGAACGATGTCATCATCTCACACAGTGGTTCCGCTGGGTTTACTCCACATAAGACGCCTCCAGAGGTGGTTTGCGCGTCTGTGTGTGGATCCAGTAAAACAAAAGAGACGGATGATCATTATTCCTCCCTCCGTGAGAGTAGACCTCCGACACTGGGAAAACACCCTGGTTCTGTCGGAGGGAGTCCCCGTCAGCAGACCCATGTCACACGTGTCAGTTTTCACAGATGCGTCGCTGTCAGGTTGGGGGGAGACATGCCTATCTCAAGCTGTAGGGGCGCTGTGGCCCCATCACACATCAGCCCACATAAATGTTTTTGGAGTGTTGCACGGTTCTGAACGTGATTCAACACTTTGCTCCTGTGCTGCAGAATCAACACGTTTTGATTCACACAGACAACAAGGTTACTATTGCGTACATAAACCGGCAAGGGGGTGTGCGCTCAGCCCAGATGTTACACATTGCACAAAAACTACTGTGTTGGGCACACCAAAATCTGCTCTCCGTCAGAGCAGTGTACAGTCCCGGGGTTCTGAACAAAGGGGCAGATGTGATGTCCAGGGGCGGCCCACGTCACGGGGACTGGACTCTCCATCCAAACCTGATGGCTCAGATGTGGCAGAAATTTGGCAAAGCAGCTGTGGACCTAATTGCGACACTAGAAAATGCTCAGTATCAACTATGGTTTTCTCTGAGCCCACGAGACGAACCACCGCTGGGGGTGAAAGCATTGCCCACATCCCATGGCCAAAACGCTTCTTTACACGTTTCCTCCACCTCCTTTGATTTTATGGTTCTTGAACCGAGTTCAGGAGGAGGGATTGACAGCTCTCCTGGTGGCCCCCGAGCACGTGAACACACCATGCTTCCCAGTCCTGCGACGCCTGCTATCGGAGCGCCCGTGGAAACTGCCGTGGAGGGAGGACGCTCTCCTCTAGGTGGGAGAAGCGATCAGGAGTTACCCAGAAATAGGCCAGCACCTGTGGATCTGGCCGCTGAGTGGACCCGCTTTGAAGGGATGGGTCTCCCACAGGATGTAGTGCACACAATTCAGGATTCACATGCTGCATCTACCACAGAGCTGAACACATCAAGTGAACAGTTTTTCAGCACTGGTGTACAGAGAAAGGTGTAGAGGCCACCTCATGTCCACTAGGCGACGTGCTGTCCTTTCTGCAACAGCTGATGGACAGAAATTTGGCGTCCAGCACAATTAACGTATGCAGCAGCCATCTCTTCCTGCCACGAAGGGTTCGGAGACAGAACAGCTTTTAATCATCCACTGATGAAGCATTTTCTAAAAGGTGTACAAAGACGCAGGCCTGTTTCACACCCACTTGTTCCACAGTGGGATTTAACGCTGGTCCTGCGAGCCCTGATCAAAGCTCCATTTGAGCCTCTGGATCAGGTCCCAATTAAATTCTTGTCTCTTAAAACAGCCCTGCTGCTGGCTTTAACATCCGCTAAGACAGTGAGTGATTATCTGCCTTCTCTGTCGCTCCATCATGTCTCAGAATTCAAGCTGACGGCAGCTCAGCTGATCTAAGACCAAATCCACCTTTTATGCCTAAAACATCACGAGCTCTTTTAAATCAAGAGCGATATCGTTGGAGGGGTTTTCCCTTCCCCCCACAAATCAGAGGAAGAAGCGTTTTTCCATCTTCTCTGTCCGGTGCGGGCGTTGACGTGTTACATAGCACGCACAGCTGCAATGTGTCAAATTCAACATTTGTTTGTGCATCATAGAGATGCATCTGCAGGTCGCCCGTTATCCACCCAGCGCTTGTCACACTGGCTGTGTGAGGCCTTTTCTGAAGCCTACAGAGCATCAGATTTAGAGCCTCCTGTCCTCAGAGCACACTCGACCAGGGATATTGCATCTTCGACTGCTTTACATAATGGCATGACAATGTAGGATATTTACGCTGCCACCGCGTGGTCAACACCCTGATTATTTATTCACTTTTATCTACGTGATGTGACGGCCCGTTCCATGACACATTCTGTCCTTAGTGTTTTACAGATGAATATTGTTGTTTCATGGAACTCCGTTTAACTCACATCTGTCTACATGCCTTTACAGTGTGAGATGTGGTTATCAGTCACAAGTTGTGATTGTTATTTTGGTTCTTTTGTCACTAATCAGTCCATGACTATTGTTATCAATCAGTTCATTTGATTAATAATCAGCTCTCCTGTTATTATTAATCTGTTCATACTGTTCAGCCGTAAACCGGTTGGTTCATGGCTCCTTTCAGCACTTTTCCCTCCCCGTTGAATTTTTTTCCGGGGCGTTCATGCATTCAGAACGCATAGTTACACAACATGCGTCTGTGCATGGCACACATAATTACGCAATGCCAATTTACATACATGGGGAGCTGAGTGGCAAGACGTTTTTTTGGGCAAGCTTCTGCTTCATACGGTGTTCGAATGGACCCAGTGAGGCAAGGACCACATCTGCTTCGCCCTTAACCCATCAGCGACAGCCTTAAAGGGCGACGCCTATACGAAGTCGAACGTTGGTTACGTACTGTAACCCCAGATTCTATGAGTATAGGCGTAGCCCTTTAAGCGTCGGGCCTCTCTGGCTCCTAAATGGCTGAAGAAAAAGCTATTTGGAAGCCGATTACCCGCTCTTAACGTAATTAATATGGACCGGGTGGGGACCACACAGCAGGTGGGCATGGACTAAATTTTTCAGTGTGATGCTTTGCATATTGGGATAAAACCCATCAGTGACAGCCTTAAAGGGCTACACCTATACTCATAGAATCTGGGGTTACAGTACGTAACCAACGTTTTCTGCCCTACTGGTCATAGTTTCTGTTCATGTTTATTATTCTCTTCTCCTTTCAACCTGCACCTCTGCCTGCTCATTTAACCACACCCACTCTGCTGAGTCACTGCAATCAACCTTCATGCCTCTCACCTGTTCATGTCTCTATTTAAGCACCATCCTCCCTCTCCACCAGTGCCGAATTATTACACCACTCATGGTCCCTGATAGTGAAGCCTTCAATCATAGTATTGCCTTGCCTTGCCTGTTTTTGGACTCCTTGACTTGCCTACCCCTCTTGGATTTGCCTGCATATCTGACCTCGGTAACAACCTCCTTCTGCCTATGACCACGACTCACGAATCACCCTTTTGGATTAATTCTTGTACCACTGACTTCCTGTGTTTGACTCCTGCTTTGCCCTTTGAACCACAAACTTGCATTGCCCCACTGTTCATAGCATTAAAGGCCTCCCTCTGCAGCTGCCTTCCCACCAGTCCATTTCTTTAAACTCTGACAGGTAGCTCTCACCCCACTTGCCTGCAAAGACCTGTTACTACAATTGGACCCTGACTTCAGCTACGAGCAGCTTTATTAATAAAAGCTGTTCTTAATTTTTGCACTCCTGTGTCTGGCTTATTTAGAATCCAAAACCCTGGTTTATGACAGTGGTGGAGCAAAATTATGTACATAGGGTTCCAATTACATCCAAGAATAAAATGTAAAAGAAAAACAATGATAACATCTAAGATATGAACTAGAAAAACAGCAACTAAAATACACTAAGCACTAATAGCATAAAAACATTACGTCAAACAGCAGCATGATCGTGAGCATGCGTCTGTGTGAGCAGATGAGCACGCATGAACACAGCAACATGAAACAGATCAGCAGCAACATGATGTGATTTTTTTCACAGTGATTATCCTGGTTAGAGATTCATGAGTCTAACAGCTTCAGGGTAGATCTGTTCTACAGTCTAGTGGTTCTACACTTAATGCTCCTCAACTTCCTTCCTGAGGGTAGCGGGGCAAAAAGTGTGTGTGCTGGGTGAGTGGGGTCCTTCATGATGTAGGTGGCTCTCTTCCTGCATCTGGAGGTGTAAATGTCTCTGATTGTGGGGAGGCTGACTCCAACAGTCTTCTGTGCAGCCTTCACCACTCTCTGCAAAGCTTTTCTTTCTGCAGCTGTGCAGCCTCCATGCCACATGTTGATGCTGGAGCACAGTATGCTCTCCACTGCACACCTGTAGAAGGAGGTGAGGACTGAGCTTCCCAGACCAGCTTGTCTCAGCCGCCTGAGGAAGTAGAGTCTTTGATGTGCTTTCTTGATCAGGCTGGTAGTGTTGTTGCCCCAGCTGAGGTTGTCATTCATGTGTACGCCCAAGTACTTGTAGCTGGAGATCACTTCCACTGCAGATCCTCCTATGTTCAGGGGGGTGTAGGTGTGTTTGTTCCTTCTGAAGTCCACAATCATCTCCTTTGTCTTCTTCACATTGATGTAAAGGTTGTTCTCTTTGCACCAGCTCTCCAGGTGTTCCACCTCCTGCCTGTAGCTGGACTCATCATAGTTTGTGATGCATCCCACCACTGCTGTATCATCTGCAAACTTTACAATGTGACAGCCTGGATGGGTAACTTCACAATCATACATGAGCAGAGTAAACAGGAGGGAGTTCAACACACATCCCTGAGGAGAGCCAGTGCTGAGGGTTATGGTGGAGGAGAAGAAGTTGTGGATCCTCAGTAACTGTGGTCTGTTTGTTAAGAAGTCTAGTACCCAGTTGCAAATGGAGGGGCTTAGTCCTAGTGTGAATAGTTTGTCCATCAGGGTTTGGGGGATCATGGTGTTGAATGGGGATGTGAAGTCCACAAAAAGCATACGGACGTAAGAGTCTTTCTGCTCCAGGTGTTTGAGCGCAGTGTGGACCATAGAGGAGATGGCATCCTCTGTTGATCAGTGCTCACGGTATGCATACTGATGAGGGTCCTTATTGATGCTGATGGTTGTTTTGATGTGAGTCATGACCAGTTTTTTGAAGCATTTAGTGACTATCGGGGTGAGGGCCACTGGCCGATAGTCATTCAGACCAGTCACTGTAGAGCTTTTTGGGACTGGGATGATGGTGGCAGTATTCAGGCAGGTGGGAACTGTCTCCAGGGTAAGTGAGGTGTTAAAGATGTCTGCCAGCACCTCATAGAGCTGATCGGCACATTCTTTTAACACTTTTCCGGGGATGTTGTCTGGGCCGGTTGCCTTGTGTGAATTAATCCTCCTGAAGGTACTTGTTACTTCTGCTAAGGTCATGCTGAGATGCTCTTCATCCGGTGTTGAGGTGAGTCTGGTGCTCGGTGGTCTGTTCGGGTCTTCAAAGCATGCATAGATCTTGTTCAGGGCATCAGGCAGAGATGGGTCTTTGGGGCATTGTTCGCTCCTGTCTTTATAATTTGTTATACACCTAATGCCCCTCCACATGCTCCATGGGTCTTGTGAGATAAATTGACCCTCAATCCTCTGTGCATATGTGGCCTTGGCCTTCTTAATACCAGCAACTAGCTCTTTCCTTGTCCTTCTCAGCTCCTCTGAGTGTCCAGACCTGAAGGCAGTGTTCCTGGCTTCTAGCAAGATGTGCACCTCTGCATTCAGCCAAGGTTTTCCGTTTGGGTAATTTTTAACATATCTTATGGTGGAGACGGTGTCAGTACATGTACTAATGTAACCCGGAACTGAGGATGCGTATTGGTCCAGATCAAGTGATCCTCCATTTTCAGCAGCTTCTCTGAAACCTGCCAGCCTGTTCGATCAAAACAATCTCTCAGTATGGGGCCACTGTCCTGGATCCAACATTTAACTTTCTTTTGTACCGGTCTGGAGCATCTCAGCGGGGGCATGTAAGCAGTAAGCATATACGCAGTCTTATAAACATCTTCTCCTGGTGGATCAACCAGTTAGCTGCTAACAGCCAAAACTAGTTGTTCACGTGCAAAAGGAGGAAAAGGATCAGCCCAATTAACACTTAGGTCCATCAGGGCATGTTATGTCAATGTCAATGTCAATGACAATTTATTTATATAGCACATAAAAACAACAAAAGCTGACCAAAGTGCTTTACAGTTAAGATGGATGAAAAGAGTTTAAAAAAATGCCTTGATGGGTGGGTGCTTACTATTCAAAGAGGGCTGAGTGATGCTAGCAGTAACAGCATTGCCAAAACTCCATTCCAGATGCTTGGAAAACAGCTTTTGTTCTAACTTTGGTGAAGGGAGGTGACCCCACTTCACTGAACCACTATTGATCAATCTCTAAACTCTGCATTTTAGCCAAGGTTCTAGAAAAACTGATAAACTCTCAAATCAAAAAGTATTTGGACTCATTTAACCTTACCTTCCCATCAATCTGGCTTCAGGAAGCAACACAGCACAACGACTGCTTCACTGAAGGTTTTTAATGACATTGTTGAAGCATTGAATGCTAAGGATCATTGTGCTACACTTTTCTTGAACCTGTCTAAAGCTTTTGACACTGTAGATCCAGACAACTTATGTCATTAGTTATCAGAAATTGGTTTTCATATCACAGCATTGGTTGGTTCTCTAACTATATTTCAGATCAGCAGCAATGTGTTCAGCATAATGGTACTTCTTGGGTGACTGTGGCTGAGTGGTTAGAGCAGTCGTCCTCCAATGCAAGAGTTGGAGATTCGAATCCACCAGCAATCACATGCCGAAGTGTTCCTGGGCAAAACACTGAACCCCTCGTTGCCTCTGATGCGTGTCCCATCGGTGTATGAATGTGATAAAACTCTGATTAATCTCTTTAGAATTATTTGTTCAATTAGCTTTGTAGACATCTAGTAGAGTGCTGTCTGAATTGGTAAATGAGGACACAGATTGTGTTGTAAAGCGCTTTGAGTATCTCCATAAGATAGAAAGATGCTACATAAGTACAGTCCATTTACTTCCTCCAGTTATTTAACAGTCAACAATGGTGCACCACAAGGCTCAGTCTTAGGACCTGTCATGGTTTGAGGTTAGGAGCGAACCCAGAGTGCAGAACAGTGTGACTCAACTCGGCAGATATACAAAAATAGGATTTTAATGGTAAATAAAAGTACAAAATAAACAAGCTGACGGGGCAGCAAAACTTACATGAACTAGGCACGGGGAACTCAGGAGACGCGAGAGACACGGGGAACTCGAGGGACCAGGAAGACTCAGGGAAAGACTCAGGAGACCCAAGGAAAAGTAACCAACGAAGACGACTCGACGAAGAACAAGACAGAATAGGACGGCTTAAATACAGGGAGAAGACGAGACATGATAAACAGCTGGGACGAGACACAGGTGGCAACAATGGAAACTAATGAGGGAGCACGAGGGAAACAGACACAAACTGGGCCACAGAAAAGTACCATCCTTACAGTACCCCCCCCCCCCAAAGACGCCTCCAGGCGTCCCCAAAAAACCCCCCTCCCGAAGGACTAGGGCGGGTGGAGGGTGGCACTGCAAGGGTGGAGGGCCCGAGGATCAGAGAGAAGAGACACGAGGGACCAGAGAAAATACACGGGGACCAGAGGAAGGGACACGAGGGACCACCGAGAAAGGAACACGAGGAACCAGAGAACAAGGACACGAGGAACCACAGAGAAAGGGACACGAGGAGCCAGAGAAAGGGACACGAGGAGCCAGAGAAAGGGACACGAGGACACGAGGAGAAAAAGGACACGAGGAACCAGAAAACGAGGAGCCAGAAAACGGACACGAGGAACCAGGAAAGGGACATGAGGGGCCAGAGAAAATACACGAGGGACCACAGAGAACAGGACACGAGGAGCCAGAGAGAAAGGGGACACGAGGAGCCAGAGAGAAAAAGGGACACGAGGAGCCAGAGAAAAGGGACACGAGGAGCCAGAGAGAAAAGGAACACGAGGAGCCAGAGAGAAAAGGGACACGAGGAGAAAAAGGACACGAGGAACCAGAAAACGAGGAGCCAGAAAACGGACATGAGGAACCAGAAAAGGGACATGAGGGGCCAGAGAAAATACACGAGGGACCACAGAGAACGGGACACGAGGAGCCACGGAGAAAAAGGGACACGAGGAGCCAGAGAAAAAGGGAACACGATGGATCACAAGGGATTTGGACGGTCTAGGGATCGTCTCTAAGAGTCACTGTTCCGGCGGGCGGCCGGGAGGCTGTCCATCAGACCGGGCCAGGTCAGGGGGGCGGCCGGGAGGCCTTCCAAAACACAGGGCCAAAGGGAACATGGCCTGCATTAAGGAAATCTGGGGAGCTGTAGCATGCGGCGTGGAGACCTGGGGAGCTGCAGCATGCGGCGTGGAGACCTGGGGAGTTGCAGTATGCGGCGTGGAAGCCTGGAGAGCTGCAGCATGCAGCGTGGAAGCCTGGAGAGCTGCAGCGGGCGGCGTGGAAGCCTGGAGAGCTGCAGCGGGCGGCGTGGAAGCCTGGAGGGCTGCAGCGGGCGGCGTGGGAGCCTGGAGGGCTGCAGCAGACGACGAGGGGACCTTGGAAACTGCAGCAGGCGACGAGGGAACCTTGGAAACTGCGGCAGGAGACGAGAGAACCTTGGAAACTGCAGCAGGAGACGAGGGAACCTTGGAAGCTGCAGCAGGAGACGAGGGAACCTTGGAAGCTGCAGCAGGAGACGAGGGAACCTTGGAAGCTGCAGCAGGAGACGAGGGAACCTTGGAAACTGCAGCAGGAGACGAGGGAACCTTGGAAACTGCAGCAGGAGACGAGGGAACCTTGGAAGCTGCAGCAGGAGACGAGGGAACCTTGGAAGATGCAGCAGGAGACGAGGGAACCTTGGAAGCTGCAGCTGCTGTCGGAGAGGCCTGGGGAGATGCTGCTGCTGTCGGAGAGGCCTGGGGAGTTGCTGCTGCTGTCGTGGAGACCAGGGGAGTTGCTGCTGCT
>NC_056508.1:12489781-12503579 GCF_014905685.2 Nematolebias whitei
CTGCTGTCGTGGAGACCAGGGGAGTTGCTGCTGCTGTCGTGGAGACCTTTGGCTCTACAGCAGACGACGGAGAGGCCTGTGGCTCTGCAGCAGACAACGGAGAGGCCTGTGGCTCTGCAGCAGACGATGTGGAGAGCGCCGACCCCACTGGAGATTTGGAGAGCGCCGACCACACTGGAGATTTGGAGAGCGCCGACCCCTCTGGAGATTTGGAGAGCGCCGACCCCTCTGGAGATGTGGAGAGCGCCGACCCCTCTGGAGATTTGGAGAGATGAGGAGCGTCTGCCGGGACCCCCTCGGAGTAGGAGAGATGAGGAGCGTCTGCCGGGACCCCCTCAGAGTAGGAGAGATGAGGAGCGTCTGCCGGGACCCCCTCGGAGTAGGAGAGATGAGGAGCGTCTGCCGGGACCCCCTGGGAGTAGGAGAGATGAGGACCCACCTCAGAGGCTGCTTGCAGCGTGGGGTCCACCTCAGGAATGGCTGCAACAGGAGTCTTTAGAGTCTTTAATTCAGATAACAAAAAATCGTACTCGGGGAGCAAAGAAAGGCCTGGGATAGAAAGTAAAATATCCTCCATCTGGGTCAAAACTAAATCAAAGGAGGACGGGTTATTTTTAACTGAATTAAGTAGTTCAAAAAGGGCTTGATTAACATGAAAAATATTTTCAGGGGAAAATGAATGAAAAAAGGGAATGTCTGTATGAGTGGATGTGGTGACGGGTGCCGCCCCCACCGGAAACCTGGAAGGTGAGGCGGCGGGACACGCCCCCACGGAGTCACACTGAATACTCTCCAGAGGTACGGCCGGGCTGGGTCGAACAGCCGCGGCGCGGAGTGGCGGTGAGAGGCCGGATTCCGCCCCCACCAGGAACCTGGAAGGTGAGGCGACGGAACCCGCCCCTGTAACGTCAACCGGACCGGACTCACCAAAACGAACAGGAGTGGACCGGAGTTCCCGCGGGACGCTGGAGCTCGCCCCCACCGGAAACCTGGGAGGTGAGGCGGCGAACCCCGCTTCCACGAAAACACCGGAACCAGCACTGAAGTTCTGCTCGGCCGACGAGACCGGGCCGGTCGCCACAGACTGCCTCCGGAACCGTCCACCGCGGTGGCGGCGGGACGGTGGATGGACAGAGACGGAGAGGAGCTCGTCCATCACGGCACGAGGAGGGAAAAAAGAAAAAAGGTGAGTGTTGCCGAGTGAGAACCCTGCCCGCTGGGTTCTGTTCTGGTCGGGTCGTACTGTTAGGATTTGTGGTCGGAGCGAACCCAGAGTGCATCTTTACATTTCTATGCTGATTACACAGTTGTTTATTGTTGAGCTAAAACAGTTGCTAAGGCTTTCCAACTTTTGCAATCCACCTTTGACATAATTCAAACTGACTTTCTCTATCTCAAACTTGTCCTAAATGCCGATAAAACCAAAGGGATTTTTTTTTCAAACAGGAAGTAAGTCCCACCAGTTCTTCCTCCGATTTTATCCTCAAATGGTGTCCCCACTGAGTTTGTCGATTCCTATAAAAATGTGGGTATCTTGGTTGATTCACAGCTCTCTTTTAAGCTTCATGTGGAAAACCTAGTAAGGAAACAAAGTTAAATTGGGTTTCGTTTTTAGAAATAGATCCTGTCTAACTCTGAATGCTAAGAAAGGCCTTGTAACTTCGACTGTCCTTCCCTCCATTGATTACGGTGAAATTATTTACATAAACGCTCCTACAAGCACCATGCAGATGTTGGATGGTTACAAGAAATGCCTTGTAACTGCGACTGTGTAGTGAACTTAACCTGATGTCAAAACTAAGCCTAAGGTCAAAACCCTTGACCTTAAGAACCTTGTGGGACAGAAACTGTCATTTCATTGATTTGAATCTAGAAATACAGGTTCACCCATCCTGAGACTTTCCTTCTTGAAAATCAAGTGAAAGAACACTCTCTTTTTATTATCATTACTATTTTACAAATGTTGATAATCAAAGTGTCTTAGTTCAAACCATTTTAGATGTTGCAGTGAACTAATCAATTTTATTAACTGTGAAACAGTGTAATGATTTTTTAATGCTTATGCAGAGTTAGAATTCATGTTAAGGTCTGTTACAGATTTTTATGCATTTTCTGATTTCTGTCTTTGAATGAGCAAGTGTGCGTTTTCCAAGGTCAGGAGTCGAAGCAGACATGTGTTGGAACAACTGTCTTGTTTACATCCTCTCAGACGTCAACGGAGGAGTTGGCACCTGTTTCTAAAACTCGCCAAAACAAAACTCTCTCTGTCGCTGAGAACAATTTAATCTGTTCCATAACAATTCTTGCTGTTTTCTGACTTCTAGTAACCTCTTACATCACAAAACACACCCCTGTCTGGTTGATATTACCCAATCAGGGACGCTCAAATGAACCGGGAATAGAGCTCTTTAAAATGCCGGTACTTCCTAGTTCTCCAGTCTGAGCAGTTCGGTGAGGCGCTGAGAAGTCCTGAGACGTTCGCAGTTCTGTGAAGTCGTTTGGGAGAACAGAAGTCCAGCCATGATAAAGCTCTTCCGAGTTGGATTATAACATCTTCCACCTCTGAGTGGAACTTCTGAAGGACCCCACTCATGTGAAGTCCACTTGCTGATGTGAGCTGGTGTCGGACGGAATCTCGTCACTACTTCAGACGAGTCACAGCCATCCTATGGAGACGCTGGACAGGTAGCGTTAACTGGACCTCCATATCTGCTGATTAATCTTCAGAAAGGTAATGAGTCAAGTTCCCTACCAAGCGTACTGAGGAAAAGCTGGGTTCGGATGGAGAGTGTCGGTTCTGGTCAACACTTCCCCTCACATACCATCTTTTACTCCCTTTAAACTTCATTTCCATCTTTAAATTCTTCTCTCAAGTAGAAATCCTTCCAGATAATTTAGAAATGTCTGTGTAAAGTGCTCATCCACCGCCGTGTGGATAATTGATCATAATTGTACAGTTTTCATTGATGTCTGCTGTTCTGCTGAAGAGTGGAAACAATCGCCGCATCGTTTCTCACTACCTGTAAAGCTGTTAATTATGTTGTTATTTTCATATTTTGCCAAATTAATGTAAATGTTTGATGTTAAACTTTGATTCTGTAAAATAAATGACCGCATTCATTTTGATGGGTCAAAGATAAATGACGTCTCACGTTTACATTTCATTAAATTCAATGCACGTTTTATTCAGTCCAGAAAAATGAGGAATCCGTTTTAATTGATGAATATTTCGCAGCATCTGTTCATCTACAACTGTCCTTCCCTCCATTGATTACGGTGACATTATTTACATAAACGCTCCTACAAGCACCATGCAGATGTTGGATGCTGCCTATCATGGTGCGCTAAGATTCATAACTGCCTGTAACTACTGTACCCATCACTGCACCCTGTATTCACTGGTTAACTGGACATCATCAGAATCAGAATCAGAATAAACTTTATTGGCATTGCACCGAGATACAACGTGAATATGTACATACAGTCGACCGAAGATGGGCGGAGTGCACCAAGTTGCGGCTAAAAATAATTAGTGCGGCCTTCTTATTCTTATTCAGAATTATATTTTGCTTAGATGAGAAAAGGAAAGAAAACATGAGGAGAGACGGTATAAAGAAAAGATGTCTCACACCGTGTCCTAGACAGGGCACAATTTGAGGCATCAAAAAAACCTACTACAGCAAAGCATCATAAACAGACGTTATACATGTACATATAGGCGGTGAAAACATTGCATTTTTAAGTGAAAGTCATAGCATAGTCCAGAGCACACCCCCCCCCCCCCCCCCCAGCCATTGTCCAGATAAGAGGTGACATTCATCTTAAACTCAGATGAGGTTCTGTTACATGTCCACGGCCTTGGGGAAGGGAGGAGTGAGGAAACAGTCAAAGCATCTTTGTTGTTTTCAAAACATTCCAGGAGGAGTTGAGATAAGTCCGGCATCAAGGCCACAGTTTGGGTCAGGCAGAACTCGTGAATTGTTGTTTCTGCCTTTAAAGTCTTGCTGTACATATTCTCTGATGGAACTCCAAAACAGCCGAATTGATCCTTTACTCCAAAAGTCGAGCTCACAGCTTCTCCAGATTATTCCCACCATTCATGAGTGCTGCCAGGGAGATCACAGTCCTGATAACAGCCACTCCAATTCCCTGTCACAGCTTTACATTCAGTCCAAGCACTGTCAAGCTTCAACACCTCCACACGAATTTGTAGACAACCAGATTTCACCAACCCAAACAGTAGAATCTAGTTGTCATCATTTATCCAATTTGTTTCCTTCATTAACTTCACGCAGACTCTCTCACTTGTACGTTTTCATCTTTAAATCACTTCTTGGTCTGCTGCCTTCATGCATCTCCTCCTACATGTCTCTGCATGAGTGCAGCTACAGTGTGCACTTTCAGGACATTATTACATACAGTGTTCCCTCAGTGCGGACTGAACTAGGCAAAAGAGCCTTCTCCTACTTTGCTCCTGTTTCTTGGAATATCTTGCAAAAAGATCTGAAGCTTTTGACGTTGACCTCTCTAAGTGACTTTAAAACTCTAAGTTCATGGAAAAAAACAATGCAGACATGTTCCTGTTTTTAGTTTTCAACACCGCCTTATAATCTAGCTGTTTTTTCACTATTTTTTTTTCTTTTGACTGTCCTTTTGGTTGCCATTTTATTTTCATTTGTAAAAAAATAATAATTTGTATGCCTCTTTTATGATTGTCTATTGTTGTTGTTGTTGTCATCACTCTTTGTTAAATAAATCAAGACTCTCTTGTAAATGAGTCCCCAAGGCTCAGTGGGATTAACCTGTATATATTAAGGTTGAATGAATTGTAAGAGGGTGAAAATTGGATACAAGGCCTCTGCCCCATTTAACGATGGATGGGTTCTCTTCATAAAGAGGACTTCCCTTACTTCTCTCCAATGGGTGATGGGAAACAAACCATAATCACTGATTTGTGTGGGTTTACACTTCAATTTCCAAATGTCTTCCATCAGAGACTGACCTCACAATCCAAGAAAGTCAGCCTGCTATCTTTTACATCTTGTCATGTGAACTTTATATATTTATCCACAAAGATGATGTGATCAGTAAAATGTTGGACTTCCTGAGATTTAATTTTAACCCAGGTGTCAGCAATATACCTGAACCAATGACTTGGTGGTGTCCCTGAAAATAGTGCCAAGGCTCTCGTTTCTACCTCCTCCATGTACTGTAATGGGTCTGTATTGATCAGCACAACACCTGACTCAAGAAAATATTTTAAAATGTTTTATTATTCAGGGCAGCACGGTGGCGCAACTGGTAGAGCTGCCGCCTCTCAGCGAGCAGGTCCCTGGTTCAAACCAGGTCCAGGGGCCTTTCTGGGTGGAGTTTGCATGTTCTCTCCGTGCATGTATGGGTTTTCTCCGGGTGCTCCGGTTTCCTCCCACAGACCAAAAACATGCATGTTAGGCTGATTGGTAACTCTAAATTGTCCCTAGGTGTGAGTGAGAGAGTGAATGGTTGTTTGTCTCGTTTGTCTCTATGTGGCCCTGTGATGGACTTGCGACCCGTCCAGGATGTACCCCGCCCCTCGCACAGTGATTGCTGGACATGGGCACCAGCGACCCCCGTGACCCAAAATGGAATAAGCGGGTAAAGATAATGGATGGATGGATGGTTTTATTATTCAAAGGCGGCATCTGGTAAGGATCCCGGCCTCGTTTCTGGTCCAATCTATGGAAGCAGACAGGTTAGTGACTGCAAAGAGGTTCTGGGAGCTGAGAGGGGTAGTGTGCATGTCACTAACCTTCTGTGGCAGAAGCAAGGCTGAGGCAGAGAGCATTGGAGGGCTGGGCAGGAAACAGAATCCAGGGACGTAGCAGGGGTCGAGAGCCAGGGGCAGAGTGAGCAGGCAAAAGATCCAAAAAGGAAGAGTCGTAGTTGTGGTCAAAAAGGAGAGCGAGGTCGTACCGTGTAAGCTGCAGGCGTGGTATCCAGACATGGGCAAAGTCAAGGAGAGGAGTCATAGATAAATGTGTGGGCAGGGGTCCAAATGTGACAGAGCCCCCTCCCTACAGCTCAGCTCCCGAAGGGCCACCAGGTTGGTCAGGGAGGGCATGGTGAAAAATCCTAATCAGGGACTTGTCGAGAATGTGGCGACCGGGGACCCAGGAATGCTCCTCGGGGCCATAATCCTCCCAATCTACCAAATACTGGATACCCTGACCCCACTGTCTGGAGCGGATGAGTCTCCTGACAGTGAAAGCTGGGACACCATCAATGAAACGGGCAGGAGGAGGTGGTCCGGGGGAGGGCCCAAAGTGGGACTGAAGAAAAGGCTTGAGGCGAGAGACGTGGAAAGTGGGGTGAATGTGCAGGGTACGGGGAAGCTGAAGACGGGCTGCCACAGGATCTTACTGATGGGAAAATGACCAACAAACCGGGGTGCCAACTTCTTGGAATCTACCCGCAGGGTTAGATCTTTTATGGGCAGCCAGACTTTTTGGCCTACTTGGTAATCAGGTTAGACAGAGCACCTCTTGTTGGCCCCCCTGGCATATACCATACCATACCATACCATACCATACCATACCAATTTATTTATATAGCACTTAAAACAGCAACAAGGCCAACCAAAGTGCTGTACAAAAGAACCAAACATGCACAGCAGACAGGAAAACATAAAATAGAAATACAGATACAAATAGCAGCAGAAGCTAAGCATATGTCACATTAGACCTCAGGAGTGCCCTACTGGCTCTCCTCCAGCTCCGCTGACATCATAGGGCAGCCCTGTGGGCAGATGGCACCCAAGCCTCCCATTCCTGAATAGAGAACACCGGTGGTTGGAACCCAGAAACCACATAAAGGGGTGACAGACCTGTGGTGGATGAGGGCAGAGAGTTCATAGCATGCTCAACCCATGGTAGGTTGTCGGCCCAGTTGATAGGATCATCCTGACACATGATGCAAAGCTTGGTCTCCACCTCCTGGTTGGCTCGCTCTGACTGACCATCAGACTGTTGGTGAAAACCGGAGGGCAGGCTCAGAAAAATGCAGAGCAGGCTGTAGAACTCCCTCCAAAACTTAGAATCAAATTGGGGGCCACAGTCATAGATAATGTCCTGAGGGAGCCCATGCAGCCTGAAGACCTCCCTGGCCTGGGGGGGGGGGGGGCGCAATGTGAGGGTTTGATTTGTTTACATTTATTGCAGGATAAAATAAAGTCAACATCAGATGCTAAGTTCCTCCACCAGAACTGGGACCTGACCATAGTCAGTGTCTTGTTAAGACCAGGATGACAAAAAATGCAAGTGCTATGACACATCTCCAGCACTTCCTTTATTTTATTTTGGGGAACAAAGTTTCAACCCTTGGGACAGCCAGGAGGTGGACCGTGATTCAGCTGGGCCTAACGCAGCTCAGACTCTAGTCGTGTCACAGTGAGCCGCACTGTCTCCGGAAGGACGAAGTCCTTCTTCATTGGAGTGTGACTGGGCTCATCCTCCTCGAGACAGGACAGGGCATCGGGCTTCAGATTCTTGATTCCAGGTCTGTAGGAGAGAGTAAAGTTGAAGCATGAGAAGAATAGTGTCTACCTGGCCTGCTTGGGACTAAGGCACTTAGCAGTCTTAAGATACTCCAGGTTTTGTGATCCGTCCAAACAGTGAAAGGTTCTTTGGCCCCCTCGAGCCAGTGTCTCCACTCCTCCAGGGCCATCTTGACAGCAAGCAGCTCATGTTCCCCCACATCATAATTCCATTCCACAGCAGAGAGACTCTTAGAAACGAATGTGCACGGGTGCACCTTCCAATCACTGCTGCACTGGCTGAGAACAGCTCTGGCACCTGTGCTGGAGGCATCCACCTCCACAATAAAGGGTTTGCTGGAGTCCAGTGAATGTAGGATGGGGGCTGTGGAGAACAAAAGTTTTAATTGTTTGAAAGAGTGATCAGCAGTGTCATTCTAAGTGAACATGGTTTTAACAGAGGTCAAGGTGTGGACAGGGCTGGCAATGGTGCTGTAATGCTTAATGAACCTTCTATAAAAGTTTGTAAACCCAACGATCCTCTGCAGCTGTTTGCTGTCCTTGGGGGTCAGCCAATCCAGGACTGCCAAAACCTTGCTGACGTCCATGGCCACCCAGTCGGGGGAGATAACAAATCCCAGGAACGAAGTCGATTTCTGGTGAAATTCACACTTTTCTGCTTTAATAAAAAGATTATTTTGCAGCAATCTCAACAACACAGCTCTGATGTGTTTCCTGTGGGTACTCATATCCTTTGATATAACTGATGTCGCCAAGATAGACAAAGACGAACTGGTTAATCGTCTCTCAAAACGTCATTAACCAGGGCCTGGAAAACAGCAGGAGCGTTGTTCAGACCAAAGACATAACAAGATACTCGTAATTACCATCTGGGGTGTTAAATGCCATCTTCCATTCATCCCCCTCATGAATGCGAACCAAATGGTAGGCGTTTCTAAGGTCTAGCTTAGTGAAAACAGTGGCCCCTTGAATAAGATCAAACGCCAATGACATTAGTGGAAGAGGGTATTTGTTCTTAACAGTGATCTTGTTTAACCCTCGATAATCAATGCAAGGTCTCAGAGTACCGTCCTTTTTGCCAACAAAGAAAAAACCTGCTCCGGCAGGTGAGGCCGAAGGGCGAATGATACCAACCTGTAAATACGTCTTAATATATTTTTGCATGGTCTTTAATTCAGGATTAGGCAATGGACATAACCGTCCCCGTGGGGGACTCATGCCAGGCAAAAGATCAATTGCGCATTCGTAAGGTCTATGTGGGGGAAGAGAGGTAGCCTTAATCTTGTTATAAACCTCTCTGAGATCATGATATTATTTATACTTTAGAAAGGTCTGGATAAGTGACAGCAAAGTCTTCTGCTGGGGGGGAGGACTGCCTCAAAAAAACAAGAGGAGAGACATTCCTCAGACCAGCCTATTATTTATTTACCCCTCCAATTAATGTTTGGGTTATGTTTTTGTAACCATGAAGCCCCCAGGATGATAAGGAGTTGGGGGGATTTAATGACAATAAATTCCACCTCCTCAGTATGGTTACCTCCTAAAGTCAATCTGACGGGGGCAGTAAAGAGGCAAGAGTCACTGAGAGAGTGGCTGTCCAAGGCAAGGATCTTGTGATTTTTATTAGATTTTGATTAGTTCTATCCTTAAAGCCACAGCAAATTGATGAACTCTGTATTAGCACCAGAGTCAATAAAACTGTAACAGATGATGGTCACATACCAGCAGGCTGTAGTTCAGCACGGATGGTAAATGGTGAGATCTTCAGGTCACTGATAGGACTCAGCAGGTGTCCCCTCTCCCCTGCTGAGTCTGGTCGTTTAATGGGCATTTGGAGATTGGGTGGCTGCCATCTCTGCAGTAGAAACAGATTCTTAATTTCCTTCTCCGGTCCCTCTCTACGGGGGGTTAGGCGACTTCTGCCTAGTTGTCATAATGGTTTATTATCTGGATGTTGTGGAGGAAAATTAACACAACAACTCAGACTTTTCAGCCTATTCACCTGTTCCTCTCATTGGTTCAGAGATACATGGAGAAAAGACACAATAATCAGTCAGAGAGATTCAAGTTAAAAGTATTACCAACATTTATTAAAGCTTTCAGCTGAAAGGAGACGCTCTTACCCCAAACCAACAGAGACACAGCAAAAACCCAAGACACGTCCGACTAGAGCTTCAGCATCTCCTGTATTTAAACACAAAAGCTCCACCCAGAGATGTGTCACACATTCTTAAGTTCTTTGTCTAAACTAGTTCAAACTGATGTCTTCATTTCTTGGAAGTCCTTTTATGGAGTTGTTTTATTATTTTCTTCTGCCGTTCCAGTTTACTTGGTGATCTTGTCATCAGGTGGGACACACACACTAGCAGCTCCCTGTTAGTTCATGTCCCGTACACAAAAAACTTAAATACATTCTCTGACTTAGTTCACTCTGTACTTGATGATACCAAAAGGCAAGCAGATCCAAAAGCCAAGCAGATACAGATAAAGGACAAGATACAGTTGTGATACATCGAGCAATAGAGCACAGCAGATAAGAGTGTCTTTACAATGTCCAAATACTTCCTTAAAATGTCTTCAGTTGATCCAAAATGCTGCTGCCAGAGTCTTAACTGGAGTTAGTAGGAGAGATCATATTTCTCCAGTTTTAGCTTCTCTCCATTGGCTCCCTGGCAAATCCAGAATAGAATTCAAAATCTTACTTCTAACATACAAAGCTCTCAACAGCCTGGCTCCATCTTATATTACAGATCTTTCATCCATCCATTTTCTTCCACTTACCCGGGGTCGGGTCGCGGGGGTAGCAGCCTAAGTAGGGAGGCCCAGACTTCCCTCTCCCTAGACACTTGGTCCAGCACCTCCGGGGGAATCCCGAGGCGTTCCCAGGCCAGCCGAGAGACATAGTCCCTCCAGCGTGTCCTGGGTCTTCCTCTGGGTTTCCTCCCGGATTTTACAGATCTTATTGTTCCATATTTTCCTAACAGAGCACTTCGCTCTCAGACTGCAGGTTTACTTGTGGTTCCTAGAATTTACAAAAACAGAATGGGAGGCAGATCTTTCAGCTATCAGGCTCCTCTCTTGTGGAACCAACTTCCAATCTCTGTCCGTGAGGCTGACACATTATCCAGCTTTAAAACTAGGCTTAAGATTTTTCTTTTTGCTAAATCCTATAGTTAGGGTCGGCTTGGGTTTCCTGAGCTGTCCCTTAATTATGCTGCTATAGGCTTAGACTGCTGGAGGACAAACTGACCACAATTTTCACTCTACTACTGTCTTTATTTACTCTGCTCAACCTGTTTTGTATTTGTAATTATTTTTTCTATCCTTAACATGTGGGTTAAGATCTTTCAGATACACCTGGACCTATACCTGGACATACCATTCTATGTTCGTCTGTCTCTCCTTCCTGTCCTCTCAACCAGCCGATCAAAGCAGATGGCCGCTTGTCCTGAGCCTGGTTCTGCTGGAGTTTCTTCCTTTTAAAAGGGAGTTTTTCCTTTCCACTGTTGCCACTGAGCTTGCTCAGGATGAGAGACTGCAACGAAGCCAAGATTCAACTTCTCTGCTGGATTCCTTAGATAGAGAACTTTACTAATTGGCTTTTATGTATGTGAATGTTTCTGTAAAATGCCCTGAGACAACTTTGTTGTGATTTTGCGCTATATAAATAAACTGAATTGAATTGAATAGGTTCATCTGTCTGTGGGACGTTACTGGTTAGAGCGGCTGGCTTAAATGGTGGAAGGTTCTGGTCTCACCATAGGACCTGGTGGTTCTTATGGGTCTGGTCTCCCTCTGACGTTTTCTTTCCATGAGTCGAAGGTCCACTTGAGTGGCCAAGTACTCCAGAGCTTGGAGAGACCCGGGATATTCCTGGGTAGCAAGGTGGTCATTGATGTCATCAGAGACCTTGAAAAAACACATTGGTTAGAGCTCCATTGTTCCAGCAACTATCAGCAGCCATCCTGATGCATTTTCAATAATCTAGGTAGAAAAATCCAAAAAAGTTAAATCTGGTCCTCTGGACACTCAAAAAAAAAAAAAAAAAATCAACAAAAAAATGTAGAAACGTTTCTAAAAAAGTTAAATCTGGCCCTCTGGACATTCAAAAAAACAAAACAAAACAAAGCAAAACAACAAAAAAGTAGAAACGTTTCGTCTTTCATCCGAAAGACTTCGGACACAGACAGCGTCCCCACTAGCTCAGGAGCCAGGCAGAAGGAGAAATCTCACACAAGACAGGCTCTAGAGCAATGTGGATATCCTAAGTGGGCCTTCCTGAAAGCAGAGAAGAAACCCAAACAGCACTCCAGTCAGCCAACAGGTGAAAAGGAGGAACCCAGACCCAGACCAGTGGTCATTCCATATGTTGAGGGAGTATCAGAGAAACTGAGATGTTTATTTTCTAAATATAACGTCCCAGTGGCTTTTAAACCCCAAAATACATTACGGCAAAGACTGGTTCATCCCAAAGATCCAGTCCCTCGGCACAAACAGAGTAATGTTGTGTATGCTGTTCAGTGTCAAGAGGCCTGTGATCAGTCTTACATCGGGGAAACTAAACAGCCACTGGCCAAAAGGATGGCCCAGGACAGAAGATCAACATCATCAGGCCAGGACTCTGCGGTCTACACTCATCTCCAGGCCAGCGGTCACTCTTTCAGGGATGAAGATGTTCACATCCTGGATAGAGAGGAACCATGGTTTGAGAGAGGAGTAAAGGAGGCCATCTTTGTGAAAAGAAATCGTCCATCATTAAACAGGGGTGGAGGCCTCCGGGTTCAACTGTCCCCCTCTTACAATGCTGTGATTGCTAGTATCACTCAGCCCTCTGTGAATAGTAAACAGCCATCAGTGTGCTAATGATCCATTGTTAGGCTGATGGTCCTTCTTGAGCATGTGATCAGCTGGTTTTGGTTGTCAACAGCAAAACTGGTTGATCCACTCTGAGAGGGTGCTGTTTATAAGACTGAGCTGAATACAGCTCCTCAGACTTTTTCGGATGAAAGACGAAACGTTTCTACATTTTTTTTGTGTGTTTTGCTTTGTTTTTTTTTTTTTTTTTAATGTCCAGAGGACCAGATTTAACTTTTTTAGATTTTTCTACCTGGATTATTGAGCATGCATCAGGGTAGAAACGTTTCGTCTTTCATACGAAGACTTCCTCAGTCTGAAGAGCTGTATTCAGCTCAGTCTTATAAATAGCACCTTCTCAGAGTGGATTAACCAGTTTTGCTGCTGACAACCAAAACCAGCTTCTCACATAATCAAGGAGGACCATGAGCCAAAAGATGGATCATTAGCACACTGATAGCTGTTTACTATTTACAAAGGGCTGAGTGATACTAGCAATAACAGCATTGTAAGAAGGGGACAGGTGAACCCGGAGGCCTCCACCCCTGTTTAATGATGGACAATTTCTTTTCACAAAGATGGCCTCCTTTACTCCTCTCTCAAACCATCGTTTGATATTGCTATTGCTATTTGATAAGAAACAAAAACTTTGTTGAAGTCCTCAAACTCACCATCCATTGTCCTCTGCAGATCATCCAGTCCCAGGTCATCCTCTGTTTCCTGATAAATAAATTACTTATCTTTTTTCATTTTGTCTCAGTGCAAATCTTTTTTTATTTTCAGAGCTCTGAGCCCAGGGTACAAAATGTAACTACCAAATATGGCACCTTGGCTGTTTTGTGCTTGTATTGCTGTCGTAAACAATTTATGGTCAATATAAATTGTCTTTTTTTGACAAAAATTACCTTTTCAATTTCAAAATGAAGTCAAATTTCTATAGAGATGTTTTCTCTCAGCTGCTCTCTTCGCAATGAGCTGTTTGTTTTAGCTGGAGATAATTCTTGACGCAATCTGGGCTCAAATCAGCAACCTCAGAATTATACATTTCTACAGAGTAATACCAAAAACATAAACATATTCCATGTAATGTAAAGTGACTGTCTTAATTCAACTCAGAGAAAAGTTGAATAAAAAGTAAAAGTCAGGAGATGGATACATTGGTTTCCAAGGCCCTAGACATCCACACGTGTTCTGTGAAATCCATCATAAAGAAATGGAAATAATATGTAAATCTACCAAGAACAGGCCGTTATCACAAACTCAGTGACCGTGTGAGAAGAATAGTGAGAGAGAACACCAAAACAATTGATGCCCATCTGAAGGAGTTACAAGCTTCAGCAGGTGAGATGCATACAACAACTGTATCCTCAGTTCTTCACCAGTCTGAGCTTAAAGGGAGAGTGGCAAAGAGAA
>NC_056508.1:12508579-12520943 GCF_014905685.2 Nematolebias whitei
ATCCAAAGTATCGGAATCAGGTGTTCCAATCACTTCCATGGCCACAGTGTATAAAATGAAGCACCTAGGCATGCAGACTGTTTTTACAAACATTTGTGAAAGAATGGGTCGCTCTCGGGAGCTCAGTGAATTCCAGCGTGGAACTGATAGGATGCCACCTATGCAACAAATCCAGTTGTGAAATGTCCTCGCTCCTAAATATTCCACAGTCAACTGTCAGCTGTATTATAAGAAAATGGAAGTGTTTGGGAATGACAGCAACTCAGCCACGAAGTGGTAGGCCACATAAATGGACGGAGCGGAGTCAGCGGATGCTGAAGCGCATAGTGTGAAGAGGTTGCCAACTTTCTGCAGAGTCAATTACTACAGACCTCCAAGCTTCATGTGGCCTTCAGATTAGCTGAAGAACAGTACGCAGAGAGCTTCATGGAATGGGAGATCCTGACCTCAACCCAATAGAACACCTTTGGGATGAATTAGAGCGGAGATTGAGAGCCAGGCCTTCTCGTCCAACATCAGTATGTGACCTCACAAATGCGCTTCTGGAAGAATGGTCAAAAATCCCCATAAACGCACTCCTAAACCTTGTGGACAGCCTTCCCAGAAGACTTGAAGCTGTTCTAGCTACAAAGGGTGGACCAACGTCACACTGAACCCTATGGATTAGGAATGGGATGTCACTTAAGCTCGTATGTGAGTCAAGGCAGGTGAGCAAATACTTTTGGCAATGTAGTGTACATATACATACATATATACATACATACACACACATTAGGTAGATAGATATATAGATAGATTTGTTTTTTGTTTTTCAAGTTTTGTGTTAATTCATTATTTGTTAGATTAATAGAAAACAGTGACTAAAGTTTACTCCAACTGATTTATGATTGTTTTGAAATATGAATTCTGTTCCTTTCCTGTCCACTTCAATTTTTGCAGTTTTATGTTGAACCCTGATAATATGGAATAAATATATTTTTTAATTATTCTACACTTAGTAACACATAATTTAAATTTACTAAAAGCATCAAGGATCGACTCTGAGGCCCTTCTAATTGACAATGACTCAAAGCACGTACTGGAGACAACACAGGAGTGACTCACCGACTCCACTGTGATTGTCCTAGAGTGGACAAGGCAGAACCCTGACTTAGAACCTTACCAAACATTTCTGAGACCTGAAAACATCTGTCCACCAATGGTCCCCACACAACCAAACGGTCTGAGACAATCTGCAAAGTAGGACAGTAGAAAATGTCCCAATTCAGGTGTGCAAAGCATGTAGCAATAAATGAGAAAATAAAAATAAAAAACACTTTGGTGCTTCAACTCAGGACTAAGTAAGGGGTCTGAATACTTCCAGTATGTACAGTAGATGTGACATTTTACTTTTTATTTTTGCTAAATTTACAAACTTGTATAATTTTTTGTTTTCATTTGAATCATTATGAGTACTGACTAGATAATTTGTTTTAAACAACTGCAACAAAACAAAATTGTAAAAAGAGAAAAATGCCCAAATTCCTTCTGGAAACCATATAGATAACCTAACAACACTGACTGTGTGTGATCTGTCTGAGCATCCTATCAGATCTGTTATTAAAGATAAAAAGGGTGATAGCAGGCCTTCAAGCTCAAATGTCAGCTTTACCTCTTAACATAAAAATGAGACACAGTTTCTGAAGGATAAGTAATTTATTAGTGTGTATAAAACAAGAAAACATTACAGTTAGTACTGCTGTTTTAAGACACACAATCCCTTTTCCTTCACCAGATTCCAAAAGTTTGCCCAACTCTCACTCTTCAAGGTGCCTTCTGCATAATGGTTGATTTATAACACTACGGCTCCATAAAAGAAATACCCCAAAACCCAAACTCAGTCTTACCAACAAAAATAAACCCCTCCAAAAATAAAACGTACATTCACACACATACAAACACTATATAAACACTATAAAATTAGTTGTGTTCATTTACTTTCAACTTGACAGAAACAACTATGAGTGTTTTTATGATTGCTGTTGCAGTGATTACATTCATTTTATTGACAGATTGTTTGTTATGTCATGAAATGCTATAAAAAACCCATTCCTAAAACCTGAAATTGCATCCACACAAGAATTTCTTGTCTAAACAGTGACAAACTCAAAATGTTTGTGAGATCTTAGGAAATGATAAATGCTCACAGTGGTTTCTTACCAAAATAGATGCAAATAAAAATTCCCATTAAATTTATTTTAAATGTTCTTTATCATTGAATATAGGACTCAGTAAAATATTGCAGTTGTTCACTAGAAATCCATGAATCACACAATTCCTTGGAGCGTGCATCAATCAGACTGGAACTAAAAAGGTCAGGAGTCCATTGAAGGTACATTTTGCTCAGCAGCCATTAAGCACAATGACGTTTTGAGGAAATCAGCAAATATTAGTGATCATTTCTAAATTTTTGCATTTTCTTTATGTCAATTTCTGACCACAGCTGATAGCAAAAATTCTAGATTTAAACTAGTCCCCATGTTGGGGAGTTTATATTTGCGTGTACAATTCAAACCTGTAGAGATGTGAGCCAGTAAACGTGTTGAAGCCATACAAAACTATTGGCTGACCTAGTGGCATATTTTTGTTAGGTGGCAAAAAAGAATGCAATAGCAAGATTTCAATCAGATGTACATGTGGCGTTCTACATGGTGAATAATAGCCAGAGGAACTTTGGGTCACTGCAGTCTTGGAGAAAACTTTTAGGAAGGGCAGGTCAAGGGAACACCAAATTTGCCACAACGTTCAAATACTGATTCAGTGACACCTAAAACTTTACGAAAAAATAAGAAATATGTTTTAACCATGCAAAGTCTAGTTGTAGAGATAACTGCTGTGACATAACAACTAAGAAATAAACACAAATGCTAAAGCTTTTTTAATGTGGCAGTTGAGCTGATGTATCTTCATTGGACATTTGAACTTTAGTCCTGGTCTTTTTATCCACACGTACACGTTGGGTCATGCAGTCCAGTAAACTATATGATAATGTGTTTGAGAGTTGTAGCAATGTAGCTAGTTAATTGTTATGTTTTAAATCATGAGTGCACTTTACTGCCTTTTAGACATGCATCATGAACCTTGAAAAGCTGTTGTTTTGAGTGACAGAAATATGGCACTTTTGTCTTGATGTTTTGGAAATTTGGTTACCTGTTAGCATTTTCCAGTTAGCCTGAAGTTGTTTGGTGGATTTATCCATCACTGGTTTAGTTTAGGAAGCACTTTATTTAGATAAATCCCTGGCATGACTTCTTTTAAACATAAAGAAATGGCTTAATGTTTGGGTAAATATAAAGGTTGAAATTGCTACTTTTATGCCATTTCAACATAAACAATAAACAGGGTTAGCTTAGCGCAAGGCTAGCAAAAATCCCATTTTCCAGTTTTTACTTCTTAGCTTATCTATGTACTCACAACCAATAGTCTTAAACTGTTGCTTTATGTTTAACATACACATCGGTTAGCTACAACATGATGACCAACCACTAAACATGAAGATCAAGTTTATCGTGCTTTTTTATCAAACACTACTTATGTCCTGCCAAGATAACAGTTTGCATTTTTACTCATTTTACTGGCAGTGGTCCTAAAGTTATAGCTGTTTGATGTAGATACATGATGTCTTTTATTCAACCCCATCAGCAATTTGGACTATTTCCCAAAATGTAGACCTATACCTAAACTCATAAATGCACATGATAAATTGAAATTAGATCAAAGAAGGCCCAAGTAAAATAAGAAAGTCAAGGCAGCAGTGAGTTAGCACTGCGCTCTAAATAATATTACATTTGCTGTAGTAGCTAAATATGGTGGTGTCTATCCATCTGCGGAATTTGGACATGGCTGTGTAGACTCCAGGAAACTGTGCCTCGGCACAACCTATTCCCCATGACACCACTCCATAGGCCCGGCCATCGCACACAAGAGGGCCGCCTGAGTCTCCCTGAAAAAAAGAAAAAAAATCAGACAGACAATAAGCACACAAAATAAAGATCTTTGGTAACACTTTACGATAAGGTCAAAAATGGCTAAATCATGTCATCTGGACCTGTTTCTTTAAGTGAAGAAACATTTTGTCCCCCATCCAGAGGACTTTGTCATTCTGTGGCCTGCCAACCAGATCTGTAACCAGTACTTACTGGGGAACACACAGCCAAGCCTTATTAGGGGACTACTGGTTAGTTACCTTGTAAATGAAGAGGAACTAATCAAGAACTAATGGATAGTTACCAAGGAAACCAAAGAGAAACTAATCGAGAGCTAATGGGTAGTTAAACAGTACTTACTGGGAAAAACACAACCAAGCCTTAAGATCTGATCTTAGGTCATCTCTGATTCAGTGGTTCCTTACAGAACAGCATCAGCAACATCAAATGCATGAATGCTTTTTCCAAAAGGTATGCTATTTGACCAAACTTCACAGTGAACTGCATCTTGTATCCAGGTCTGATTGGGGGTTTTGCAGCCTACTAATATGAGACACCAGTATGTCCATTTGTTCTGAAATTGGTATCATTACAATATTGTCGCCTCTAAGACCTTCAAGCATGTGCACTTTTATTTATTTTTTACCACTCGTGATGGATGCCTAACCTTTTGTTGTCAGTGAGTGTAGTTGCAATGAAATTCAGTTTTAGTTGTGTCAGAATGTTTTTCTACTGCAATATAATTGTGAATGTTTACGTTTTAGTTTACTGCTTCAAATTACTGCTATAAAAAACATTGCTCTAACTTCATGACAAAATTGTACTATAACAAAAGTTGCATTAAAAACAACAAACAGTTTTTTGTATGCTTTTGAATGAAATGAAAGTTGATTTGTGGCTTTTGTGTGCATTACCAAGCACAAATACACCAACTTAACATTTGTAAAAGGCTGGAAAAAAACAACAAAAAAATAATAAAAGAGGAAAGAAACATTGAGTAGTGTAGAGTAAAGCCAATGCAGAAGTCATTACTTTTTTGTAATGAAAGATACTGTATATTTAAATCCAGCGCATTTTGTAAAACTGTCCTTATCTTATTTCTGCAGAAAATTACAGAGGACCTCACCTGACAGGCATCCTTTCCACCCAGATCATAACCAGCACACATCATGTTTTCTGTGATTCTACCATTAAAGGATGCAGAGCTGTTACATTTAGCTGAGGAAATAATGGGAAGTGTCACGGTCCGAAGGGTGGAGGGAATCGTGCCCCCAGTGGGGCTGGTATATCCCCATCCTGACACGCGACACGTTGTGCCCGCTGGTATAGCTGCGTCATATCTGGGCAGCAGAATGATGGAAACATAGTCGTTCAGATAGACGGGGGACCTCAGCTGGAGAAAAAGTGGGTAAAGTGTTAGGTGAACAAATAAAGAATCAATGACTAAAACCAATAGGATTAGAAAAATAAAGAAGACAGAAGGTTCACGTTATGTACCTTAATGAGCATGACGTCGTAGTTGTTGGTTTGGGAGTTAAATTGAGGGTGTGGCACCAAAAACTGTGGAAAGACTTCTTGTTCTGTGCCCTCGTAAACAGACAAAGAGTAGTCTCCTGCCACTACCATCATTCTGTCGACCCTGCAGGGAACAGAAGAGTCATTTTTTACGCATTTTCTATTTGCATCAGGCGATGTCTGTCATTTATATATATAAATAAAATCTGTTTTTGTCCTAACAGCTAATCCATTCCTTTCTTAGGGTGCATTCACACTAATAATAATAATAATAATCATCATTTTATTTAAAAAGCGCCTTTCATGACACCCAAGGACACTTTACAGTAAGAACAAAGATCAACAGGAATAAATTACATAAAGAATATAAAATACATACAGAATATAAAATGCATAAAGAACATAAAATACATACAGCAAAGTTAAGGATAAGCGAGTCTAAAGAGATGTGTTTTCAGAGCAGTTATGAATATAGAAAGAGAGGTGGTGTTTCTTAAGTCAGGGGGTAGAGAGTTCCAGAGATGAGGAGCAGAGCAGGTGAAGGCCCTGCTCCCCATGGTGGAGAGGCGGGCAGAGGGTACATGGAGATGTAGTGAAGAGGAGGATCTGAGAGAGCTAGAGGGGATGGAGATGTGTAAGAGGTCAGATAGGTACGGAGGGGCAAGGTTGTGGATAGCTTTGAAAGTGAGAAGAAGACTTTTGAAGATGATGCGTGATTTAACCGGGAGCCAGTGGAGCTGCTGCAGGACTGGAGTGATGTGGTTATAGGAGGAGGTTTGAGTGATTACATGGGCAGCTGAGTTCTGGACCAATTGCAGCTTCTGGAGAGATTTGTTGGGGAGGCCATAAAGAAGGGAGTTGCAGTAGTCAATCCGGGAAGTCACAAGACTGGGAACAAGGATTGTGTGAGAAGGGCGGAGACGGTTATTACTTCGGAGATGGAAATAGGCAGACCAAGTGACGTTGTCGATGTGTGAAGTGAAGGAGAGAGTGGTGTCGAGGATGACACCAAGACTCTTGACCTGAGGCGAGGGGGATAGCAGAGAGTTGTTAAGGGGGATGAGAAGATTTTCTGATTTTGAAAGAGAGTTTTTGGTACAGACAAGAATGTTTTCTGTTTTGTTACTGATTAGTTGCCTCCTCAGTCTAATGGCCATCAGGTGTGGGCAATTAGCGGCCATCTTGGAGTAGGAGCTGCAGGCAGTGGTACTCTTACAGTACCCCCCCCCCCCCCCCCAAGAATCGCCTCCAGGCGACCTGAAGCGCTTCTCGGGGTGATTCTTAAAGAAGGAGGTGATGAGGCTGGGGTCGAGCATGAAAGACCGGGGAATCCATGACCTCTCCTCAGGACCGTACCCCTCCCAATCGACGAGGTACTGGAATCCTCGGCCCCTGCGTCGCACGTCGCGGATGGATCGGACAGTGAACGCAGGGTGGTTGTCGATCAGGCGGGGTGGAGGAGGGAGGTCAGAGGGAGGACACAGAGGGCTGGTGAGGACTGGCTTGACCTGGGGCACATGAAAGGTCGGGTGGATCCTCATGGTCCTGGGGAGCTGCAGCCTCACCGCAGAGGGGCTGATGAGCTGGATGATGGGGAATGGGCCGATGAAGCGTGGTGCCATCTTCCGGGGGGTGTCCTTGAGGGGAATGTCCCGGGTGGACAGCCACACTTCTTGGCCCACCTGGTAGTGAGGGGCCGAGGAACGGTGATGGTCAGCTGCTTTCTTTGTCTGGGTGGCCGTGCGGAGGAGTGCGGACCACACCTGGCACCAGACCCTACGGCACCGTCTGAAATGATGCTGCACGGAGGGTACCGCGCAGTCTACCTCTTGGCCGGGGAACAGGGGAGGTAGGTAGCCTAGGGAGGCTTCGAAAGGAGACAGGCCAGTGGCGGTGGAGCGATGGGTGTTGTGGGCGTACTCAACCCAAGCCAAATGGTGACTCCAGGCTGACGGGTCCTTTTCTGCCATGCAACGCAGGATGGACTCCAGTTCTTGGTTGGCCCGTTCAGCCTGGCCATTCGACTGAGGATGGTAGCCTGAGGTGAGACTGGTGGTGGCTCCCAGCATCCTGCAGAAAGAGCGCCAAACCTGGGACATGAACTGTGGTCCGCGGTCCGACACGATGTCCAAGGGGATACCGTGCAGGCGGACCATGTGCTGCATCAACAGGTGCGCCGTCTCCATCGCAGAGGGGAGCTTAAACAGAGGGACGAAGTGGACCGCTTTGGAAAAGCTATCGATTATAGTTAGAATGACCGTGTTATCTTCAGAGGGTGGAAGTCCGGTAACAAAGTCCAACGAGATGTGGGACCATGGATGACTCGGGGTGGGCAGGGGTTGCAGGAGGCCGGAGGGGGGTTGGGTACCCATTTTATTGCGGGCGCACGTGGGGCAGGCGGCAACGAACTCTCATACGTCCGCAGACATGGCTGGCCACCAGAAGTGAGTCCTGGCCAGGGAGATCATGCGGGTGGAACCCGGATGACACGAGAGTTTGTTATTATGAATCCAGTGTAGTACCTTTGGGCGTAGAGCGGTAGACACGAACAAGGTTCCAGGGGGGCCGCCACCCGAGTCCGGTTCCACCTTCCAGGCCTCCCTGATTTCCTCTTCGATGGGCCACGTGAGGGCCCAAACGATGCAGGTGGTGGGAAGGATGGTCTCCTCGGTCTCCGTGTTGTCAGGGGGGGCAAACTGGTGGGACAGCGCATCCGGCTTGACGTTTTTGAGCCTGGCCTGAAAGTGAGGACGTAGTTGAACCTGGCAAAAAAATGATGACCATCGTGCCTGGCGGGGGTTCAGGCATTTAGCGTCCCGCAGATAAGTCAAGTTTTTATGATCGGTCCAAATCAAGAACGGGGTCTCCGTGCCCTCCAGCCAGTGCCGCCATTCCTCCAGGGCCAGCTTTACTGCCAAGAGTTCACGGTTTCCCACGTCGTAGTTTCGCTCTGCTTGGGACAAGCGTTTTGAAAAAAAAGCGCAGGGATGGACCTTGTTGTCCTCCGAGGATCGTTGGGACAGCACCGCCCCTACCCCTGTATCCGAAGCGTCAACCTCGAGGACAAACTGTCGATGTGGATCAGGGTGGGAGAGGACGGGCGCAGAAGAAAATAATGTTTTAAATTTAAGAAAAGCAGTCTCAGCCTCAGGTGACCATATAAATAGTCTGGAGGTAGAGGTGAGCTGAGAAAGTGGGGCGGCCACTCGACTGTAATCTTTAATAAAGCGCCTATAAAAATTTACGAAGCCCAGGAAGCGTTGCAATTGTTTCCTGGACTCGGGGGTAGGCCACTCGACCACAGCTCTTGTCTTTTCTGGGTCGGTCTTGCAGTGGCCTCCCCCAAAAATGAAACCAAGGAAGGGAACCGAGGGTACATTGAATTGGCACTTCTCGGCTTTCACGAATAACTGGTTCTCCAGTAACCTCTGGAGGACCTTCCTTACCTGTCCCGCATGCAGAGAGGGATCACGGGAAAAAATTAGGATATCGTCGAGGTAAACAAACACAAAATCGCCGATGAAGTCGCGCAATACATCGTTCACGAGGGCCAGAAAAACCGCGGGGGCATTTGTTAAACCAAAAGGCATAACTAAATATTCAAAATGGCCGAGGGGTGTTTTAAATGCTGTTTTCCACTCGTTGCCTTCTCTTATGCGAACGAGGTGGTAAGCATTTCTCAAATCCAATTTAGTAAAAATGGTGGCAGACTGTAACTGCTCATGGAGAGAGTTGATTAAAGGGAGTGGATATTTATTTTTAACAGTGATACTGTTCAAGCCACGATAGTCGATGCAGGGACGTAAGGTTTTATCTTTCTTGGAAACAAAGAAGAAACCTGCACCGACGGGAGACGTGGAGGGGCGAATAATACCAGAGTCGAGGGACTCGTTGATATATTCTTTCATGGAAACCCTCTCGGGGCCCGAGAGATTATAAAGTCGGCTAGACGGCAAGGGGGCGCCAGGGAGTAAGTCAATGGCACAGTCATAGGGACGGTGAGTAGGGAGTGATAAGGCTCTCTGTTTGCTGAACGCCAACGCGAGGTCGTGGTAGGCAGTGGGAACAGCGGAGAGATCTACCTCCTCACTAGGAGGAGTGACCACTGGCTGCCTGGCGATTGCGGAGCGTAGACAGTTTTTAAGGCACTTATTGCTCCACTTCTCTACTCGCCCTAGCTCCCAATTAATGTCTGGGTTGTGTGTCTTCAGCCAGGGAAAATCTAAAATAATCTGAGAAACGGAGGAGTCAAACACAAAGAAATCAGTCATCTCATGGTGGTTGCCTGAGATGATTAAGTGAAGCTCGATGGTTTTTCGTTGGATGAGCGCCAACGTTTCACCAGTTACACCGGAAACAGAAATAGGAGTGATTTCGCGAGTGGGTAAAGAATATTTGTTGACCAGGTCCGAACTGATGAGGTTCTGTTTGGCGCCTGAATCAACCAGGGCCAATAAGGGGACACGAGAACCGTTTATTTGAATAACTGTGGGCAAGAGGAGTTTAAATGGGGAGGTAAGAGCTGAGTTTCCCACCAGTATCTCCCGCTTTACTGGTGGGCTTGCTCGTTTCCCCCGAAACGGGCAGAGAGGTAAATAATGACCGGGGTTGCCACAGTAAATGCAGAGGTTAGCGTTTCTATGGCGCTCTCGCTCTTCAAAAGTCAACCGTGTTCGCCCAATCTGCATGGGTTCTGGCTCGGGAGGCACGGGAAGTTTGGTCTGGGGAGACAAACAAGGAGGATTAATAACCAGGGACGTTTGCATTTGATAACTTTCTTTCGCTGTCTTAAAATAACTAGGTTCACATGAAGGGGCCGCGAACCCGGAAGTGGAAGGTTTCTGGGGGTTGTAGTCCCGTTCTCGCCTCTGTTCCCGGAAGCGGTCATCAATGGATATGGCCATTTCGATTAGTTGGTCGAACCCTTTCGGTTCGTCTCGTGCAGCAATTTGGTCCTTTATCTGGTCGGAGAGAGAGTTCAGAAACGCACCTTGGAGAGCAAGTTCGTCCCACCTCGTTTGAGTCGCCAGGATCCGGAACTCCAGGGCGTACTCAGAAACAGGACGGCGGCCTTGACGTAACCCCAGGAGAGGTTTCACTGCGTTAGAAGCTTGCAGGGGGCGATCGAAGATCCGTCAAAACTCCTTCAGGAGTTGGGGGTAAGTAGCCGGGGGATTCACGTGGGACTGCATAAAAGAATTAGCCCAGCGAAGGGCGTTACCTTTGAGAAGGTTAATAAAGTAAATAATTTTCGCAGAGTCTGTGTGGTAGAGAGACGGGGCTCCCTCGAAAGCGAGTCTGCACTGCAGCAGAAAACCCCCACATTGGTTGGGATCTCCGGCGAACAGTTCAGACGGTTTGACGAGCAGCTGCTGACCATGGGAGGTTGCGACAGGTGCCTCACGAGGGACGCTGGGAACAGGCGGGTCGGTCGGATCTGGAGGAAGAGGAGGTAGAAGCTGTTGTTTGAGGGAGTAAATCATACCTCCGAGTTCCTGCATGTTGGGCTGGGCCGCACATTGCTGGGTCAGAACCTGTTGCAACATTGTCTCCAGTCTGGAGATCCGTTCCACCTGCGAGATGGCGGTTGTCTGTTTGCTCCCGGTCTCATTCTGGGTCTGCTTTGGCTGGAGCATTTCTGTCATAACCGTGGGGAACCCAGATTTGTATGAGACCCGGAACGAGACAGACTCAGGTGGATACAAAAGAACAGTGTTTATTTACAGGTGAAATAGTATACAGTTCTGGTGCAGCTTCTCTGCAGCTCCTGGAGGAGGTAGAGGAGGACAGTCAGAACGGAGGTGGAGTTCTTAGGAGCTGATATTTTGTGTTCTGTGAATCTCTTACAGTTTGGTCCAGAGGCGGGTTCCAATCCTCCAAGAGAGCTCCAGAGAGTCCAGAGAGAGTCCAGTAGCTGGCAGGGCAGGCACTGGCTGGATTAGAAGCACCAGGCAAGGGAGATCGAGACACAAGGGAGGTTGAGCCAAGGAGGTACCCAAGGGGGTCTACAAACCAAGAACAGGCCACGAGGGAGTCCGAGGGACCAGGAACAGGACACGAGGAGTCAGGAAACCAAAGGATCACGAGGGGTCCTTTTAACAAGCCGAGGAACCAGGAAACACATGGAAGGTGATATGCTCCAGCGAAGAGTAGCACTGGACTGCAGCCTTTTGTAGCCGGGACGCCTCCTCAGTCTGATGGCCTTCAGGTGTGGGCAATTAGCGGCCATCTTGGAGGAGGAGCTGCAGGCAGTGGTACTCTTACACAGTCATTTTTCAGCGTATGCGAACTGTAAAATAAGATGGAGTATTATTGTCCTGTTCCTGCTGGCCACGTTCTACTTTGTAGATAAAATAATTGATAAGCATTGCATCTTGGTCCAGAGTCTTCATTTGTTCCTGTCAATATTTCTACAAAACCTTTCACTGTGAACAATGAAGGTTCTTACATGAATGCACCCCAAGCAAGCCCCTTCTTCCATGACCCCTCTCTCCCAACACACACATATATATATATATATAGCACTCGTCCTCGATGGACAAACGCAAACCCTCTTATCTTACTTCGTCTTTTTTCTGAATAATGACTCTGGATGGGCAGCACGGTGGCGCAACTGGTAGAGCTGCTGCCTCTCAGCGAGCAGGTCCTTGGTTCAAACCCCGGTCCAGGGGCCTTCTGGGTGGAGTTTGCATGTTCTCTCCGTGCATGCGTGGGTTTTCTCCGGGTACTCCGGTTTCCTCCCACAGACCAAAAACATGCATGTTAGGCTGATTGGTAACTCTAAATTGTCCCTAGGTGTGAGTGGGAGAGTGAATGGTTGTTTGTCTCGTTTGTCTCTATGTGGCCCTGTGATGGACTTGTGACCTGTCCAGGGTGTACCCTGC
>NC_056508.1:12525943-12533438 GCF_014905685.2 Nematolebias whitei
TATTTCCAATAGCAAAACTAGGTTAAATAATTTAGAATGAAAGTTAACACTTTAAATATCCCTTTAGGTGAAATAATTGGACAAGCAGAGTTTCAGTGCATGCTGTATTTTGTTCAGTTAAATACTTCCCTAATCAAGCTCTTGCCTCATGGTCTGTTCATATATGGTCTGATTACCAAACTATGTTGAATGGTATTCATTTGTATTAAAACATTTTGTTGGTCAATTAACCTCATTTTATTCACACTAAAAGAGAAAATAAAAACATAAAAAGCTGTAAAGAAAATAATTAATTTTAAAAAGTCCTTAGCAGCAGTAATAAATAAATAAATAACATTCATAGAGCAATACAAAAATGAACTGTCAGGCAGTTTCTATAAATAATATCACAAATGATGCCCAGAAAATAAATCTCTTTTTTCCAGACATGTCCCTTTGGGAGGAGATCCCGGGGCAGACCCAGAACTCACTGAGAGGATTATATATCCTCTCTGGCCTGGGAACGCCTTGGGATTCCCCAGGAGGAGCTGCAGGAGCTTGAGGAGGTGTCTCTGGGGAGAGGGATGTCTGGGTTTCCCTCCTGGACTTGTTATCGTATGACCCAACATCAGATAAGCAAAAGATAATGAATGAATTTTAGGCAGCAGATCATCTTGAAATATTCAGTAACAGCAGTTAACAGCAAAATATCTGGAATTGCTTGATTGTGTGTTCACTTAAAAGTCGTAATACTGTCTTCCTTATTTTTATTTTCATTTTAATTTTTGGTTGAATTTTCTCTGTGTCTGAAGGGAGATGTTGAAGGTTTGTTGCTGAATGTTGTCAGTGGTTGTCCTTCACAAGTTGGATTTTTATATTTTGGAGAAAAAAAATCTGGAAAGATGTATATGAGAGTATTCCCAGTGAGGAGAGAGTGGTGATCGGAGTAGACTTGATGAACATGTTGGTGAAGGAAACAGAGGGGATGAGGAAGTGATGGGCAGATTTGGTGTCAAGGAAAGAACCAGGAGAGATGGTGGTGGATTTTGCCAAGAGGTTGGAAATGTCTGTAGTCAACCAAAAGAGGGAGGAACATAGAGTGACCTATAAAATTGGAGGAAGGAGTATGCAGGTCTACTACATTCTGTGTAGAAGAGGAAACCTGAGGGAGATTGGAGACTGTAAGGTTGTGGCAGGGGAGAGCATGGCCAGACAGCATCAGATGGTTGCGTGTAGAATGGATGTTGTTGTGAAGAAGAGAAAAAGTGTAAAATCAGAGAAAAAGACTAAATGGTGGAAGCTGAAGAAGGGAGAATGTTGTGAGAAATTCAGAGAAGAGCTGTTAAAGGCTCTGAGTAGTAAGAAAGAGCTTCCAAATGACTGGACTACAACAGCAGCAGTAATTCGAGAGATGGGTAGGAAAGTACTTGATGTGTCATCTGGATAGAGAATGGATGATAAGGAAACCTATTACTGGAATAGTGAAGTGAAGGACACCGTTCAAAGAAAGAGGTTAGCCAAGAAGACATATGATAGTGAGAGGACTGAAGAGAGGTGACAGGAATATAAGGAGATGCAACATAGAGCAAAGAGGGACGGAGCAATGGCAAAACAGAAGGCGTATGATGAGTTGTATGGAAGGCTGGACACTAAAGAAGGCGGGAAGGACTTGTACCAGTTGGCAAGACAGAGGGATTAGGATGGAAAGGATGTGAGCAGGTTAGGCTTGTTAAAGAACTGGTAATGGTATCTAACAAGTGAAGAAAGTGACAGGAAGATGGAAGGAATACTTTGAGGAGCTAATGAATGAAGAGAATGAAAGCGAAAGAAGAGTAGAGGTCATAGAAATCCTGGACCAGGAAGTGGGAAAGATTATTGAGGGTGAAGTCCTCAAAACTCTTAAAAGAATCAAGAAGGAGAAGGCAGTAGAACCTGATGACATACCAGTGGAGGTTTGGACATGTCTAGGAGAGATGGAAGTGAGGTTTTGACTCAAATATTCAATGGCATATTTGAGGGTGAGAAAATGCCTGAGGAATGGAGGGAAAGTGTGCTGGTGCCCATTTTTAAGAACAAGGGTGATGTACAGAGTTGTAGCAACTACAGGGGAATTAAGTTGATGAGCCACACGATGAAGATCTGGAAGAGAGTTGTGGAAGCAAGACTTAGACGAGAGGTGACTATTTGTGAGCAGCAGTATCGTTTCATGTCGAGAAAGAGTACCACAGATTCCATCTTTGCTTTGAGAATGCTGATGGAGAAATACAGAGAGGGCCAGAAAGAACTTGTTTGTGGATTTGAAAAAGCATATGACGGGATGCTGAGGGATGAGATGTGGCATTGCATGAGGAAATCTGGAGTGGCAGAGAAGTACCCAAAAAAAAAGGTCACACACTAATATTTAGTTGAACCGCCTTTAGCTTTGATTACGGCATGCATTCGCTGTGGCAATGTTTCGATAAGCTTCTGCAATGTCACACCATATATTTCCATCCAGTGTTACATTAATATTTCACATCCTTGATAGAGAGGAATGAAGGTTTGACAGAGGAGTAAAGGAGGCCATCTGTGAAAAGAAACCGTCCATCATTAAACAGGGGTGGAGGCCTCCATGTTCAACTGTCCCCCTCTTACAATGCTGTTATTGCTAGTATCACTCAGCCCTCTGTGAATAGTAAACAGCCATCAGTGTGCTAATGATCCATTGTTAGGCTGATGGTCCTCCTTGATTATGTGAAAAGTTGGTTTTGGCTGTCAGCAGCAAACTGGTTGATCCACTGCGAGAGGGTGCTATTTCTAAGGCTGAGCTGAATACAGCACCTCAGACTGAGGAAGTCTTGTGGATGAAAGACAAAACGTTTCTACAATATTTTTTTTTTGAATGTCCAGAGGACCAGATTTAACTTTTTTAGAATATCCTTAGATGTTTTCTCTGCTTGATGCATGCCAATGATTTGACCCTTTTCAAACAGACTGACATATTTTCTACAACCACACGATGTGTCTTTCGGCATGATTGTTTAAGAAATGAGAAGCAACTCATTGCAGCAGTTGGGCTTAAATAAGTTGTTGCCAGCTGAAAGATAATTGCCCATGCAGTAATTATCCAATAGGAGGTTCGTACCTATTTGCTTAGTGAAATCCAGTTGGTGACTTTTTGGGGGGGTGCCAAACAGTGTATTTTAGACTGGTACAGGCCATGTATGAAGACAGCAGGACTGTGGTGATATGTGCTGTAATGACAGATAGCTTCAAAGTGGAGTTGGGAGTTTTTTTTTTCATTCAACCTTTATTTAGACAGGTAAATCCCATTGAGCCTCAAGGACTCATTTACAAGAGAGACCTGAAGTGGGAGTGCATCAAGGATCAGCTCTGAGCCCATTATTGTTTGCTCTGGTGATGGACTGAATAACAGATGAGGTCAGGCAGGAATCACCATGGACTATGATGTTTGCAGATGACACTGTGATCTGTGGTGAGAACAGGGAACAGGTGGAAGAGAACTTGGAGAGGTGGAGGTATGCACTTGAAAGAAGAAGAATGAAAGTCAACCCTAATAAGACAGAGTATGTGTGTGAATGAGAGAGACAGGTGGAAAAGTGAGGCTACAAGGAGCAGAAGTCACAAAGGTTCGGGACTTCAAGTACTTAGGGTCCACTGTCCAGAAAAATGGGGAATATGGTAAAAAGATGAAGAAGAAAATCCAGGCAGGATGGAGTGAATGGAGAAAAGTTTCAGGAGTGGCAGCAAAGGTCAAAGGAAAAGTTTACAAAACAGTGGTGAGACCATCTAAGTTGTATGGACTAGAGACAGTGGAAGTGACAAAAAGACATGAGACAGAACTGGAAGTGGCAGAAATGAAGATGTTGAGGTTCTCCTTAAGAGTGACAAGGATGGATAAGATTAGAAATGAGATCATCAGCGGTACAGCACAGGTTGAACAACTAGGAGATAAAGTTAAAGAGGCCAGACTGAGATGGTTTGGACATGTCCAGAGGAGGGACAGTGGGAATATTAGTAGAAGGTTTAGAAATGCAGCAGCCAGGAAAAAGACAAAAAGGGGATATGTGGATGCAGTTGGAGAGGACATGGAGGTGTTGGAGTGAGGACAGAGGATGCAGAGGACAGAGATGGAGGAGGATGACTCACTGTGGAGACCCCTGAAGAGGGAAAAGCTGAAACAAGATTTTTTTTCTCTCTAATAATGGGCATATTGTTCGTATACAGTTTTCCTTCGTTTTTCACTGGTGTTAGGGACCACATCCCACTGTGATTAGTGAAAAACCGTGAAGTTTGGATACAGTAGTCCAAGTAGTAGTAGTTTATTTACATATTTATATAAAGGCGTTTTCAACCCTTCCCACACTCTTGCAATATTCTAAACAATGTTTCTAAACTCTAAACACTCTAAAAGAGCACAGAATGTCCCATGATTTCAGCTCTCTGCCTCATGCTGCACTTTGCCATCTGCAAGCGTTTTCAGCCACACCCTCTTCTCCAGTACAGAAGGGAGATATGACACACTGAAGAAGGAAGCTTCTACTGCAGCTGTGGGCTGCACACAGGTGCAGCAGGTGCTAAATTATTTTAAATAATTTATTTTAAATAGAAATGCCATGCCAATCATATGGCTTATCCATCAATGAGCCAATTGTGTGTCATGTCCAGTCTTATTTTGAAAAACCGTGATGGAGGGAGTCCATGATAAACGAAAGGTATTTAATTTCCAGAACAGAGAAAAACATGCATGCTAGGCTGTTTGGTGACATTAAATTGTTTCTAGGTGTGAGTGAGAGTGTGAATGATTGTTTGTCTATTTGTCCCTGTGATGGACTGGAGATCTGTCCAGTGTGTCCTCTGCCTCTCACACTGGGACTGCTGCATATGGCACCAGTGTTCCCTGCAAACTGGAAAGGCAAAAGGATTGGATACTGGATGGATGAACAGCAGCAGAAAACACTCACAAATCATTCCATATTGAACTTAACAAATCCTTTGACCTCACAAGAACTGTGTGGGTCTAAAAGGACCAGAACATGAGCTTGTTTGCACAAAGTTACAGCTGACTGAACCACACAGAAGCATGGAAGACACCAAAAACACTGCATGTCAACCTCAGTCAGGTCAGGCATGACACAAACTCTTTTATAAATCTGGCAAAACAAAAGGAAGGGAAACCGCAGTAAAGTGACCCTTTTTAAAACGGGTGCATGTGGTTTAACAAAAATATCAAATAATATAGTTTTTCTTCTTTTAATTCAGGGTAAATTTATTTTTTAACTCTCTGATTACAATGAAGCTTGCTGAAGACTAACAGGTGATACCGATCTGTGGAAACCCTGCCAGTAACATCCTGTATGTTATTTAATAACAGATATAAAATATCACTGATATAAATCTAGATTGCGGATTTAATGTTGAAAGTTTAATGTCTCTTATCAGGCCAAACTGCTTGTTGTTCTTTAAAAATGTCGTGTCCCTGAGCTCCAATGGCACCTCCATGCTTGTGTCAGTTTCCAAAAGCACCACCGTTGCGTGCCGGTGTCATTTTCATTTGTTTTCTTTCAGCCCTGATAATTCACAGAACTGAGCATCTCGTGTGGCTTGTAACTCCCTCCGATGAAATCCTGTACAATGCAGACGTTTGGCCTAGGTCACTCCCTGTTAACGGAGCCTTTTTCAGAACTTTGTGATCTCACAGAAAAGGGAATATACTGGGTGTCCTGGGGATTACTTTACTGCTTCCTCAAGTTTATGTTTTTGCTTGAGATTGTTCAACCGTTGTGTTCTGTTAAGAGAAGAAACCAGCTCACCCGATGTTACAATGTGCTGCTGTGACTACCCAGAATCGACTGATCAAGAAGCCCCCACAGAAGTGCTGACGGTTCGTGGTCTGCACCGACACAATGTACTTGATGGAATGTGGAACTGGTGCGTAGCCTCCCACTATGCGTTCCTCTGCAAGACCTTGACCTGAAACATAGGAACAGTGACGATGAAGTCTGATTTACAGAAAGAAACAGAGCTGACACAGTCGGGCTTTCATTTCTGCAGCTGCTGCATCAGCGAGAACTATTCAAGTCATGCAGAAAACAACAAGACTTCAGCTCAGCAGATCAATAAAAAAGTTCTCATCTCAGAGACGCTTCGATTCACAGCGAGGATCAATCTCAGCATCATTATCTGGAGTTAGCTCAGAGACACTGTTTGGGTTTCTGCTTCTTATATAGTCTAAAAACTCCAAGAATATTTCCTAAAATTCAACAGAAATTTATATTTTTATATTGCCTCTTTTTGTTTCTTTACATTATTTTGAGTCATGACCAATGAGATGATAATATTTCAATAAACAAAGACCTGGAGGTTCCCCTTTTTAAAGAGCTACCCTTTGATACTGTGACATCACTTTCTGTTTAACTTTGACCATGGGTAAAATCAAATGTTTTATGCTAAATTTCTTAAATATTAAGATTTTTTTGTCCACTTTTTGTATTTGTAGGATATTCATGTCACAGGCACATTAATATCTTAACAGTAAATAATTTCTCCAAGATGGAGGAATACCACAGGGCTGAAAGCTTTTGCAAACCATTGTCTAACAAATGCTAGTTTCTTGATGGATGAAGTCTTGATGAACTTTCTTAACTTTGAAAAAAGTACTACTTGATATTAATTTCTTCCATGAGCAAACTGCAAAGTGGACTACAGAATATGTAGTCATGGTCTTTTTTTTTTCTGTGTCCAGAAAGTTCAAAAGTGTTTCCGCGCAGCTTCTGTTCACTGTAAAACAGTTTCAGGTTGCAGTCCTGAATGAACTGGTCACTTGTGTTTATTCTCACTGGTTTTTAAGGTACTTTTGATCCCTTGTGGTTATACTGATCACAGTAGCCTGACAGTGTTTTTATGCCAGGCCACCTGAGGGCTTGAAAGATCACAAAAGGCTCCGGCCTGTTCTAACTAAGATTTCCCCTGACTCCCCGAGTCCTTTCACAGTATTTTGTACAGCTGATGATGAAAGACCTTAATTCTTTGCAATTTTGCACAGCCACATTTTTATCTTCTGATTTATTTTCTCGTCTTCCTTTCTTGGAAGAGAAAGAAAGATGGTAAGACAAAGAAAGTGGGGTATAAAAAGTGTATGCTGTTGTGGCATAAATGATAAGGGAGGAAGGAAGATCTAGTTTGTTGAATGTTATCAAGTTATTACAAAAGAAAAATGTCGAGCAGCAAATCCCAGAGATGAGACAAGTCCAAGCAGCAGGATGTGTCTGCTCTATTGGTATAAAGGAACAAGGTCACCGGTGTCGTCAGCTGAGAGCTGAATCATTAACACGTCCTCAGTGTGGAAACTTTGTTACACCTCCTGAGGACCTTTTAATTTGAAGGAACACTTTCAAAAGGAGACAAACGCTGAACTCATGTTTTAGATTTAGTTAAATATCATGCAAAACTATCCATCAATCCATCCATTATCTTTACCCATTTCTTCCCTTTTTTTTGGGGGGGGGGGGGGGGG
>NC_056508.1:12533538-12535012 GCF_014905685.2 Nematolebias whitei
GGGGGACCGGAGTACCTGGAGAAAACCAATGCATGCACGGAGAGGACATGCATACTCCACTCAGAAAGGTCCCGAGCTGGGATTTGAACCGGCAACCTTCTCGCTGAGAGGTGGCAGCTCTACCAACTGAGCCACATGCTGACCTTTAAATAAAAATTTGTTTCTCAAAAAAATCTTTATTTTTATTTTCTTACTAACAGGTGTTTTCTGCATCACTGACACTCTGGTCTCTGCATGTCCAGCTTCCATCCAGGTAACCTTAATGCAGCTGTTTTTAATAGAACATATAACATAATGCAGGGGAGGGGTGGTGCAGAGGTTAGAGAAGGTGGGCCTGTTATAGGAAAGTCGCTTGTTCAATCTCCCAGATAGACAACATCAAAATGTGGGTGGGAAAGGTGAAGCACCCACGCCTGCCTCCACCCTCATTTGCCCCACTCTGGGCCCTTGAGCAAGGCCCTTAACCCCCACCATCTGCTCCCCCGGGTGCCCTTGATGGCAGCTCTCTGCTCTACACAGAGGGCTGTGGTAGCTCGGTGGTCTGTGGTCGTGTCAGGAAGGACATCTGGAAAAAAAACAACTGCGAAGCCTTCGTGTGAGTTAATTCATTGAAGGGAGCAGCCGAAAGAAAAAGAAAAAATAAGACGAATCTTTTAATTTGTTTTTATAAAACAAAAAAATCTGCAAGTCTAAAATTGATAAATGTTTAAGTCTCGAGTCATCCCTCATTTTTTTTTAATATTTTGCAAGCAGCCAAAGTTTCTTGTAATCTTTTGCAGTGGTCTTGTCAGATGCTGTGTTATCAGTGTATTTATTTGTACATGACTCTGATTAATGAATCAACGAGGTAACAAACAGTTTTCTAAACATAAAACATCAATAACAGAGAAATTAGCAAAGAACCAACTTTAAATTGGATCTGAAAGGGATGGTCCAGTCAACAGCAGAGGGATGTTTTGCTGAATAGTTCTCAATATTCATTAACTTACGAGTCTTAACATCAGTCATGGAGCACAGAGTGGAGGAATAAACAAATCTTTGTCCAGGCTAGGCTTATTGATAATTACTTAATGCCAGGATTATATTTTAAATATTAATTCAGGCTTATAAAACATCTCTTTCTCCTAACCACTGTATAGAATGCATGGTCCTGCTGGGAATACTGTATTAACCAGTTCATCGTATGGCCAGCATCTGGAGCATCATAAGAAACAATGGGACACACATGACTGGACTCTAATAACACACATGCAGTCTGTTTTCAGAATATTTTAAATTTAGTTTGATTATTCAGCCCTGAGACCTGTCCAGGGCGTCCCCCACCTCTCGCACAGTGACGGCTAGACAATGGCACCAGTGACCCCTGCCACCCAAAAAGGAAAAAGCGGGTTAAGATAATGGATGGATGGATGGATGGATGGATGGATGGATGGATGGATGGATGGATGGATGGATGGATGGATGGATGGATGAT
>NC_056508.1:12535112-12536637 GCF_014905685.2 Nematolebias whitei
TGGATGGATGGATGGATGGATGGATGGATGGATGGATGGATGGATGGATGGATGGATGGATGGATGGATGGATGGATGGATGGATGGATGGATTGATGGATGGATAGATGGATGGATGGTTTGATTATTTCTTTCACTCTAAATTTCAAGTTGTCTAAACTTTTCAAAAGCATGGCATCCTAATATCTTATAAAAACTTTTTAGGCCCTCACAAACTGTGCACGTTTGTGCACAGGTTATGCATCAAAACAGACATTTTGTTCTTCACCCAGTGTGTCTCTCAGATTTCTGAGGAATAGTCCCAGAGTGCACCCACCCAGAATCTTACTCCCATTATGTTTGAGCTCAGATTTTTCTCTTCAAAAGCCGAAGTGGAGCTTTTTTTCATCTTCTTCTGCTTCACCATAATGCACAGCAGAGACAAACGTTTCAAGAAATTATTTGATGCAACTTTTGGTTTTTGCAAAGCAACTATTTTTTGGGCTTAATTTCCATTTTGTGTTTATGTCTGCCTGTCTGATGAAGAGTTCTGCTGTGTGCTCCCCATCAGCTTTCCTCAGAAAAGGCAGTAATTACCATGACAACCAGTGACTCAGTTGACAAAAATAGAAAGGTCATATAGGGACTTGTGAGTTTCAAAATAAAGTTTGATAAGTATGTTACAAAATAAGAGTCCCGCTCTGTCATAAAACAGAACAAAAGTTAAGTTCCAAATATAAAAAGGAAGTTCATGTTTCTTCTTATTTTTTTGTGCAGCAGCTGCATCAGCAACCTTCAGTCAGGACTCAGCACACGGATGGATGGAAAATAGCAACAAGCTAAACATGTTAAAGTATAGAAGTTTGCTAGCAGCTAGTATAGCTTGCTTTCAGTCTGGTATAGCGGTTAGGTTTCTATAATCAAAAATTAACAAACAAAAAACAATGACTACAAGTACTACAGGTGCTTCAGTGTTTATACATTTGCACTATTTTCAAAGAAGTCTGGCTTTTTGATAGCAATATAAAAATAACTTTAAAACAGTGGTGCAGACTTAAATCTTTGATAAATGTACAATAAATCTGTGGAGACTGTTTTAGACACAGTGAGCTGCTGCACCTCACTGACTGACAAGAAATCAAGATTCTAACCAAAGAACTCCACCTGAAACTGATTCACCCAACCAGGTGCCTGACCGACGAGGTTCACAACCAGTCCAAACTAAAGTTAGGAGGAAGTTCCATCCATCCATCCTCCATCCATCTATCATCCATTCCATCTATCCATCCATCCATCCATCCATCATACATTCATTCATCATCCCGTCATTATCCATTCATCCATCCATCCATCATCCATTCATTCATCGTCCATCCATCATCCATCCATCCATCCATCAATTTCATCTATATCCATCCATCCATCCATGATCCATCCATCCATCATACATTCATTCATCATCCCTTCATCATCCATCCATCCATCCATTTCATCTATCCATCCATCCATCATACATTCATTAATCATCCCTTCATCATCCATCCAT
>NC_056508.1:12536737-12544127 GCF_014905685.2 Nematolebias whitei
ATCCATCCATCCAGCATCCATCCATCCATCCAGCCAGCCAGCCATCATCCATCATCCATCCATCCATCATCTATCATCCAGCATCCATCCATCCATCCATCCATCCATACTCCATCCATTATTCATCCATCCATCAGCCATCCATCTATCCATCCATCATCATCATCCATCCATCATCCATCCATCCATCATTCATCCATCCATCCATCTATCCATCCATCCATCCATCCATCCATCATCATCTATCATCCATCCGGCATCCATCCATCCATCCATCATCCATCCATTATCCATCCATACATACATACATTCATCCTTTCCTATTCAAAGAGTGACTGAAAGAAATTTCAAACACGTACCTGCCATTGAGAGCAAAGCTACACCTTCTAACATCTTCCAAGATATTAATTTTCATCCACAATGAGCAGCAGTGCCACGTGCCACAAACAAAACAAGAACTTTGCACGTGTGGACTGTCCAGATTAGGTGTCAGATCAACACACAGATGAAGGTGCACATGAGTACATTATATAAGATATCGGAACTTAATCTTTAACAATGGGTTTATATTGTTTGTCATCTTCTTAGTAAGAAAAATCACAAAAGTGACGAAAAGTCATGACTTACTTTTCACAAAGACAAACCATTTCCTCCAACCTGCAGCCATACATTTGATAGAAGCTGTGTCAGAGTGAATAACACACAAAATGCACAATAAAATAATTTCAGATAAAAAAAAAATCTGTGACACAAAACACAGCCTGTTAAACAACAAGGGAACAAACTGCCAAGATGATGGATTGATGAGTGAGAGAAAACTGGGAGTTTGAGTGAGAGGGAGGGATGAGAGCAGTTGAGCACAGCTGATCTGATTAGTGAATGAGGGGCAGGTGAGAGATGAGGAGCAGGGATGAAATGGAGAATGACACAAGGGATAAACCAAATTATAGAGTGTTACTAAATAAAACACAAGGAATGATAAGATAACAGAGTGAATCAACATAAAACAATTTTAATGAAACTAAACCAAAAAACAGACATAGCTAACTCAAGTTTGTGAAAAGCTATTGTAGAGAAAGTGGAAAATATTAAATGTTTGACAACTGCCCTCCTTTCTTAAACTATTTTATTTTTATTTATAGCTACAGGTAGCTTCATTGAGTCACAAGGACTCTTTTTCAAGAGAGACCTGTTTGGGAGTGCATGGTTGGGGTCCTTCTCTGGGGTCGAGGTGAGGGTGGAGGCAGGTGTGTGTGTTTCACTTTTCCACCCACATTCTGATGATGTTGGTCTGGGGAGTCGAGCCGGCAGCCTTCTGATCATAGACTCACCTTCTCTAACCTCTGCGCCACCCCTCCCCCTCCAAATTAACTTGGAAGGTTTCAAGTCCCACACCTGAGATGTGGATCTTTTCTCTTGTGACATGATTTCCCATCACTGAAGAGGGCGTCTGCCACAGCTGCCCATTGTTTTCTGTGCTGCTGCCCTTCATCTATTGTTGCTGAGGTTTTAAATTAGCTTAGTGAATAAGTTCATGTTTTTACATCTTTTCAACTGCTTCTCTTTGAAAAAAAATGTTGTCATCAAATTACAAACAATAACTCCGTGTACCTGTTTTTAATAAAGTTTTAGGTGAAACTTTGGTGATTGCAATCAAGCGCAAAGTTTTCAGACTAATTTTACTTTTAAAATATCACAAAGATTACCTGTTTTAAAATATTTCCTTTTTCCCTTACAGTTTTGTTCTTGCTTGTCTTGTACATGGTACAAACACACAGAATATTCTGTGATAACAGATGTACAAACCTGTGCGTCACATTTTTGGTCTCTGTGTTTCAGGAAATAGTAGAAGGTGTTTTAATAATTGACCAGGTACATATTCATGCATACGGATTTTGTAAATCCAGAACTTTGATTCTGTGCATCATATTCAGCTGTAAAATCACATCTTCCTTTTCACTCTAACTCTCCTTAAATCCATTTCATGTTACTGTACTGAGCTGCAAGTTGAAGTTACAGAAGCGTACTTACTGTACACAGCCAGGGCTTCCAACAGGACACAAAGCACTAAAGACAGCAGGTCCATGGTGAGATGAGTTGAGGAGCGGTCTACCTGCAGTGAGAGCCTTCACCTGTGTGCTGTGTCTAATCTGAAGAAGAGTAAGGTGGCTCACCTGCACTCTCAGATTACCTATCGCTTCTGTTTTCGTCTCCATGGCCACGTCCTTGTCTCACACCTATGTATAATTGACGCCTCTTCAGCATGGCACCCTCATCTCTGATTTTCCTTGACCTCAAGATGCCTTGTTGGTATTCACTGTTTATATGATCCCCCACATTATGGTTGGTCCAGTCACTGTCACATAAAATCTCAGAGAAAAAACTGTGTTTATTGTAGTGTCATGAGCTTAGAAGTCATGGCAATAAATGGGTTTTATGTGCCATTTAACAGCTACCCTGATTTCGTAGCCGGGACAGGTCTGTGCAGGGTTTGACGTACTGGCTCCTTGTGTGGATGGAGCTCCTAATAAGGATAAAATGGGCTGCTGTCACGTTAAATGGAAGTGCCAGCTGCTGCTTGTCTTCCCTCACTGGTTTCCCCTGGATGAATTAATCAGGGTCTTGACTGTAAAAGCGTTTGTATTGGTTCAGGTTATCACACCATTTTTGTGACTGAGTGTCATTAAAAATGAAGCAGAACTCAGGCAGGTTCCATCACAGCTGCCATCTCTGTGGAGTTCATGACCTGAGCTGGCTAACAGTCCTCACCTGATCTGTCCTCACCTCACCCGATAGCTGTAGTGCCATGCTCACTGCCTTTTTCCCTGTTGCAGAGTGAAGAGAGCGAAATGGAAGTACCGTTCATCCATCCTTGTATGTTGTGGACATAATAACTTGAAAAATAAGGTACCATATTTAATTGTGTGGTGTGGTCGCTTCTAGGCATGAGAAAGGTTCCTTTACAAAAAACAACTGAACACGGAGGCCTCCACCCCTCTTTAATGTGCCATCATTCTGGAAACTCTGTGTTCAACTGTCCCCCTCTTACAATGCTGTTATTGCTAGTATCACTCAGGCCTCTGTGAATAGCAAACAGCCACCAGTGTGCTAATGATCCATTGTTAGGCTTATGGTCCTCCTTGATCATGTGAGCAGCTGGTTTTGGTTGTCAGCAGCAAACTGGTTGATCCACTATGAGAAGGTGCTATTTATAAGACTGAACTGAATACAGCACCTCAGACTGAAGAAGTCTTTCAGATGAAAAACGAAACTTTTCTACGTTTTGTTTGTTTGTTTGTTTTGTTTTGTTTTGTTTTATGAATGTCCAGAAGGCCAGACTTAACTTTTTAGGCTTAACATTATAGTTTCCTCAAATGATTGGGGTGCCTGAAGAATAATTTATCGTGGCCCACCCCTTGGCTCTAACACTGCACATAGTGGTAGACAAAATTGCTCCATCCACTCACCAGGATCCATCACTCAATGCTGTCTCGGACATGAAAACAGTGTTCTTCTACACAATGGAACTTCTACCACTTGAAAATCTTGCACCAAAAACATTAAAGGGGACCATGATTAGTTGTAACAATAGACTTTACTTGAGAAATATTTATTTATGATATAAAAACAATACAGTAAAAATATTGTAGGCTGTTTAGATTTTATAAATTTAAATAAAATATTTTAACACTGACATTGCCATGTTTTTTACGCTGCAGTGCATTCTGGGTATGAAGTATGACAGATCCTGTCATACTTCATACCCAGTGGAGGCCATGTATGTCACCCATGTATGTCATCTGTCATACTTGACAGATCCTGTAGGAAGATGAGGAGGACCTGTACTTGTACTTGCATTCTCTGTTCAATTTCACTTCAGTAAAACACTCATCTCAACAACTACAAACACTCACTGTTTAAACCCATCAGCGATGGGAGACATCAGCGTACCACTTGTTTTCCAACTATGACCCTCTCCTGAGTATAGATGCTGATCCTCATTGCCCTGTATTTTGCTTGCCTGGCCACAGATGGAAATATATAGCCCACACAAATGTTTCCACGTTTCCATGAATGCTTTATCTGTAAAACTATAAGTAGACATGTTTTCTTACTTAGCCTTGGGGGGGGGGGGGGGTTAGAGCAGTCGTCCTCCAATGCAAAAGTTGGGGGTTCGATTCCACCAGCAGTCACATGCCGAAGTGTCCCTGGGCAAGACACTGAACCCCTCATTGCCTCCAATGTGTGTCCCATTGGTGTATGAATGTGATAAAGCTCTGATTATTATTTGTATAGATCTAGTAGAGTGCTGTATGAATGGGTAAATGAAGGCACAGATTGTGTTGTAAAAAGCTTTGAGGGTCGGAATAAGATAGAAAAGTGCTTATAAGTACTAGGGCTGCATGATATTATCAGCATGGTATCGGTATCGGCCGATATTAACGTTAAAATTCAATATCAGACATCGGCCATTCCATTAAAATAACTTGCCGATATAAAAGATGCTGTTTTTGCCTGCAGCGGCAGCGCAACGCGATGACGTCACATGCGCCTACCCGAGCTCACAGCGGAGAGGAAAATTCAAAATGTCAGCAGTGTGGAAGTTTTATTTTTCGTTGGTGAGGATGTCATATTCTGAAGATTTATGGACTACGCTGAGCCTCGCTACATCGTCCGCAGTCTGAGATTTTTTTCCGACGTAACGTTACCCGAGTTACCAGCTGTCATTTCCGACATCATTGAGAAGCTAATAGCCAATAGCACAACTTGTTAGGTGAGTTTTACCACAGACAGTCGGACGTCGTGTTAGCCCTGTTAGCATGATTAATATTATGGAACAATGGATAGACAAAAACTTTGAACTTAAAAAGGCTGTTCTTCATGCACATGAGTGCAGAGGATCCCACACTGCAGCTAGGAACCTGGAACAAGCCTCCACAAGTGAGACAGCATCGCAGGTGACTAATGCTAATAAATAATATTTAACACTTTTCAAATAATATAAGTCAAAGTGCCATGCATATCATATGGCTGTTACTGAATATATGTCACCAGCTCTTGCAGCTGTTGCACAATTTTTGTAGCAAATAAGCATAAATAAGAGGGCTATGTTCTGACAAAGGAACGTATATCAAATATCGGTATCGGCATCAGTTATCGGCTGAATAAGTTTTAACATATCGGCATATCGGCATATCGGCCAAAGATCCAATATCGTGTATCCCTAATAAGTACAGTCCATTTACTTACTGAACTTCATCTTATATTACAGATCTTATTATTCCATATTTTCCTAACAGAGCACTTTGCTTTCAGACTGCAGGTTTACTTGCAGTTCATAGAGTTTCCAGAAGCAGAATGGGAGGAAGATCTTTCAGTTATCAAGCTCCTCTCTTGTAGAACCAACTTGTTTTAAAACTGGGCTTAAGACTTTTCTTTTTGATCAATCCTATAGTTAGGGTTGGGTTGGTTTTCTGAGCTATCTCTTAGTTATGTATCTATAGGCTTAGACTACTGGAGGACAAATTGACCACATTTCCTCAAATGAATAGTTTGAATTTGTAATTATTTGTATCTTAGCATGTTTTTAGAAGGACCTGCTCACCTCCATTCTGGGCCTGCCATTCTGTGTTTGTTCCTCCTTCTGTCTTCTCAAACCCAGCCGGTCGAAGCAGATGTCCGCTTGTCCCAAGCCTGGTTCTGCTGGAGGTTTCTTCCTGTTAAAATAGTTTTTCCTTTCCTGTCTCCTTTGTGTTTGCTCTGGATGGGAAACTGTGATGAAGGGAAGATTCAACACATTTCTTCCTCAGATAAATAACTTGTACTAACTGGCTTTTTATGTATGTGAATGTTTCTGTTCAGTGTCCTGAGATGACTTCTGTTGTGACTTGGCGCTATAGAAATAAACTGAACTGAATTGTTTTCATCACCAGCAGTGGAGATTTTATTCAGTGCACCTCATATTAGTTGCACATAAACAACTATGGTACACATACATGTCAATAGTACATAAACTCCAAACAACATGAAACAAACAGTAAATGCACATTAGCTGCAACATTGAAGCAACATTGTGGACGATACATGATGTTACAAATACCACTTTGTTCTGTCAGGGTGTGGACACAGAACCCCGGGGACGGCTCTGTGATTTTTAGATTCTGATGAGGTTTCAGTGGTACACCAAAACTCCTGTGTTAAGATACATAATACTCTTTTTGATTAAAATGATTAAACTACTTCTAATGTTCTATTGATCTATGTTAATAGTTTATACGTTGTCCTGTAATAACTCATGCAGATTTATTCTTTATACAGTCATGCACCACTTTAATAATTTGTGAACAACTCATACATCCTTAATAAATGCATTATAAAAATAAAAACTGAGCAAATGCATTCCTAGTGTCAGAGTAAAGATGAGTACATTTAATTTAAAGAAACTGCAGAATTCTTTACTGTTTGTTAGTCAAATTCACTTTAATGGAAAAATATGTATTTGATTATTACATATTTAAATTACAAACCTAATGTGTAATTTACATTTCCAGTATGTGACGGAGTTTAGGGATAGTGACCTGATCTTATGAGGACAGTGTTAGTTTGCCATCACTTGTTTCAGACGTGCAGAGCCAACGCTCCTCAAAGGAAGTCGAGCTTTTAAAGTTTGGTTTCTAAAATAAGTTTACCTGGAAGGAAACGTTTGGTCTGAACAAAGTAAGCTGATTAAAGATATGTGACATTGTTGTAGAATTAGTGATTCAAGATTTAACGAAAGTTAGAAACCAAATTGTCATACCCTTACAGTATATTTTATTGAATGTCAAATAAACAAAAGTTTTCACAACAGCACAATAAAAACTGAAGTTATGATATTTTTTAAACATTATATGCAGATCTAAAAACGTTAAATCTGGTCCTCTGGACATTCAAAATAATAATAATAATCATTTTAGAAACGTTTCGTCTTTCATCCGAAAGACTTCCTCAGTCTGAGTTGCTGTTTTCAGCTCAGTCTTATAAATAGCACCTTCTCGTAGTGGATCAACCAGTTTGCTGCTGAGAGCCAAAACCAGCTGCTCACGTGATCTAGGAGGACCATCAGCCTAACAATGGATCATTAGAGCAAACTCAGCCCTCTGTGTTTGCTATTCACAGAGGGCTGAGTGATACTAGCAATAATGGCATTGTAAGAGGAGGACAGTTGAACATGGAGGCCTCCACCCCTGTTTTTTTTCATTCAACCTTTATTTAGACAGGTAAATTCCATTGAGCCTCGAGGACTCATTTACAAGAGAGACTTGATTTCAACAAAGAATGATGACAACAATGGACAACAGCAACAACAATAAACAGTTGTAAAAAGTCATACTCCAGTTTTTTTTTTTTT
>NC_056508.1:12569127-12569816 GCF_014905685.2 Nematolebias whitei
AACTCTGTGGATAAATATATCAAGTTCACACGAGAAGATGTAAAAAATGACAGGTTGGCTTTCTTGGACTGTGAGGTCTCAGTCTCTGATAGAGGACATTTGCAAACTGAGGTGTACCGCAAACCCACACACAGACCAGTATTTGCAGTTTGACTCCCATCACCCTTTGGAGCACAAGTTAGGAGTCATCAGGACTCTGTATCACAGAGCAGACAGCGTCCCCACTAGCTCAGGAGCCAGGCAGAAGGAGAAATCCCACACAAGACAGGCTCTAGAGCAATGTGGATATCTTAACTGGGCCTTCCTGAAAGCAGAGAAGAAACCCAAACAGGACTCCAGTCAGCCAACAGGTGAAAAGGAGGAACCCAGACCCAGACCAGTGGTCATTCCATATGTTCAGGGAGTATCAGAGAAACTGAGACGTTTATTTTCTAAACATAACATCCCAGTGGCTTTTAAACCCCAAAATACATTACGGCAAAGACTGGTTCATCCTAAAGATCCAGTCCCCCGGCACAAACAGAGCAATGTTGTGTATGCTGTTCAGTGTCAGGAGGGCTGTGATCAGTCTTACATCGGGGAAACAAAACAGCCACTGGCCAAAAGGATGGCCCAGCACAGAAGATCAACATCATCAGGCCAGGACTCTGCGGTCTACACTCATCTCCAGGCCAGCGGTCACTCTTTCA
>NC_056508.1:12569916-12573957 GCF_014905685.2 Nematolebias whitei
TAACAGGGGTGGAGGCCTCCGGGTTCAACTGTCCCCCTCTTACAATGCTGTGATTGCTAGTATCACTCAGCCCTCTGTGAACAGTAAACAGCCATCAGTGTGCTAATGATCCATTGTTAGGCTGATGGTCCTTCTTGAGCATGTGATCAGCTGGTTTTGGTTGTCAGCAGCAAGACTGGTTGATCCACCCTGAGACGGTGCTATTTAAGAGACTGAGCTGAATACAGCTCCTCAGACTGAGGAAGTCTCTCGGATGAGAGACGAAACGTTTCTACATTTTTTTGTTGATTTGCTTTGTTTTGTTTTTTTGAATGTCCAGAGGACCAGATTGAACTTTTTTAGAGGATCCTTAAAATATTTTAAACCTTTACTTCGCCACCCACTAAAAGTAGCATCTTGCAATGAAGGAGGAAAAAGGTTATTAAATGCAATTGGACTAGAAAGACTTAACTGATGAAGGCCAAAGTGTTTACTAAATTGTGAGTAGATTGCGAGGGAGTTATAAACTATATAGTTAGAAGAAGTACGATTAAGAGGTAAGGGTAAGGATCCGCCAATCAAAGTTGGCAGAGATAACGGATGCAGAGATTTTCTATTTCCACCCAAATGGGACCCCCATTGTTGGAGCTACAATACACCCAAAAGGACAGAAAACACAAATTACATGCCCAATAATAGTGCGGGATATTGGGAAGAGCCAGACCCCCATCTTGCTTTGATTTTTGCAGGTAGTCTTTCCTTAGCCGAGGCTTTTTGCCATTCCAGATGTAAGTCAAAATGACCAAATCTAACTTTTTAAAATAAGTACCTGGAATAAAAACAGGGAGACACTGAAAGAAGTAAATAAATCTAGGGAACACTGACATCTTGACTGTATTCACCCTTCCAATTAGAGAGAGGGGGAGGGCCGACCACTTAATTAAGTCCCGTTGGACTTCAGTCAGCAATTTATCAAAGTTATTTTTGTAGAGGTCATCAAATGTCTTTGTTATTGTAATGCCTAGATAGACAAAACTATGAGTAGCTATCTTAAAAGGTGTACTATTTGTGATACAGTCTAGATTATTGGAGTTGAAAAACAAAAGTTCGCCCTTATGCATGTTTACTCTATACCCAAAAATTTCTCCAAACTGAGAAAGGAGTGTTGAGATGTGAGGGATGGTCATTTCTGGCTCAGACATGTACAACAAAAGGTCATCAGCATAAAGAGAAAGTTTATGCCCCACCCTACCCCTGGGAGTTGGACTCCACCAGGGCTGCTCGTTGTCACAGATTCTGTTAATAACTTTTATGGACAGAATTTCTCAGTGCAGCCAGGGGGTGGAGGGAGTCCAATTCGGTGGCCTTTGCTCTTTGCAGATGATGTGGTTTTGTTGGCGTCATCGTTCAGTGATCTTCAGATCTCATTGGAGTGGTTCACAGCTGAGCGTGAAGTGGCTGGGATGAGAATCAGCACCTCCAAATCTGAGGACATTGTCCTCAGTTGGAAAAGGGTGGATTGTTCTCTTTGGGTCGAGGGTGAGGTTTTGCCTCAAGTGGAGGAGTTCAAGTATCTCGGGGTTTTGTTTGCAAGTGAGGAAAAAATGGAGCGTGAGATTGACAGACAGATTGGTGCAGCATCTGCAGTATTGCGGGCTCTGTACTGGTCCGTTGTGGTGAAGAGGGAGCTGAGTTGTAAGGTGACGCTTTCTGTTTACAGGTCAGTCTATGTTCCTATACTCACCTATGGTCATGAACTCTGAGTACTGACCGAAAGAATAAGATCACAGATACAGGAGGTTGAAATGAGTTTCCTCTGCAAGGTAGCTGGACTCTCCCTTGGAGATAGGGTGAGAAGTTCAGTTTTCCGGGAGAGACTTGGAGTAGAATCGCTGCTCTTCCACATCGAGAGGAGCCAAGTGAGGTGGTTTGGGCATCTGGTAAGGTTGCTCCCTGGGCACCTCCCTAGGGAGGTGTTTCAGATGTGTCTGACTGGAAGGAGACCCCGAGGAAGACTCAGGACATGCTGGAGAGACTATGTCTTTCACCTGGCCTGAGAACGCCTTAGGGTTTTCATCGCATTGTTGACTTTGTCTTGATTTTGCATAGAACAAATAAACCAAACCTGAACCTGAACCTGAACCTGGGTCCTCCCAGAAGAGCTGGAAGAGGTGGCTGTGGAAAGAGATGTCTGGGCCTGGGCTTCCCTGCTCAAGCTGCTGCCCCCGCCCCCGAGACCTGACTTTGGAACAAGTGGAAGATGATGGATGGATGGATGGATGGATGGATGGATGGATGGATGGATGGATGGATGGATGGATGGATGTTTGTACTATATATTACTTATAAAATAAATTAGCTTAGCATGAAAAGCTAACATTTATTACTTAGGTCTGTTTTTGCACACAGACCAAAACTACAGCTCTTTGTTCAACAAAGCAAGCAATGTGACAAAGAAACAACCAATGTGTGAGTTTCAGTCCAGCCTGATTAAAACTTTTAATGCATGAAAACCAGACGTTTGTTTAGGAGTATATAAACTACCTATTTTTATGCAGTTAAATATATAAATCTGTATTTAAATAAAACTTTGAATTTAATAAATACTTTTTATTGAAAACAAAATTGTCACTATTAGCTCAAATGAGAAAAAAACACAAGTACTGCGTTAGGGGCTGAAAATCCTGGGTGGGGCTCACAGTCTCCCCTTTAAGACTGAACACATCTGATTTCTTGTAGAAACTGTAAATCACTCAATTTAAAAAAAAAAAGTTCTTATATAATGTGGTTATTAGAGAATAATGTCTCTAATTGTTCCTCGTATGTCTTTATCCAGCTTTGCTTCTCAAAGATTTCAAAGACAGATTTTGTACAAAACCATGAAAGCAAGCTCCTGCTGACATCACCTGTTTGAAAATCTTTTTAATTTCCTCAACATTAGCCCTAAAATGTCAGACTATTGCATTTTTTTTTTAATAAAGAAAAAAAAAGATTATTTAAAACTGGCAAGAACTGTAAATTGATAATGCACATTTTCTTGTCATGTTTATATCTGTGGTAATCAATACACAAACCATAAGTGCCACGAGTATCAAAAATATTACTTTCAATTGCTGTCATTGTTTAAAAATATTGTAAACATTTGAAATGTGCAGAAAATGTTTTTATTACTCAAGAATTAATGAATTGGTGAATTAATACTAAAACTGAACTCATTTTAAAACTAAAGCTTCAACATGAAAGAGACAATTTGGCAGTCGTTTTTTCTGGGTATGTTTTATTTGTTAGACATTCAACATTTTTTTTATTGTTCTATATTAATATTTGATTCTTTTAATCTGTCTCTGAAAAAAGGAGGGTTGTTTTCAACGTCGGTACTGTCTGTACGAACAGAAAACTGGCACTTAGAGATGGACAACACCGGAGCTTTGTTCTGTATTAGGTCAGTTTCATTGTTGCAGTGTGAAGTTCACCAAGTATTCAACAAGATAAAAGATAAATTTAACAAAAGATCATGAATACAGTTACAGTATAAAGGCTACGAGGAGAGGACAGGTCTCAGCAGAAGCTCAGGCGGTTTTGACCACAAGGTAAGAAGAGATTAATGATCAGACCACTTTAAAACAAAATTTAAAGAATAGATTTTCAAAAGGTTGCTGTCAAATTCAATTTTAAATCATTCTAACACTTTTAATCTCTACAACTTTGTAAATTCAAAACCAGTTTTTAATTTTGCCATTTAATTTGAAGTTAAAGTTCTTGCTTCTTGACGACAGAACATTGGTCTTAAGATGAATCATCAAGTCTTCCCAGCACTGGTCCTTTGGGTGTTTTCAGCATGTTCAGGTAAGTTTGTAGGCAAGTTTCTCAATCATCGGCCTTTTCAGTCTGCCCCAAACAAAATGCTTGTCTCATGTTGAACTAAGTGTTAAAACCAATTTTTATTAAACTTTGAAGAGCACAAAAACATGCGTGTCTTAGTCAGTCAGCAGACATTACAAAACCACTGTATATATACCGGTATATATATATATATATATATATATATATATATATATATAT
>NC_056508.1:12574057-12603922 GCF_014905685.2 Nematolebias whitei
GGGGGGGGGGATATGTGTGTGTGTTCTAATTTCCTACAGTACTGCTACAGTGCTGCTACAGACTTATTTTGTGTTTTGAAAGTGGTTTAACAATTAACTTTAATTGTAGCTCTTTTTATTCAAACAAAAAGATCCTAACATTATAAATCCTCCCTACAGAGACTCATGCACAGCGGATCATTGGGGGTCAGGAGGTTGAGAAATATTCAATCAAACATCAGGCTTCGGTGCAAACAGAGATTGGGAACCATTACTGTGGAGGAACCTTGGTGGATGCCCAGTGGGTGGTGTCTGCTGCCCACTGCTGGAGGCCGTCAGTACTGACCCCTCACCTTGAGTGCCATTATTTTCAGAACTGTATCTAGCTTTAGTTTCCTCATTCAAAATCAGAACTCACTTTCGTTTTAATATTAGCAAATGTTTACATTTATTTTATTGTGTTTCTCAGTCAGAAGTCAGTAATTTGTTTCTGTTTGTGTCTCCCAGGAGCCAGTTGATGATGGTGGTGCTGAGTGAGCACAACTTGGAGGAAACAGAAGGATTTGAGCAGGTCTTCAACGTCTCAAAGATATATGTTCACAACTACAACTATAAGACCTTCGATAATGACATCATGCTTATTAAGGTTAGCAGAAACGTCAGCATGCTCCTCATGTGTAACAGACAAATGATACTTGGTCAACATCACATGATTGTGTGGCTCCAACTTTACTTTCTGTCACAGCTGAGCGAGCCGGCAGAGCTCAACGCTTACGTCCAGCCTGTCACCCTGCCTGATAAAAACACCCCCTCATTATGGGGGGATGTCTGCAAAGTGAGTGGCTGGGGGGTGACACAGCTTCACAGTGTCAAGCTCTCCCCTGTTCTACAAGCTGTGAACGTGAGAGAAAATCCTTTCTGCAGCTGGTACTACTGGGGCAAGACCACCTCAAATATGATTTGTGCTGGGTCTATATTTGGCGGCAAAGATTCCTGCCAGGTACAAATACCTCATAAATTCTGTTTCGGTGCAGGCAATACTTTCAGTATAATGATTACTGTAGTCCTGCACATGTGGCCAGCTTTGAATTATTATTTTTTTTTTTTTTGCTGCATTACATTATAAATCTGATGGATTTATTTTGTGTGTGTGTTTTTTTTTGGAGAACAATTTATGTGAAGGAGTTCTGACAGCATTTATTGTGTCCAACTAATGACTCCTGAGATATTTCATTACCAAATGAAGGTGTCCATCATAGCAAATATACACAAAGTGACCACATAAAGATAATACATTATTCTAATGAAAACGCTGCTGCAAAAGTTGTTACTTGTTTTTAATATTGGCCCAAGTAAAAACATTTTATTTCAAATTTTATTTATGACTCCCCAGGGTGACTCCGGTGGTCCACTTGTCTGCAATGGCTACCTTGAGGGCCTCGTTTCCTGGGGTGTCAGCTGTGCAAATCCATTCTACCCAGGTGTCTACACCAAAGTGAGGCAGTACGTTGACTGGATCAAGTGGGTGATTGATCATGACTCATAAGCATCCATCCATTATCATAACCAGCTTCTTCCATTCTGGGTCCTGGGGGCTCACTGGTGCCCATGCCCAGCAATCTGGATGCAAGAGGCCGGGGACACCCTGGACAGGTCTCCAGTCCATCACAGGGACACATAAAGACAAGCAAGACAAACAACCATTCACTCTCTCACTCACACCTATTTTCATTTACTTTAAAAACAAAAATTTGACATTTTATCTTTGGATATGCCTATACTGAATGTCATTTTACATAGCTAAGTAGTCATTCACTGTTTGGAATAAATGTTTAGTTATTTAAATTTTAAATTTGTTCACATTTGTTCAAATACTGTATTCCATCAATTTTCAGATAGATTTTTAAATAAATGCCATTCAAAAACCCTGTTGTTTTGTAGTTACTGTTTCTAATTAAATGGTAAATGAACTGTTTTTTAGAAGCTTTCTAGCCAATCAGGCTACTCAAAGAACTTTACAACACAATAACAAAGTCCATGCTCAATATCCAGGTATACAATCCAACATTTTTCAGTCAGGTCCTCTGAACAGTTTCTTTCTTTTTTGGTGCTGAAACGTTTCACGTTCCATCCGGAAGGCTTCATCAGTCAAGGAAACACACAACAGAAAACTGATTCTTCCCCCAAACAGCTTACTCCAAAGTGGAACTAAGCTGTTGTGGGAAGAATCAGTTTCGTGTTGTGTGTTTACTGGACTGATGAAGCCTTCCGGATGGAACGTGAAACGTTTCAGCACAAAACAAAAGAACTGTCCAGAAGACCCGACTGAAAAATGTTGGATTTACAACACAACCTGTGCCATCATTTACCTGTCCACAGACAAAGCACCCCATCTCTACAAAACTAATCTGAATAAATCATCTATTTACAATTCTATATTGATCAGTCCTTTAAATTACATTAATACACCAATGGGGCACATCAAAGATAAGGCGTTCAGTGTCTTGCCCAGGGACACTTTGACATGTGACTGTAAACTGGGGAAATTGAACCTCTGATTTTCTTGTTGGAGGACAACTGCTGTAACCACTGAGCCACAGTCGCTGGAATTAGTAGACCCAAATGTGTTGTAAGGGTTTGCTGGCCACACCTAGCAGAAGAAATCATCAAAAGGATCTTGAACTCCCGTCTCTCAAAGAGTATCAACCACATCCCAGTGGAGGGAGAGAGCACTGAGCCAGAATAGGTCATGTTCTATAGGCCTCCATTGTTGAGGTGGTTGCCACTGGCCACAAGGCTGTAGGCACCTCTCATGGCAGCCATCCTTGAACCCAGTGGTCTCGTTTTTCAATCACTTTTCAATGCCAAATTGGTTATCAGGTCAGTGAAGTTTTTAAATTTGGAATAGCACAGAATAACTAAATAAATTATTTTACAATACCTCCTTTGGGTTTTGAAAAACAGATCCCCTGGTTTTGTATGACAACAATTCCCTGTAATGTCTATGACTAGACAAGGTTTGCAAGATGGAAGCCTTCCACAAATAAAAAAAATCTAAACATTCAGGTCCAAATAAATATATATATATATAAAAAAAAAACATCAAGTGCCACAAAAGTACGTGGAAAAATGTGTTGGTCTGTTGAACATTTTGGCCATTGATCCATCCATTATTTGTTGTTATATGTTATATTATATGCCCAAAACACCTGCCTAGGGAGGCAACCAAGGAGCATCCTTTACCAAATGCTCACCACAACCACCTCAACTGATTCCTCCCAGTGTGGAGGAGCAGTTGCTCTTCTCTGAGTTCCACCCAGATAACTGATTTCTCATCCTATCTCTAAGAGAGAGCCCAGCTACACTGCAGAGAAAACTTGTTTTGACTGCCTGTAATCACAATATCTTTCTTTGGGCCACTACCAACAGTTAGTGACTAAAGGTGAAGGTACATAGACCATCCAATAAACAGAGTGTTGCCTTGAAGCTCTTCAACACAATAAATTGCCACAGAGTCTGAATACTGTGGCAGTCCAGCCACTGATTTGTCCATCTTGTGCTCCATTATTTTCTCATTTGTGAACAAAACTGCAAGATTCTTAAACTTCTCCCGCTAAGGCAGGAGTTCACTCCCAAACTAGAGCTGAGAATCATGACCTCAGATTTTGAGGTGCTAATACTGATCACAGCTACATCCTGCTTGGTTGAGAACTGCTCCAGTGAGAGGTGGTGATCACAGCATGATGACACCAACAGGACCATAACATTCACAAAAAGCAAATATGGAATGCTGAGGTCACCACACCAGACCCCTTCTGCCCTCTAGCTGCACACAGAAATTGTGTCCATAAAAGCCATGAACAGAATCTGTAACAAGGGCAAAGTCCAACTCCCACCTAGTGATCCAACGTATTGCAATGCTTTTGCTATCCCACTTAAAGCAATGTAAATCAAATTCTTGCACCATTTGGATCAAGACTGAATGGCCTGAAACTGCTCAATGACATCACTGGTTACGGTCAATTGCACCCCACTTCCACTATACACAATTTTGGTAAAGTGTTGCTTACCCCACATCAGCTGCCTAGTGTACTTAAGAGACTTTTTGGTCAAGGGTTATGAATGTTTTTATTGTGTGTTTATTATTATTATTATTATTATTATTATTTTAACTGAGATGGCTGAGCCATCTTGCCTTGAGAACTAAAACAATCTCCTATCTCCAGTGGAGGCTGACTTCCCGTCTCGTAGTGCCTCCTTTGTGTTATCGCCAAGAGAACATGCCCAAAACATTCTCTTAGCTCGACCTGGAGGCTAACTTACGGAGCCTCTGTTGGCCATCTCTGTGCTTTTGAGGGTTGGTACTGCAGCTGGTTACAGGATGAGGGAACGCCCACCGAACTCCACTGAACTTAACTAAACTGACCTGTATACAAGTCTCTGTTCACCTCTGATTCAGACATTGTTTTCATGCATATGCATTTATCAAAGTCAAAGTTTACTTGTCATAAACACCACGTGTGGTACATGTGGTGGAACGAAATTGTGTGCACAGGGTCCCAGTTACATCCAGTATAAAATGTAAAAGAAAAACAGTAATAAGCTCTAAGATATGAACTAAGAAAAATCCTGATACATGCTCAATAACCCAGGTAGAAAAATCCCCAAAAAAGTTCAATCTGGTCCTCTGGACATTCAAAAAACAAGAAAAAAAAAGAAAAAAAAAAAACAAAGCAAAAGAAACGTTTCGTCTCTCATCCAAGAGACTTCCTCAGTCTGAGGTGCTGTATTCAGCTGAGGAAGACTGAGGATGTCTCTTGGATGAGAGACGAAACGTTTCTTTTGCTTTGTTTTTTTTTTTGTTTGTTTGTTTTTCTTGTTTTTTGAATGTCCAGAGGACCAGATTGAACTTTTTTTTGGATTGAACTAAGAAAAATGTTAAACTAAAAATACGCTAAGCACTAATAGTAGAAAAACAATACGCTGAACAGCAGCACGAACATGAGTCTGTGTGAGCAGATGAGCAAGAATGAACACAGCAGCATGAATTAAATCAGCATCAACAAGAAACAGATCAGCAGCAACATGATGTGACTTTTTCACAGTGATTATCCTGGTTATATTCATCTGAGTGTAACAGCCTCAAGGTAGAAGCTGTTCCTCAGTCTAGTGGTTCTACACTTGGGTTGTTTTCACACCTGATAGTCCAGTAGACTCGATTCGGTTGGGGACCAATATTCATAATATTTTGTTTACATTTCAGCTGGTACGGTTTGCATTCACACTGCACTGTGCAGTCCAGCCAACCTGTTTGAACCTACCTGTTCCCCCACTCGCCTGTGGTGGCGCTGCACCGAGAACTACTGAAGGAAACAGTGACAACTTCAGAAGAAGACACTTCTTCTTCTGTAACGAAAAACAAACATGGAGCGGCGTCAAATTTTAGCGGTTTTAGGTTTTATGTATTGTCTGTGGCACATGTGCCAGACAAACATTTTTCAACAATGGACTCTACATGAGCGGAAGATAAGGCAGAAGACCATGACGAGAGTTGTTTTTCACGCAAGGCGGGTGAGACAGCATCGTATGAGGCGGCGTGCACTGAGAAGGAGCGCATCCAGGTTCATAGTACTGATGTCCACCATGTACAGACGTCAAGCAAGGTATACTGTTCATGAGTTACTTAACAACATAACACTTGTAATCTAAAAAAATCAAACCAGTTATTCAACATCAAACAATACAAATAACATTCAACAGCAATGCTGAATGTGGCTTTATTGAAACTAATTAGAACAACTGGCTGAGCTTAGTTTTGATAAATAGGATCAGTTGGATTTATTTTTTTTTCTGCCTCTATGCATTTGTTGTGAATTGGTGATATATAAATAAACTCAAATTAATGTAATGGAAAACTAAAAACACAGCGCATTGCAAATTTAGTGTAAAATTAAATTATTTACAAAAGTTAAACCCTCAACTAATATAGATTTATGATACATTGTATATATATATATATATATATATATGTATATATATATATATATATATATATATATAATATGTCATTTTTTTCTAACCCTTACTGTGATATAATTTTCTTTCATTGTGGTACTATTAATGGTAGTATAGTACAATACTATTAATACCTACTTCTTTGTGTTTTTGTCCTTGTAGGAGCATGTGGGCTCAGCCGCGTTCATCAACTTGGTGGGAAGCTGTTAATAGGTCCTGGGATGAAACGGATTGGCAAAGAAACTTCAGGATGACAAAAACCTCATTTCTGCATCTTTGTGACATCCTCCGACCACGTTTGACACGCCAACACACTAGATATCGTAGTCCACTTCCTGTTGAGCTGCGGGTTGCAATATGTCTGTGGAGGCTTGCAACAAATCTGGAGTATCGCTCCATCTCCCACCTGTTCGGTGTGGGCATCTCTACAGCCTGTAGTGTCACTCAACAGGTTGTAACTGCTATTAATGTTGTAATGAAACCTCTCTATATAAAAACCCCTTCTGATGAAGAACTTATGGTGATCGTCCAGGATTTCAGGACTCGATGGAAGCTACTCCAGGTTGCAGGTGCGATTGATGGTACCCACATAGGTATTATTGCACCAGCTGAGAATCCTGCTGACTATTATAACAGGAAAAACTTATACTCTGTTATTCTGCAAGGCGTGGTAGATAACAAAATGAAATTCTGGGATATTAATGTGGGTTGGCCGGGAAAATTTCATGATGCAAAGGTTTTGGCCAACTCTTCCTTGTACAGTAGGGGTGAAAATGGGACACTGTTCCCAGGCTGGATAGAAAGGCTGAACAATGTGGACGTACCTCTACACATTCTCGGAGATGCTGCATACCCACTACTGCCTTGGCTGCTGAAACCATTTCCTGAGGGGAGAGGCTTAACACAACAACAGGCAAACTTCAACTATAGACTCAGCCAGGCTAGAATGACAGTTGAAAGGGCCTTTGGACGACTGAAGGGCCGCTGGAGGTGCCTTCTCAAGAGGTGTGATGCACACATTTCCTTTGTAAGCCACATAATATCAGCCTGTTGTGTTCTGCATAATTACTGTGAAACAGCAAATGAGGAGTGGACGGATGAAGAGCCTGCAGATTATGTGGATGACTCTGTTGATCCAGAGATTGGCCTTCAAGCTAACTATGGGGGGGAAATTAGGGATGCTCTGTGTGCATACTTGGCACAGTAATGCTGTTGTAAATGAATATTATTTTTTTACATGATTTTGTGCTATTACGTTTCAAAATATAGTTTTTTTTTTTATCTATGCATCTGACAGGTGTTTATATGCTGCAGTTTTTCAAGAAAAAGACAATCTGTTCATACTTTTTTTATTGTAACAAATACTTGAACAATGTAACAAATAAAGGTTCAATATTGAACGTTCAACAGTTTTGTACACATTCTTCTGAACATTTTAACATAATATGTACTATAGACTTACAATCATTTGAGTTGTTCAAACTGTTTATACAGATAATAAAAGAAAGATGTTTCAAAATACTTCACTGTGATATTTTCACTTGTATTAACTACAGGTCAAAGATAAATTTGTTGGCATCACCTATAACATAAGATGTTTAATGCTGAGATGTGGCTGCCATGTATTGCTCCTGTGGGGTTTGGGCTGGTGCAGGTGCAGTGTGGTGGGTTGGTATATTGTGCTGGTGGTGTGCGGGGGGCTGGTGAGGATGCAGTGGGCCACAATGGGGACCTGACGAGTAGGAGGCGTCCACTGCTGTGTGGTAGGTTGTAGCAGCCCACCAGGTCTTTAACAAGATTTAGCGCAGTCTCGACGGGTGTTTTTCCAGGTTCTTTATTTTCTCTTCCACCAGGATTACCATGATCACCGTGAAAACTAAAATATACAAACATTTAGATACAAACAATGTACCTCGCTGCTTTCACCGGGGGAATGCAAAGCATAGTTTGTCTTGTCCAAAAAAAGTTCAATCTGTCCTCTGGACATTCAAAAAAAAAAAAAGCAAAAAAATCTAGAAACGTTTCGTCTCTCATCCAAGAGACTTCCTCAGTCTGAGGAAGTCTCTTGGATGACAGACGAAACGTTTCTAGATTTTTTTTGCTTTGTTTTGTTTTTTGTTGTTGTTTTTTTTTTTTTTTTTGAATGTCCAGAGGACAGATTGAACTTTTTTGGATTTTTCTACCTGGATTATTGAGCATGCATCAGGATAGTTTGTCTTGGTTTCCTTTACACCAAACATTTGAGTCCTGCAGACAGTTGTTTTTCATCCATTAATTAGTGCACTGATTGCTTTCAGCTTTTATAAGGCTGGCCCGTATTAGCTTTGGCATCCTGTGAGGTACAAAAAAAAAAACTCGTTGAAAACTACAAATACAATGAAATCAAAACAATAATATTTTCAACCAACCAATAGTCAAACAGACAAGCACATATAAACAATCTACACATATTGGCTTATTTATAATAAACACAAACTGGCAAGATGTAACTGCTCATTTCCTAATGAAGCATAATGTCAATATTGAAATTGTTCTGCTCAAGCATTATTACATAGTATAGTCACCCACTTACCACTTTCTTCTGAGTCCTGACCCTGCTCTGTGGATTCGGAGTCGCTCGGTGCCAGGGTGGATGGCGGCGGAGTCTCTGCTTGGTAGGACTCCAGAACATGTGGGCTGCTCGTGGGTTGAGTGCCAAGAACAACACCTAGTTCATCGTATCAAGGAAACTTGTCCTTTGCGTCTCCTGAACTGCCACTTTTCCTGAGCATGTCACGTATTTAAACGTATTGTTGGAAAAGGTTTTTTTACCTTGTTGCGGCACTGTTCCCAACTTCTCATTTTCAAACTAATTAGCCTGTAAACTTCATTGTTCTTGTGAGCTGTAACAAGTAACTGCAAAATATTTTCGTCTGACCATACTTGTATGAAGGCATTTATCTCTTCTTCACTCCACATCTGACCACGAGCCATTTTCTCCCGCTAATGTTAACACGCGTTTGTTTTGGTTGTATTTACCCAGAATGTCCTCCGTTGTAGTCCACTTCCTGTTCTTATTGTAGTTCCACTTCCTGATTGTGGAGCAGTGTTCAGTCTGCTTGCGTTCACACTGCGCTTGAACCGCGCTAGAGTTTTACTTCAACCGGACCGAGACCTAGGTTTTTAGGCGGGCCAGAATTAGCCTTTTTGGTTCGTGAGAGTTCGATGGCGCGTTCACACCTCCTCAAACGAACTGGATCTTCTAGGCAAACGGACTAGAGTTCGGGACAACAGAACTGGTGTGAATACACCCATAATGCTCCTCAACCTCCTGCCTGAGGGGAGCGGGGCAAAAAGTGTGTGTGCTGGGTGAGTGGGGTCCTTCATGATGCAGGTGGCCCTCTTCTTGTATCTAGAGGTATAAATGTCTGTGATGGTGGGGAGACTGACTCCAACAGACTTCTGTGCAGCCTTCACCACTCTCTGTAAAGCTTTACTTTCTGCAGCTGTGCAGCCTCCATGCCACACGTTGATGCTGGAGCACAGGTAAACAACTGTTGTGCTGTAGTTCTTTTGAGTAAACAAGGTTCAAGTTTCAAGTTTTTTTATTGTCATTTGCATCACATGTGTAACATGAGGTGGAACAAAATTGTGGACTCAAGGTCCCAGTTACTCTCAAAAATAGCAAAAATATAAAGTATATAAAAGAAACAGTATACAAGACAAGAAATAAGCAGATAAACAGCAACACAGACGTAGTGACATATCACCAATTGAAGTGGCATTACAGTGATTTTCTGGTTAGGGATTTATTCAAGGATTAAAAATTCTTTATTGTCATTCACATTGCATGTGGTACATGAGGTGGAATAAAAATGTGTACACAGGGTCCCAGTTACATTCAATTCAATTCAGTTTATTTATATGGTGCCAAATCACAACAAAATTGTCTCAGGACACTTTACAGAAACATTCACAAACATAAAAAGCCAATTAGTAAAGTTCTCTATCTAAGGAATCCAGCAGACAAGTTGAATCTTGGCTTTGTTGCAGTCTCCCATCCTGAGCAAGCACAGTGGCAACAGTGGAAAGGAAAAACTCCCTTTTAAAAGGAAGAAACCTCCAGCAGAACCAGGCTCAGGACAAGCGGCCATCTGCTTTGACTGGCTGGTTGAGAGGACAGGAAGGAGAGACAGACGAACACAGAATGTTAGGTCCAGGTATAGGTCCAGGTGTATCTGAAAGACAAAAAACACATGTTAAGGATAGAAAAAATAATTACAAATACAAAACAGGTTGAGCAGAGTAAGTAAAGACAGTAGCAGAGTGAAAAGTGTGGTCAGTCCTCCAGCAGTCTAAGCCTATGGCAGCATAACTAAGGGACAGCTCAGGAAACCCAAGCCAACCCTAACTATAAGATTTAGCAAAAAGGAAAGTCTTAAGCCTAGTTTTAAAACTGGATAATGTGTCAGCCTCACGGACAGAGATTGGCAATTAGTTCCACAAGAGAGGAGCCTGATAACTGAAAGATCTGCCTCCCATTCTGTTTTTGTAAATTCTAGGAACCACAAGTAAACCTGCAGTCTGAGAGTGAAGTGCTCTGTTAGGAAAATATGGAACAATACGATCTGTAATATAAGATGGAGCCAGGTTGTTGAGAGCTTTGTAGGTTAGAAGTAGGATTTTGAATTATATTCTGGATTTGACAGGGAGCCAATGGAGAGAAGCTAAAACTGGAGAGATATGATCTCTCCCACTAACTCCAGTTAAGACTCTGGCAGCAGCATTTTGGATCAACTGAAGATGTTTTAAAGAAGTATTTGGACATCCAGATAATAAACCATTGCAATAGTCCAGTCTAGACGTGACAAACTCATGGACCAGTTTTTCTGCTTCATTTTTAGATTAGATGTTTCTAATTTAGTGATATTACGCAGGTGGAAGAAGGCAGTTCTAGTAACGTTTTTAATGTGGGGGATAAAAGACATGTCCTGATCAAAAATAACACCAAGATTTTTAACATTAGAGCTGGAGGACAGATTAATGCCATCTAAGGAGGGAGAAAGACTGAAAATATCATTCCTAAGGTGCTCAGGTCCAAAAACCTCAGTCTTGTCTGTATTCAAAAGGAGAAAATTAAGGGTCATCCAGGTTTTTATGTCTTTAAGACATGCTTGTAGTCTAAGTAGCTGATTGGATTCATTGGGTTTAGTGGACAAATTGTTTGTCATCAGCATAACAATGAAAATGTATCTCATGCTGTTTAATAACTTCACCTAATGGAAGCATATATAAAGCAAAGAGTATTGTCACAAGCACTGAGCCCTGAGGAACTCCATGACTAACTTTGGTGTATGAAGAAGATTTATTATTTAGATTTACAAACTGGAATCCATCAGATAGATATGATTTAAACCATTTTAGAGCTGTTTCTGTAATTCCAACATCATATTCAAGCCTCTGTAGTAAAATGTTATGATCAACTGCATCAAATGCAGCACTGAGGTCTAACAGGACCAGTATAGACACAAGTCCATTGTCTGAGGCCATGAGAATATCATTAGTTACTTTTACTAGTGCAGTTCTATTTCGTATAGGCTTCGCCCTTTAAGAGCTTTCGCTAGTGGGTTTATCCCGTCATGCAAAGCATCGCACTGAAGCGACAGCTCTTAAAGGGCGAAGCCTATACTCATAGAATCTGGGGTTACAGTACGTAACCAACGTTTCTGTGCTATGATAAGCTCTAAACCCTGACTGAAACTCTTCAAACAGATTATTTCTTTGTAGATGTTCATGCAACTGACCTGCAACTATTTTCTCTAGAATTTTTTAGATGAAAGTTAGATTAGATATTGGTCTAAAACTGGCCAGAATTTGTGAATCAAGGTCAGACTTCTTAAGTAAAGGTTTAATTACAGCAAACTGTGGTACACAACATTCATTAAAGACAAATTAAGTAGATCCAAAATGTGGACATTAATTAGATGAAATATCTCTTTAAACAGTCTGGTTGGGATGGGATCTAGCAGACATGTGGATGGTTTGGAAGAGGTTATTATTTTTGACTATTTAGAGAGCTCAACAGGACAAAAACTGTCCAAACATAAATCAGACTTTAGTGAAATTTTTAAAGTTGCCTCATTTGACAGGGGACTAGAGATAGTAGAAGGAAGGATGGTTTGAATTTACTCTCTAATTGAAATAATTTTACTTATAAAGAATCTCATCAAGTATCCTGATGTATGCTCAATAATCCAGGTAGAAAAATCTAAAAAAGTTAAATCTGGTGCTCTGGACCAGATGTCGACAAAGTGGCATCATTCCCACAAGCCTAGAACTAAAATCTTCGGTCAGAGGGCACCAGGCAAGCAAGATCCTTCAGAAGGCACAGACCCAGCTGCTGAATGAACGGGTGAGACAAACCAATTTTACTATTGAGAGCCTTGAAGGCCCATGAAGAGCACATTAAACAAAAACTAACAACGTGTCTAGATCAGACCACACTTCAGCAAGTGTTGGACTGTACAGATCAGGAACGCTTAGCACAGCATGTCAAGTCCAAGACTCGACAACAAAACAAGTTTAACTTACTAATAACTCATCAACACCATCACAATTCCAATAACAGCCCATTCAGTGTAAGACAACACTCCAGCAGACAATTACATGCCAGGGAGACAGAAAAGTGGGTGACAAATTTATCTGCCAGACAGCTCACCCAGCCGGAGACAGAGATTCTTGCCAGGGGACTGAACTTTGCGGTTGCACCAAGTCGAATTCCTCTGGTGGAGATGATCACAGCCACAGAATCAGCCATCCGCAACAACAAAATGAAAGAGGGTGAAGCAGAACAACTCAGACTCAAAGTTTCATCCTGCCTCAGCAATGCCAAACCACCACCTTCCAACAAAAGTAGAGAGGAGAGGGATGCACTCACCACTCTTAGCAAGGACAAAAACATCATCATTCTCCCAGCAGACAAAGGAAGGTGCACAGTGATTTTGAACCAGAAAGACTATCATGAGAAAGTTATGACACTCCTTAGTGACTTAAACATGTATGAACCTCTGAAAAGAGATCCAGGAAGTTGTTACAAGAAGAAGTTGATAGATTGCCTGAAAATTTTGGAAAAGGACAAAGCTATTGATCGTTTTCTGTACCACAGACTGTACCCAGGGGAGGCCACACCCAGTCTGTATGGTTTACCTAAAATCCACAAACAAGGTGTACCTTTAAGACCAATTGTTAGCATGATTAACTTACAATGTTTCCAAATATCTGGCGTCTGTACTCATCCCTTTAGTTGGCAGCTCAGAACACCACATACAGAACACCCAAGGCCGGATTAACCATATGGGCAACTGGGCAACTGCCCAGGGGCCCATGATCTCTAAGGGGCCCGGGGCAGTGAGGGCACAAGCAAAATATCTGGCTATCTCCTGCTTTACTTGGAGCCCTGCGCTGCACAGAGAGACTGCTGCGCTTCCACTGCATTTGGGCAGCTCTGCCTCCTCCCAGCGCGGCTGCTGCAGCTCTCGTTTTTTTTTTTTCAATCGGATACTCGAAAGTGTGACTTGTCAATCAACTCAGAAGGCGTGTCAGCAACTGACCAATCGACAACCTCAATTTGTCCCAAAGGTAAACGCCCCTTACCTGCTGACAAGCTCATCAGTTGTTGTTTTTTTTTTGAGAAACATTGTTTTAATTAAAACAATAAGTTTGTATCTGTTGTGAGATGATTTTAGCAGTTTTGTAAAATTTAATCCTTAAAATTGTCCATCAAACAGGAAGGAAGGCTTATTATCCCTCCTCTTACAACAGTGAATGTGGTACTTTGCTATAAGTACGACTATATTTATGGCATCAGAGAAAACTGAGCTTAAGTTATCCACATAAAGTAAAATGGCATCAGCATCAAAAGAAGGAATGTTAAGTTTGAGATTAATCCAGTTTCTGATGTCTGACCAAAGACTAAGTTTTGACATGAAAAAAAATTGCTCGAGGGATTCATCTTCTGATTTACAAAGTGCACATAAATCAACATCAAATTTAAATCTTCTTTTCAGAAACATGGCTACAGGATATATCTTATTTATTATTTTAAAATGATTCTCCTTCACTTTAGGAGATTTAGGCCATTTGACAAATTTAGAATGAGCAGAAATCATTCTGGTTTTATGATTTATATTGGGAGGTTTCTTGAAGGAATCTGTTATACTCAGTAAATCTTTTGTCACAAACATTCATTGGTAATCTTATTGCATTTGAAGTCAACTAAATTACAGGCATTTAATTTTAATTTGGGCATCAAACCGTCACTTTTGAATATATAATATATTTAATTAATTGAATCAGCTGTTGATCAGGCTACTTCTTGTTGTGCCATTAGCTCTAAAATAGTTATTGAATCAAATGTTTACTTCCATCCATCCGCGGGGGTAGCAGCCTAAGTAGGGAGGCCCAGACTTCCCTCTCCCCAGCCACTTGGACCAGCTCCTCCAGGGCAATCCCAAGGTGTTCCAAGTGTTTACTTATGTAGGTAAAGCTAGATGTTAAACAACTGTTAAAATACACCAGAATGCAGGAAATGGCATCTACTTTATTCAAAAATTTTCTGGGGGAGGACCCCCAGACCCCCCCATCAGTGTGCCCCTCCCCCACACACATTATAAATGTTTCTGACACCAGTGGCCAACATGTTACTAAACAAGTACACATATGGTGTCATGTGGTGTTCAAAGTGCGTTCAACTTAATTCAGTCTTGATGATTTGTGTCAATGAGCATTTGGAGTTTTATACATCAAAATACACTTGATAGTTAGAAATTTAAGTATATTTACTGTATATTATGATAATTTATTCTGTATTTTGCCAGATTATGGGGATTCTGGGGTCGTGATGATGGGGCCCTTGAAGATTGTTGCCCAGGGTACAGTGAAGTGTTAATCTGGTCCTGAGAACACCATGGACTTTGTGGATAAGGTGAGGGATGTCATCATGGAGACTGATGAAACAATTATCTCTTTTGATGTCACATCACTCTTTACGTGCATTCCTGTTGATGATGCAGTAGAGGTGGTCAGTTTAAGATTAAAATCAGACACCACTCTGAGCAGCAGGACCACGCTTTCCACAGAACAACTGTGTCAACTCTTGAAACTGTGCCTGCAGTCAACCTACTTAACATATGGGGAGCAATATTATAGGCAGAAACATGGGTGTGCTATGGGGTCTCCAGTTTCTCCTATTGTGGCCAACCTGTACATGGAGCAGGTGGAAAAGAGAGCCTTGACATCCTTTTCAGGGACACCACCAAGTCATTGTTTCATGTATGTTGATGACACCTGGGTTAAAATTACATCTAAGGATGTCCAACATTTTACTGACCACATCAACTCTGTGGATAAATACATCAAGTTCACACGAGAAGAAGTAAAAAATGGCAGGTTGGCTTTCTTGGACTGTGGGGTTTCAGTCTCTGATAGAGGACATTTGCAAACTGAGGTGTACCCATCACCCTTTGGAGCACAAGTTAGGAATCATTAGGACTCTGTACCACAGAGCAGACAGCATCCCCACTAACTCAGGGGCCAGGCAGAAGGAGAAATCCCAAACAAGACAGGCTCTAGAGCAATGTGGATATCCTAACTGGGCCTTCCTGAAAGCAGAAAAGAAACCCAAACAGGACTCCAGTCAGCCAACAGGTGAAAAGGAGGAAACCAGACCCAGACCAGTGGTCATTCCGTATGTTGAGGGAGTATCAGAGAAACTAAGACGTTTGTTTTCTAAACACAACGTCCCAGTGGCTTTTAAACCACAAAATACATTACGGCAAAGACTGGTTCATCCCAAAAATCTAGTCCCACGACACCAACAGAGTAATATTGTGTATGCTGTTCAGTGTGAGGAGGGCCTGTGATCAGTCTTACATCAGGGAAACTAAACAGCCACTGGCCAAAAGGATGGCCCAGCACAGAAGAGCAACAACATCAGGCCAGGACTCTGCGGTCTACACTCATCTCCAGGCCAGCGGTCACTCTTACAGCGATGAAGATGTTCACATCCTGGATAGAGAGGAATGATGGTTTGAGAGAGCAGTAAAGGAGGCCATCTTTGTGAAAAGAAATCATCCATCATTAAACAGGGGTGGAGGCCTCCGGGTTCAACTGTCCCCCTCTTACAATGCTGTGATTGCTAGTATCACTCAACCCTCTGTGAACAGTAAACAGCCATCAGTGTGCTAATGAACCATCGTTAGGCTGATGGTCCTTCTTGAGCATGTGAGCAGCTGGTTTGGCTGTCAACAGCAAAACTGGTTGATCCACTCTGAGAAGGTGCTATTTATAAGACTGAGCTGAATACAGCACCTCAGACTGAGGAAGTCTTTCGGATGAAAGACAAAACGTTTCAACATTTTTTTGTTCTTTTGCTTTGTTTTGTTTTTTGAATGTCCAGAGGACCAGATTTAACTTTTTCAGAATCTCATGAAGTCATCACTACTTATAGTTGTAGGGATACATGGTTCAACAGAAATGGGACTTTCAATTAGTCTAGCGATCGTACTAAACAGAAACCTAGGGTTATTTTTATTCTCATCTATTAAGGATGAGTAATATAAAGTTCTAGCTTTACGGAGAGCTTTTTTATATGTTAGCAGACTATCTTTCCAAATTCAATAAAATTCTTCAACATTAGTAGAGCGCCATTTTCTCTCCTGGTTTCTAGATGCCTGCTTTAAAATACATGTCAGAATTGAACCAAGGAGCCAGTTTCATTTGACTGATTACTTTCTTTTTCAGTGGAGCAATTTTATCAAGTGAAGCTTGCATTGAAGTTGTAAAATGATCAACTAGATGATCTAAGTCACCGTTCTCTGATGCATTACTCTGCAAGACAGAGGAAAACATTGATGGAAGAGATTGTTTAAATTTGGTTACAGCATTTTCTGATAAGCACCTGCTGAGATGAAATTTACTCTCAGTGACAGTGTAGTCATTTAATGTAAACTCAAAGTTTATTAAAAAAATGGTCGGACAGAATAGGATTTTGAGGAACTATTACCAAGTCCTTAATCTCTACACCATAGGTCAGAACTAAATCAAGAGTGTGATGATAAGAATGAGTAGATGTGCAGACATTTGGGATAAAACCAAATGAGTCTATTAAATTATTAATATGCTTAAGCTATCATTTTCAACATCTACATGAATATTGAAATCACCCATTATGATGATTTTATCAGTATTTAATAGTAAGTCAGTTAAGAATTCTGAGAATTTTGACAAAAACTGAGAGTAAGCGCCTGGTGGACGATACATAACAACTAGTAAAAGTGGCTTTTCTGATTTCCATTTTGGATGAGAAAGACTGAGGGACAGTGATTCAAAGGCATCATAACTAATAACTGGTTTGGCATTAATCAATAATCCTTACTGAAAAATAGAAGCTACTCCTCCACCTCGGCCAGTTGTTCTAGGAACATGAAAATTTAATTAATTAGCTGGAGTGGATTCATTTATACTAACAAAATCCTCCTGTTGTAGTCAAGTTTCTGTCAGACAGAATAAATCAATATGATGATCAGTTATCAGTTCATTAACTAACAGGGATTTAGAGGAAAAAGATCTGATATTCAATTCAACACCAGGAAGAAAATAAATTGTAAAAAAAAACAGTAATAAGGATTTCAGATGTAAACTAAGAAATACACTAAACTAAAAATGCAATAAAAAGAAACAATAAGCCGAACAACAACAGCATGAAATAATCAGCAGCACACATCATCAATCAAAGTGGCATTACAGTGATTTTTTTTCCCACAGTGATTATCCTGGTTAAGGATTTATGAGTCTAACATCTTCAGGGTAGAAGCTGTTTCTCAGTTTAGTGGTTCTGCTCTTGATACTCCGCAACCTTCTGCCTGAGGGGAGTGGGGCAAAAAGTGTGTGTGCTGGGTGAGTGGGGTCCTTCATGATGCAGGTGGCCCTCTTCTTGCATCTAGGTCTAGATGTCTGTGATGGTGGGGAGGCTGACTCCAACAGTCTTCTGTGCAGCCTTCACCACTCTCTTCAGAATGTTTCTCTCTCCAGCTGTGCAGCCCCCATGGCACACATTGATGCTGGAGTACAGGATGATCTCCACTGCACATCTGTAGAAGGAGGTGAGGATTGAGCTTCCCAGACCAGCTCGCCTCAGCCACCTGAGGAAGTAAAGTCTCTGGTGGTGTTGTTGCCCCAGCTGAGGTTGTCATTCAGGTGCACACTCAAGTACTTGTAACTGGAGACCACTTCCACTGCAGATCCTCCTATGTTCAGATTTTGGGGAGGGGTAGGTGTGTTTGCTCCATCTGAAATCCACGACCATCTCCTTCGTCTTTTCCACATTGATGTGAAGATTGTTCTTCCTGCACCAGCTCTCCAAGTGTTCCACCTCCTGCCTGTAGCTGGACTCATTGTTGTTTGTGATGCATCCAGCCTCTGCTATATCGTCTGCAAACTTTACAATTGACAGCCTGGATGGCCAGGTGCGCAGTCACATGTGAGCAGAGTTAACAGGAGGGGGCTTCACACACAGCTCTGAGGGGAGCCAGTGCTGAGGGTTATTGTGGAGGAAGAGACAGACTCACAGACTCTGGCTTGTTGGTAAAGAAATCTAGGACCCAGTTGCATAGGGATGGGCTTAGTTCTAGTGTGAGTGAATTCAAAAGAGTTCAAAACAAAAACAACTGGGCTTTATTTGTAACAGAAGACGTTTCACTTCTCATCCTAGGCACTTTCTCAATTTAAAGAACAGAGTATGGGGTTTGAGTTATAAAGCTGATGTAAAATACATACATACATTCAAATTCAAATTCAAATTCAAAAATACTTTATTAATCCCAAAGGGAAATTATTTGTTGTTGTAACTCGTTATCCTCATTTCATTAAGAGATGTTATAAATACTGATGGCTGTAGTATATATGCAGATTGACCTATCACACCTCACAGTAAGGGTTCATTAAGTTCTTTGTTAATATAATTCACAGATGGGCCACTCTGGTCACGTGGATGACATTCTTGATAGGTGTGAAACTGGCTGGGTATCAGTCCTAAAGCTACCTTATAAGTTTTTGAAAGTTGAAATCTGAGACCTCCTCCTCTGTTTAAAGATGTTTTTTTTCTCTTTTTACATAAATTGCTTCCTTCACCCCCCTCGCAAACCAAAAAGTTTGAGGGCATCTTTATATGGGTTGTCTACCACATGATTCAAGAATGGCCACTACAAAACACACAAACAACCTTGGGGTCACAGAAGGAAGTGCCTTGACCATGTAGGAGCAGAACTTTGCCCACTCAGACCATGTCCTTCACCTCTGCTGGGAAGGTGAGGAACATTGAAATGGTGATAATCAGTTGATAACTCAGCTCCTTTATTCACCTGAGTGTCCAAAACATACAGCCTCCTCCTTCCTCCATTCCAGGTTACACTATCACTACCAATGTGAGCTTTGAAGCCCCCCAGCAACATAACTGAGTCCCCAGCTAGAGCAACTTTCAGCACTCCCACACAAGAAAGCTGGGCACTTTGAACTGTTGTTTGCTATGTATGTCCAATTAACAGTTAGAGCTCATCCACTCACCTGAAGGTACAGGGAAGCTACCCTTTCATCTTCTTGGGAAAAAAGACTCCTGTGCACCAGTGCAAAGCTAGAGGACTATAAGTAGGTCCACAACAGTTAGGTGTCTCTCTCCGTGGGTAGCTCCAGAGAAGAAGGTCCAGCCCCATACAAGGAGATTGGTTCCAGAACCCACAACATATATCAAGGTGAGTCAGGCTATATCTAGTTATTACCTCTGAACCTCACAACAAGCTCAGGTTCATTCCCCTACAGAGAGGTGACATTCAATGTCTGGGGCTAGCTTGGGTAATCCAGGGTCAGCGCACCAAGGCCCCCACCTCTGACTGCCACACATAGCACTTTACACAGGACCTGTATGGGTCCTTCTGCTGGTGGTCAGCCTACAGGAAGACTAACCCATTCAGCTTATTCGGGCTAGGCGAAATGGGCTTCTTGGGCAGAAACCTGAACTCTAGGTGCTCTGTGCTAAGCCAGTCTAGAGTAGGGCCCCAGTAACCCATGTCTGAGGAAGACTGAGCTCCTTGTTGTTTTCTGTATCATCAAGTATTATGAAATGTTTTTTTGTCTGGCTTGTCTGAAATTTGACAAACTTTCTGGCCCCATTACAAAAAAATGTGTAGTGCAAGAACAAGACTATTGATCATCAAAAGAAGACAACCTTCTTCTTCTCCTTCTTCTTACAGCTTTTCTCTCTTAAGGGGTTGCCACAGTGAGCCATCCTCCTCCATCTCACTTTGTCCTCTGCATCCTCTGTCCTCACTACAACCACCTCCATGTCCTCTCTAACTGCATCCATATATATCCTCATTGTCTTTTTCCTGGCAACTGTATTTCTAACATCCTTCCACCAATATACCCACTGTCCCTCCCCTGGACATGTCCAAACCTTCTCAGTCTGGCTTCTCTAACTTGCTCTCCCAGTTGTTCAACCTGTGTTGTACCACTGATGATCTCATTCCTAATCTTATCCATCCTTGTCACTCCTAAGGAGAACCTCAGCATCTTCATTTCTGCCACTTTCAGTTTTTTCTCCTGTCTTTTTGTCAATGCCACTATCTCCAGACCATACAACATGGCTGGTCTCACAACTGTCTTGTAAACTTTTTCTTTGACCTTTGCTGACACCCTTTTGTCGCAAATCACACCAGAAACTTTTTTCTGTCCACTCCATCCTGCCTGGACTCTCTTTTTTTTATCTTTTTACCACACTCCCCATTTTCCTGGACAGTGGATCTCAAGTCCTTGAAGTCATGCACCTTTGTGACCTCTGCTCCTTGTAGCCTCACTGTTCCACTGGCCTCTCTCTCTCATTCACGCACATGTAGTCTGTCTTACTACAGCTGACTTTCGTTCTTCTTCTTACAAGTGCATACCTCTCCAAGTTCTCTTCCACCTGTTGCCTGTTCTCACCACTGATCACAATGTCATCTACAAACATCGAAGTCCATGGAGATTCCTGCCTGACCTCATCTGTTAGTCGGTCCATCACCAGACCAAACAAAAAGCAGCTCAGAGCCGATCCTTGATGCAATCCCACCTCCACCTTGAAGCTATTTGTCACTCCTACAGCACACCTCACCACTGTCCTGCTGTCCTCATACATGTCCTGTAACAGTCTAACTACCCAGATTTCCTCATGCAATACTCGGCACCCTCCCTTGGGATCAAGGCTGGATTAACCATATGGGCAACTGGGCAAGTGCCCAGGGGCCCACAATCTATAAGGGGTCCAGGGCAGTGAGGGCACAAGCAAAATATCTGGTTATCTCCTGCTTTACTTGGAGCCCTGCACTGCACAGCTGCTCTTCTGCTGCATTTGGGCCGCTCCACCTCCTCCCAGCGCTGGTTGCTGCAGTTCTCAATTTTTTTTCTTTTTGCACTGAGTCGGATCCTCCACGGCGCGACCTGTCAATCAATCCAGTAGGCGTGTCAGCAACTGACCAATCGACGACCTAATTTTGTCCCGAAGGTAAACGCCCCTTACCTGCTGACAAACCCATCAGGGTTTTCTTTTTTAGGACTTTATTAACAACACAAAACAGAACAATGCAACAATATACAAATACAAACTCGTGAAGGGTGTCATAACTACATTTCACAAAATAATGAAAAAGAAAAAACATTAACATAAAAAAATTAAATAAATAAACAACAAAGGACCGTGACTATATAAGAAACTTGTTTTAATTAAAACACTAAGTTTTTATCAGTTTGAGATGATTCTAGCAGTTTTGCAGTTTTTTAATCTACTTAATGAAGAATAGTATGACTTAAAATTGTTCATAAAACAGGAAGGAGGGCTTATTATCCATCTTACTACAGTGAATGTGGTACTTGCTATAAGTATGACTATATTTATGGCATCAGAGAAAGCTGAGCTTAAGTTATCCACATAAAGTAAAATGTCATCAGCATCAAAAGAAGGAATGTTGAGTTTGAGATTAATCCAGTTTCTGATGTCTGACCAAACACTTTGTTTTGACATGAATAAAAAATTGCTCGAGGGATTCGTCTTCTGATTTACAAAAGGCACACAAATCAACATCAAATTTAAATCTTCTTTCAAGAAACATGGCTACAGGATATATCTTATTTATTGTTTTTAAATGATTCTCCTTCACTTTAGGAGATTTAGGCCATTCGACAAATTTAGAATGAGCAGAAGTCATTATGGGTTTATGATTTATACTGGGAGGTTTCTTGAAGGAATCTTTGTTATAATCAGTAAATCCTTTGTCGCAAACATTCATTGATAATCTTATTGCATTTGAAGTCAACTAAGTTACAGTCATTTAATTGTAATGTGGGTATCAAATCGTCACCTTTAAAAAATAATATTTTTAATTAATTGAATCAGTTGTTGGTCAGGTTATTTCTTGTTGTTGCCTTTAACGGTAAAATAGTTGTTGAATCAAGTGTTTACTTGTGTAGGTAAAACTAGATGTTAAACATCCGTTAAAATACACCAGAATGCAGGAAATGGCATCTACTTTATTCAAAATTTTCTGGGGGAGAACGAAACACCCTTTCAGTGTATCATCCCCATCCCACATTACAAATGTGCCTGACTCCAAGGGCCAACACGTTGCTAAACAAGTACACATGGTGTTCAAAGTGCACTCAACTTAACTCAGTCTTGATGATTTGTGTCAACAAGAGGACATAGTAGCATTTATAGTTCTATGAGCAGTTAGATTGTTATACATAAAAATACACTTGATAGTTAGAATTTTAGGTATATTTACTGTATATTAAGATAATTTATTCTGTATTTTCCCAGATTATGGTGATTCTGGAGTCGTGATTCTAAGTATTAATGACCCCAAAATGGCAGACTGAACAGACTCGAGACTCAGGCAAAACATCCTGATGCATGCTCAATAATCCAGGTAGAAAAATCCAAAAAAGTTCAATCTGGTCCTCTGGACATTCAAAAAAACAAAAGCAAAACAAAGCAAAAGAAATCTAGAAACGTTTCGTCTCTCATCCAAGAGACTTCCTCAGTCTGAGGTGCTGTTTTCAGCTCAGTCTCTTAAATAGCACCTTCTTAGAGTGGATCAACCAGTTTGCTGCTGACAACCAAAACCAGCTGATCACATGCTCAAGAAGGACCATCAGCCTAACAATGGGTCATTAGCACACTGATGGCTGTTTACTATTCACAGAGGGCTGAGTGATACTAGCAATCACAGCATTGTAAGAGGGGGACAGTTGAACTCAGGTAAAACAAAAAGTGATATTTATTTACAGTGCAGGAAAACTGGTGGCTGGGCTGCGGAGGGAAGCAGGAGATAGGATGAGTAATTGACTCCAAAGAGATGGTCCAGTGAATAATTATTCTGTTTGAGAAATCCTTCCTTACGGTTGGTTCGGTTGCAGATGGTGTCGGATGGAGGAGTCCAGTGTTGGGCCTTGAGTGGGTAATGCCGGTGTGCAGGTTCGGAGGACCAGAAGCAGCCAAGGAGCCAGGAGGGAGCCGAGGGAACAGGACGAGGCAGAACTGGCAGACGGACAGAGAACCACATGGTTAGTCAAAATTCACCAAATTACACGTGAAGGCTTTCCCTGATTTACCAAAGGCAATCAATGCTCAAGTGTTAATTGAACGTCTGGCACAGGTTTAAATAGTGCAGCAGGTACTGGTCTGGAATCAGGTGCAGGTATGATCCATTAGGTGCTTGTTGACTGCGTAGGGAGGAGGCAGAGGTAGAAAGAAAACTAGGAATCCCACAGTGATGATGGGGCCCTTGAAGACTGTTTCCCAGGGTACAGCGAAGTTGGCATTTTTTCACCCTCATATATGCCATTGAATATTGGAGTCAGAAACCTCACTGCCATTTCTCCAAGACATTTCCAAACTCCACTGGTATGTCATCAGGTCCTAAAGCATTCCCCTTCTTCATTCTTCTGAGAGATTTCTGGACTTCACCCTCACTAATCATTCCCACTTCCTGGTCTGCAGTTTTGGTCTTTTGGTCTACCAAAAGAAGATCATATCCACAACACAACATGATGGTGGCTGTTGGGAGAAAAATGTTCTTGCTTTATCTTCCTTAATCAAAAGGAGCCTTACTCAGCAGGATAATATTTTTAATCTGTATTTACTTGCAAGGTCCTATTTTCAGGACAGGTTACACAGATATACAGGGAGTACACACGCAAAGACCAGTCACGGAATAGATTCATTTTCATCTTGCTGAAAATTAATAAATTGTCAATAAAGCTGAATTTGTTAATCTGAAGAAGTCAGCTCAGTGGAAGAATCTTTATAAACTACAGTTAATTTAAAAAGTTTTGGACACAGGTGTGGATCATCAGCTGGTGGAGCAGCACCACAATCAGATTCTGACTCTAAGGGAGAGTCCAGCTATCCTGCGGAGGAAACTCATTTCAGCCTCCTGTATCCACAATCTCATTCTTTTGGTCACTACCCAGAGCTCATGACCATAGGTGAGGGTAGGAATGTAGACCGACCGGTAAACAGAGAGCTTTGCCTTACAGCTCAGCTCCCTCTTCACCACAATGGACCAGTACAGAGTCCGCAATACTGCAGACGCTGCACCAATCATTCTGTCAATCTCACGCTCCATTCTTCCCTCACTCGTGAACAAAACTCAGAGATACTTGAATCCTCCACTTGAGGCAGAACCTTGCCCTTGACCTGAAGAGAACAATCCACCCTTTTCCAGACCATGGCCTCAGATTTGGAGTTCAAATTTGGAATTAAAATTAAGATTTTTTTAAATTTTAATTTATGTTGCTTTTGACATAACATCTGCAATCCTACAGCAAATTCAAATTATGTAATATGTTCCAATCATCAGGATTCTGACCTTTTATTTTTCACATAAATTGGTGAGGATGATGAAAGAGGATATGTGTTTCCAGCCTCAGTACTCTTTGTACGAGAGGAAACCTGGAACTTTGAGATGGACAACATGGCAGCTTTGTTCTGTAATAGGTCAGCTTCATTGTTGTAGCACAAAGTTCCGCAAGATAAAAAGATAAATTCAACAAAAGATTTATGCGGGGATACAGTTACAGTATAAAGGTATGAGGAGAGGACAGGTCGCAGCAGAAGCTCAGACGGTTTTGATAGTACAGGTAAGAAGATATTATTATGATGCTCCTAAATTAATATCACCCTGTAATGCTCAATGGTTCAATCACTTTTTACAGTTTAATGTAATTTTAAGTAAAATTTAAAGCAAACTGTACAGTCAGGCTAAGTTTGGCTGATTTATAGTAAAGCTAACACTTTTTAAAACAACTGTTTGCATCAGATTATGCATTACAATGAAAAATGTGTGTTTGTGCTCTACAGGGAAATATCAAAATATGAACCTTCAGCATGTCTTCACATCACTGTTCTTTTGGTTGTTCTCAGTATGTTCAGGTAAGTTCTTGAAAAGTCCCTAAATCATCATACAGAAAAATGTTTGACTCATGTTGTCAAACATTGTTAAAGACAACTTTCATTAATCTTGGAAGAGCAGAAAAACATTTTAATGTCTTTTGTTACAAAAACACTGCTTTTATATTCTAACATTTTTGGAGAGACATAAACTGAATTGTCTTGATTTGTTGTTTTTCTTTAAACAAATGAAAGCATGCAGCTAATACTTCAAGTCCTCTTAACAGAGACTCGTGCACAGCGGATCATTGGGGGTCAGGAGGTCGAGAAATATTCAATCAAATATCAGGCTTCAGTGCAAACAGAAACCAGGAGGCATTACTGTGGAGGAACCTTGGTGGATGCCCAGTGGGTGGTGTCTGCTGCACACTGCTGGAGGCCGTAAGTACTGACCCCTGACCTGCGGACATTTATGTAAACATGACTTTTACTGTCAAAAGAATGCAGCTTGTTTTGTTTTGGACTCTCAGGAGCCAGTATATGAAGGTGGTGCTGAGTGAGCACAACCTGGAGGAAACGGAAGGCTTCGAGCAGGTCTTCAACGTGTCAAAGTTATATATTTATCCTTTTTACACCTACTGGAACTACAACAACGACATCATGCTCATCAAGGTCAGCAGAATAGAAGAGACCGCATGTTCATCCATTGCTCGTACTTGAACTCAGCAGAGCAGTGATGGTAGTTTTAGCTCCGCGTCTCTTTGTTGAGGCTCCGTCTTTGTCTTGCAGCTGAGTGAGCCAGCACAGCTGAACGCCAACGTCCAGCCAGTTACCCTGCCTGATAGAAACACTCCTCCACTACGGGGGGATGTCTGCACAGTAAGCGGCTGGGGCGTGACACAGGTGTACACTTCTGTGCTGTCCAATGCTCTGCGGGCTGTGGATGTGAGAGAAATGTCTAACTGCAACATGTACTACTGGGGCAGGATCACTCCCAACATGATCTGTGCTGGATCCATGTTTGGTGGCAAAGATGCCTGCCAGGTACAAATGCATGCAATACTGTTATGGATTTAGTTGTTGTCTGTGTAATTTCATATTGCAATGATAACTGTTTTATTGCTGTACACATGGAACTGTAGAAGCATTTTTGCACACAATGGCATTTCTAAAACTGTTATGCTCACATTTGCTGACTATCAGAAATAAATTCAAACGAATGGATTTGTTTTGCTTGCTGTGTAAAACTGTTTTTTTCAAAGTGGGGGCTGCGGCCCCCTGGGGAGCCACCGGGAGGGCCCCAGAAAGCTGGAGAGAAGAAGATTTAAAAAAGCAATAGTAAAATATAGAAATAATATTAATAAAAATTGCCCACTAGGGCAATCTGTTTTTAGTGGGAATATAAAACTGTTTTAAACATGTTAGTTAATAACATGTTCATGCTCAGCAGCTGTAATAATTAATAGAATACAGTGAATAAAAGTTAAAACATTCTAAAAGTTGATGTTTCTTTACATACTTTGTAGCATTTGTGGGTTTGCGATGGGTGCCTTGGCCAGAAGATGCTGTTTGGGGGGTCCATGGCATGAAAAAGTTTGGGAACCCCTGGTAAAAGATACTTTAGTGACCGTATTCTGGGATCGTCCGTGGTGTCCATCCAACTGCTGCAGAAACATTTAATAACAAAATGAAGATGTTCGCCTTGATAATGTTCAGAATGTCACCAATTTTAGATGTGAAAACCTTTTTAAAATAAAGTTTTTAGGTAATGTTTTAGTTGCTGAAGATATTTTCTGTGCAGTGAAGTGAAAAAAGTTTGTCTCGTTTTTTTCTCTGTGGTTCCACAGGGCGACTCCGGTGGTCCACTTGTCTGCAACGGCTGCCTTGAGGGCATCGTGTCCTGGGGCATCGGCTGTGCAAACGCTTTCTACCCAGGAGTCTACACCAAAGTGAGGCAGTACGTTGACTGGATCAACTGGTACATAAATAATGACGAGTAAACAATTGTCTGTGTTCTCATTTATTTTGAAAATCACTAAATCGAGATGTTACTGTTTACCTGGGTACGTGTTTAAATACTGAAAGTCAATTTACAGATGTAGTTATGTTTCAAATTCATGTCTGATCATTTTGTAAAAATCCAGTAAAAATATTTTTTCCACAGATATTTTTAGCATATGCTGTTCAAATATAATTTTGTGTTTGTTGCTGTTGTTAGTAATCCATCCATTATCTTTTACCCGCTTCTTCCATTGTGGGTCACGGGGGTCGCCAGTGCCCATGTCCAGCAATCACTGTGCGAGGGGCGGGACACACCCTGGACAGGTCGCAAGTCCATCACAGGGACACATAGAGACAAACGAGACAAACAACCATTCACTCTCTCACTCACACCCAGGGACAATCTAGAGTTAGAGTTACCAATCAGCCTAACATGCATGTTTTTGGTCTGCGGGAGGAAACCGGAGCACCCGAAGAAAACCCACGCATGCACGGAGAGAACATGCAAACTCCACCCAGAAAGGCCCCTGGACCGGGATTTGAAACGACAACCTTCTCGCTGAGAGGCAGCAGCTCTACCAGTTGCGCCACCGTGCTGCCGTTGTCAGTAATAATGACTATAAATAAGAACAGCTGTTTAAGTTATACTAATTAAAGTTTGACATTGCTGAGCAAATTTCAAAACCAGTTTAAAACCATTTTGCCGTTTTAATTTACATCCCTGCACTGCATCACATCAATTGTGTTTTAATGACAAATGTCACCTAAAATTACTGAATAAAGCTGTTTTAAACAAACTGATTGACAAGTGAGCCTTCCCTATGCAACTTTCTGTGAAGTGTGAAAAATTGCTTGATTGTAGGTATTTTTCAGTCCAAATGTACATACTAATGTATATACTAATGTATATACTAATGTAATACTAATGTAATACTAATGTATATACTAATGTATATACTAATGTAATACTAATGTAATACTAATGTATATACTAATGAGTGACAGTCATCAGTTATATACTGTATGATTATTATTTTCTCTGTATAAATCATATTTACATGTTTATTCCTTTCAAAATATTGTCAGAAACAAAATGTTTTCTGGTGTGCTCTTTTGGGTTAGGAACATCAAACTCATCTGCATTTAGAGAAACAAGATATTTACCACATCAGATTATGAGTTTTCCTGTTTTTTCATAGTCTGGACTCATTAAAAAGGATTTCATACACTTCAGAGTGTGTATTGTTAACATAAAACTAATAACCAATAACTTTATGAGGGCAAAGTGAGTTACCTACAATTAAGAAGCCAGGATGTCTCTCTGTAATGGTTTGGATGGAACCAGCTGCTCCTTCAACTCACAGTTGTAGTTGTACTCACATACAGCATGACAATTTATATTTTATGAACTATATTTTAATTTTATTTTGGATTTTGTCTTGTTTTAATTTTTTTAAACTTTTGTTGTAAAACTATTGTGCTTTTGTTTGTTTGTTTAGTTTAGTTTAGTCTTTGGCCAACAACAGTTGTTTTAAACGGGCTAAATAAATAAATGTGATTTGGTTTGAGCCACAAAATATATATATATATATATATATATATATATATATATATAATTTTTATTATTTTTTTTCCTTTCTTTCCCAGCCATTTGAACCATATTAACATAAGAAAATATCTGCATAATACACAGTGGTCAGTTTGACGACTTAAAAATTTGTCTTTAAAGAACTCCTAAATATAGAAGAACACTCTCCTATATTTTTAGCAAATGACTCATTTTCTTAAACATAATTCATTTATGTATTTTTTTTATTTTTATTTTTTTATGTATTTCTTTATGAATATCTATCTATCTATCTATCTATCTATCTATCTATCTATCTATCTATCTATCTATCTATCTATCTATCTATCTATCTATCTATCTATCTATCTATCTGCGACCTCACAAAAACCTGCAAAGATCATTCACATGCTGACAGAATTTATCTTTCATTGTCATTTCATTTCAAAGTCATCATCAGTGTGACCATTATGTTGGGGGTCTTAAATTTAGCCCATTTCACTTTAAATGTTAATGTCTTTAGTTAAATACTGTCCAGCTTAATCCAATTAAATACCTGTTTAGTTCAATTTAATTTGAATATGCCTGAGTTCAATTTGTCCAAACCAGTTTATAAATCTAAAATTTACATTAACATGTCAGTTCACAAACACTTGTATTATGGAGGAAAAACAGGGAATTGAAACAAATGTTTATTCTGATGCAGTTTTTCATGCTGAGCAAACTTTAGGGGCTCGTTAGCAGAACCAGACTCATGCAGGTCATCCATCTGTATCAGCTAGTCGGACTGGGAGAAGACAGAAGAGACTATATATATATATATATATATATATATATATATATATATATA
>NC_056508.1:12604322-12623872 GCF_014905685.2 Nematolebias whitei
ATATATATATATATATGTGTGTGTGTGTGTGTGTGTGTAACAGGTATATGAAATACTTAGATTATTGTAATGAAATTCCTGCTCAAATATGTATTATAGTGGTCATATAATGAGTGGCTTTGCGCTCTCTACTGGTAGACTATAAATATGACTGAAATTCTATCACAGTCTTCCTAACACTCTGCTGTATGGAAGCCATTATGTCTCTCTTCTTAAAAAAAAAAAAAAAAACCTCACGAGACAGTATGTCTGATGCTATTTTTATTTATAGATATGTGTACCACTAGAGGAGCTGACCACGCTATGTTATGCTCTGAACCACTCATTTACAGGTAATTAATTGTGTTATACTAAATGCTCTGGGTTAAGTCAGTTACGTTTGGCAATGTCTGCTGGTTGTCATGACGACACAGCGTGACTGTTATATTGTCTGTGAACCACCAGAGGTGGTGTAGAGCAATTTAATGATTCATTTTAACTGTTGTCTGCATTTATTTTTCTAATTTCTTATTTTGTTGAAAAAATGGATGTCAGGTCAAAACAGGTTGTGTTAGATTTATTGTAAAACATTAATGCTAAAACCACTATACGATCACGCGTTTAAAAGAATATTGTTAAAAGTCATTGTAACAGATATTTGAAAATCATCACCGTCTTCCTAACGCTCTGCTGTGATGTGTGTGCCAGTAGGAGCTAACCAGGCCATGTTTATGCTCTGAACCACTCATTTACAGTAAAATGCTACCTCATCCAACCCACTGGTCTCTGTGAGTGTTTATGACAGGACGGGTTACACAACTGTTACACTGGTGCCGTGCTATCATGCATACATACACACACATATATATATATATCCATTTACATATATATACACACATACACAAACACACACACACACACACACACACACACATATATATATATATACATATATCTACATATACACACGTACACACACAATCTTTTTATGTGTGCAGTGTGGGCTTTTTCACTCGGAAAATACAAATACATATAATTATAATATAGTTGATGTTAATGTTATGAACCCACAAAATGGTTTTACAGCGTTTTCACAGAATTACTCACGTTGTTGCTCTTTTTGAACGCTAGATGTCGCCAAAGATCATCCCAGTAATGACAAGGGGGGGGGGGTCAGTTTCGCGCATGCTCAGTGACTGTTGTTTTGTTTATCAATTTGATGTTGTTCGCTGAAAGTTAGAGACCAGTCTACGGAGGTTAGGCCAACAGAACACTTTGAGACACTTGTTTGGGGCACATTATGTCTGCGAGATACGCCATTAGCCGAGGGCTGGAGTTGGGCCGCTCCTTCCAGCTGGGTCTCCTAAAATCAGGCGGACGTGTCGCAGCGAAGCTCCGAGCTGACCGTTTTCGTGTAGGCCCGTCGGTCCGCACCGTTCAGCCTCAGGCTTTCCTGCCGTCCCGGTACCGCTATTACCGCACCTCTCTGAGGGGCTTGGCAGCTCAACTTCAGTCCTTCGGCTTTAGAAGGTTCGGCGGCGGGTCTCCGCGGAACAGGGCCGTGTTTTTAGCGTTTGGCCTCGGTGTGGGTCTCATCGAGCAGCAGCTTGAGGATGACAGACTGAGTGCGGCAACATGCCAGGAAATACAGGTCTGAAGTTCACATATTAATACAAACATGCAAGTGCTCCGACATGTTCATATTTTGTCACTGATATGTTTTTCTGGTGTTGTTTACCGTAAATGTTTTCCCGCTCGCACTCTGATTAGATTGTTTGTTTATTTTACACCTAATCATTTTAACTGGTTACCATTACGTTTTCCTGTATTGTTTAGGATGTTGGATGATGACACATTTTGTAAGCTTTACAACATTTTGTTAAGGTTTATGTATTACATACAACTTATTAGGATTATGAGTTTGTGCATTGTCGTACAACCAAATTATTTAATTGGTAACAAGGATGTGATTTGACTGTACTGGGTCTTCAAAAATGTAAAACTTTAAGGTGCAACTCACTTCATGGGTGTTAAATATGGTTTCTTTTGATCTGCAGGCAGTATTCAGCAAGAAAAAGTTTCACGGCCCACTTAAACCATTCACTTCTGGATATAAACTGGAAGATTACATTATAGGGAACCAGATTGGTAAAGGCGCCAATGCAGTTGTGTACGAAGCTACAGCTCAGTATGCCTGCCCAAAGGCGAGCGATGACGTGGGCTCACCTGCGCAGGTAAAAGATGATGAAGAGAAAATCCAGACGGTGCGATCTCCAGCATGTTGCTCTCTACGAAACTTCCCCTTGGCTATCAAGATGATGTGGAACTTTGGGGTGAGTGATCTGAAACACGTGTAGATCCAGATAAAAAACAAAACTAAGCTTTAAAGTATATTTTGTAATGTGATTTGTTTGCAGGCAGGGTCTTCAAATGAGGCGATAATTAAGTCCATGTCTGAGGAGCTGGTACCTGCTGGCCCTCTTGCATTAAAACATGAAAAAGAACAGATTCTCCTGGATGGGTAAATGTTTCTCCTGTAGATCTGGTCACTCTGTCCCGTTGTACAGAGCTGAGCAGCAAACGTTGATGGATTCCTGTGGTCTTTTTGTGTGCAGACATTATGGAGTCCTGCCCAAAAGAATCTCCGCTCACCCCAATGTGATCAGGGTGTACCGAGCTTTCACAGCAGATGTGCCGTTGCTACCAGGTGCCAAGGAGGAGTATCCAGATGTTCTGCCAGCCAGGCTCAACCCCGATGGGCTAGGCAACGATCGCACTCTTTTCTTGGTTATGAAAAAGTAAGACGTAACATTTTTCACCCCAAGTCCTACACAGTTGGTAAATTATAAAGCTGCTTTTATGTAAAATAATGTTGAATGGTTATTCTAAGTGGGATGTTCTTAAAAAGTGTTTGTTTTTACAGTGCTTGTTTATTTTCTCTCATTATCAACACAGACTGATGCGTTGGTAACAGCCTGTCAATTTTGTTTCCGTAGTTATCCCGGCTCACTGCGAGAGTACCTGCAAGTGTGTGTACCCGGTCGCAGGCATGGATCCCTGATGGTGCTGCAGCTGCTGGAAGGGGTGGCCCACCTGTGTAGGCAGGGTGTCGCTCACAGGGATCTCAAATCAGACAACGTGCTGCTGGAGTTTGACTCAGGTCAGATTTAAACACAGATCTTGATTCGATTGGCAGGTATGTTTCTCTCAGATGTACTCATTTTATTTTGTTTTTTCAGATGGTTGCCCCCGTTTAGTAATTACTGACTTTGGCTGCTGTTTGACTCAGAGGGACTCTAGCTTACAGCTATCTTTCAGCAGCCTGTGGGTCAGCAGAGGAGGAAATGCCTCCCTTATGGCTCCTGAGGTAGACTTAAAAACAGTTTCTACAATGAAAGACACTTTACAGTCATTTCTTGCTTTCATTCAAACATCAGTAAAGAGACAGAACAGTGCAACAAGTTGACAGTTTGAGATTTTTATGTGTTGGCTACAGTACCGTGTTTTTCGACGTATACGTTGCACCGCTCTATAAGTCGCATCAGTCCAAATATGTCCACTAAAGAGGAAAAATCCATAAATACGTTGCTTTGCCATATGCGTCGCATCTATTATGCGTCACCACTGACAATCCAGAAATATGAGCCGATGTGGCAAAAATTGATTGGCTGTCAAATGGCAGTGGCTGGAGCGTGCACCGGAGGACTTTAAGAAGAATTTAGCCAGATTAACACTTAAAAACAATTATTTGTTTGCTTGAAATAATAGTGAAGGTGTGTCTCAGTTGAACTTTTACTTAATAAATGCACCTCAATGGTCAAATCAGCTGCATTTCAAAAATCGATACGCGGGAACGTGCAGAGGGCGACTCACTGTGCATTTCTTCTAAATTTAACAAGATAAGCACCTAAAAACAATTGTTTGTTTACTCGACATTATAGCAAAGGTGTGTCTCAGTTGAACTTTTACATAATAAATGCACATCAGCTGCATTTTGTCAGGGCGGCTCAGCAAAATTAAGCTGATTTGACAGTTTCTCCAGGCGAGCTGGGTGATGGTGGTAGGCTATGGCAAGTTAATTGTGTCATTAATAGCCACTTTTACCTATTACATGACACAACGGCATGCCATACTGGAGTGCCATCTTGTGGCTGAAAATGGTAGTGTTCAATATTTTCAGTCAGAATGAATGAAAACGTCATATCTAGGGGTTGAACGACTACATAATTTTTAAAGTCAACATTAACATGAGTCGAGTAGAAGTCAAGTAGTTGATGATGTCATAAGCTCTCAAGATGCAAAAAAATAAATTAAATAACTCAATTTATTATTTACAAAGATTTCCGGATTTCCGGCTTTAGAGCGGGACAGCCTCAATTTAACTTTAGTGGATAGACAGTGATTACATCCAATCACATTGAAGCTCGCGTTGTCTTGACCAGTTACTAACAGGAAGGCGAGTCTTAGAAAAGCGTGTGTGTATGTGGCTTCACAGGGAAGTCAATGCAGAAGATGGAGTTCATCGCACCGGGATAAAATATAGTTTTACTGGAGAAACAAGTGGCGCTTTGCCTTCTCCATAACAGGAGGTGATGTCTCCTCCTCAAGTGTCCAGCGCCTCCTACTCTGACTGACGACGTGTCCCCCCTTGGAACGAATCAAAGTTCAGGCGTGTGGGTCAAATGACTGATTTCAGTCTCTAGCAGGAAAGACACAGCATCTCAGCGACTCCCTTTAAATTTGTGTCAAAACTACAGATTTTAAATCGTGTTAATAGACCAAGTAAAACCAGAGTTATGATCGTCAAATCTCTAGCGCGTTATATCGAGAGCCTGCAGCCCCCGCCCCCCACCACCACCACCACCGAACACATAAACAACCTCCCCCCTCCTTTCTGATGGAGGCTCAAAGTTATTTGTCAAGCACCAAATAATCTACAGGAAAATAAGAAAAAGACGCGGAAGTTGAATGGAGTTCAGTGCACGGTAATGTCAGCGAGAGTGGGGCTGAGTCGATGAGTGATGAAGAGGAAGGTCATTTGTTTAGAAGAGGAAGAGCGGACCGAGCCCAGGTGTGACTGCGCAGAGGAGGGGGTCCAGAACCAAGCATCAGTTCTGAGCTCTGGAGAGCAGAGGAGGATGTGGATGTTGACCCAGAAGGCAGACTAATGGAGGAAAAGACACTTTTAAAAAATTTACAGTAAAATTAATATTTTGTCAATTTAAAAAAAATGTAGAAACAAGCATTAAAATAAAAATCAATTAAATTAAATACATTTATTTCAGGCTGACGGCTCTAAAACTAGTTTTTAGTGGATGAACTATTTTAAACTAATATTTTTAAGCAGCTAAATAAGATGGTTGATTTTCCCTCTGAGGAACATGAATAAATAAATAAATAAATAAAGATTAATACCATCTTATTCAAATAAGATAATAATGTCTGTAGTTAGAGAAAACAGGTTTTTGAGCTGCATGCATTCAGCTGGGCGCTGCAAGATAAAGAATAAAGATCGTTTCATTGTGAAATAATTCTTTATTAGATGACTGCATTGTACATGTTTATCTCCTCTACAGAACTGATTGACATTTACTGCTGATTATGATTTCATAATTCTTTTCATGCATGTGATGCTGGTAAGCATAGGCATTGCATCATTTATATGTGAAGGACATGTCCCCCTCACATTTAAAAAATATTTGTTTGGACCCCCCACACACACATTTACCATGAAATATTAATTCACCCAGCGCTCTTTGCATCTCTTTGTGAACAAATCCATTCCACTTGATTAATAGAAGAATAGTCAAAGCACTAAACGTTCCCTCTGGGTTTTCAACAACTCTCCACACTGTATGCAGTGTTTCCCCAGGTCTTGGCAGGGGACACTTGTTTCTTGACAGGGTAAGGGGGGAGGGGGAGACACCTCTGTGTGACATGCTGTCTTAGCACTACGTTGGTGCCGGCTGTTGTCGACTGGGGCGGGGGTGTTAGGATGCTTGAGGTGAGCAGGGAGTGCTCTATTCACACAAGGAGAGCTGTTGGTCAGGCTGCTACTTATTACTTTCTAAAATAGTTATTGAATCAAGTTACTTATGTAGGTAAACATAGATGATTACCCCTTAAAATACACCAGAGTACAGGAAATGGCATTTACTTTATTCAAAATCTTATGGGGGAGGACCTCCAGACCCTGCACCCCCACCTCACCAGTGTGCCTGCTCCCCCACTTACAAATGCTTCTGATGCCAATGCTGATAAGACATTTTCATTGCGCACAACATCTTTGTGTTGATGGTGGAAATGACTGCAACCTCCTACTCTAAAAGTTATTTAGAATGCTGGGAGTCCTAAAACCAGCTCTGTGGAACTTCTTCCTTTTAGATTGTGATATTGAGTGTTCTAAATTTATTACAAATTAATTGACTGAAATGTGTCTGTTCAATGTGGTGTTGAGTCTTTTTGTGTTTTTTAGCTGCGGGGCAGTACTCTGGGGTACATATTTTATGTTGTTTAAGTTCACATACACTGAAACCTCATTTAAGTCATCGTTACTTGAAGCTGAATTGTTTGTTGTTAAAAGCCCTTGTTTGCTCTTTTCAGAGCATTTTTAATAAACGTTGGCAATATGTCGTGGTTTTATTCTATCAACACCACAAAAAAAGTTCCAGGCTCAGAATTTTTTTTTTTTTTTTTCCACTTTAAGCCCTGGGGCGGTCGACCACCCTGCACCACTGCCAGCGGTGGTGCATTAGGTTTAGGTTTAGACATTAATATTTTTTGCTTTTTGTTTGTGAAACAAGATCAGAAGGAAACTGGTTCTGGTTCACTCATTGGACCCAGTGTTGCACCATATTCTGCCCTGCAACAGTGCATGCAACACCGCCCCCTACGGTTACAATATACGGTGGTCACAAAATATGGTGCAACACCGGTTCACTACGAGCTCCAAACAGTCAGGAAGTTGATTTATTTTCTGTTTCCTTACGGCAGTTGAACCAGAAGATTCATCTTTAGTGAAATATTTCCATACTACTGATGTATTTCTACCTGTTTGCCAAGACTGGGCCTGCTCTGCGCCATCCGTCTGCTTGGAGGAATCCATTTTGTAGAGCCCGCGCCCGGTGCGGATCACATGACGCAATGACGTAACTGTGAATACTCGACGTGAAATTTAAAAATTCGCAAGATATCCTAGGAATCAATGTGTAGATGACTTGAGTAGTCTGTTAAAACCCTAGTCATATCTCAGCCAAACATTGGTTTATAAATATGGGAAAAAATCCATAAATAAGTTGTAGGGCATGAAAATTATGCAAAAAAAACACAACTTATAGGCTGAAAAGTGCAGTAGCTGTACACACACACACACACAATATTTACCACTTTTGTTGGAAAAGAGTTGAGACATTGAGTAAAATGTAAATAAAAACAGAATTCTGTTTCAGGTGGCCACGGCAGTTCCAGGAAGCGGTGTGGTGATCGACTACAGCAAGGCAGATGCCTGGGCTGTGGGTGCCATCTCCTATGAGATATTTGGACAGCAGAACCCTTTCTACCAGGCCGTTGGACTGGAGAGCACCACCTACCAGGAGAAGCAGCTTCCTCCTCTGCCTTCCTGTGTTCCAGTTGACGTGCGTTTGGTGACACGATTACTTCTCAGGAGGGACCCTAGCAAGGCGAGGCTTGTGACATATTTCTTAGGACACATTTAGTCCTGTGGGTGTTTTTCAAAACTGATCTCTCATGTTGTAACATTATTAACAATGTTTTTAGTTACAAAACAGATCAATGCTGCTAAAATCTTATTTGCTCTGAAATTAACTATTGACTGATTGACTGATGAACCACTGACTGATCTTCTTCCTCTGCAGCGCCCCAGTGCTCGTGTAGCTGCTAACATGCTGCATCTCAGCATCTGGGGTCGAAGGGTTTTGGCCAAGCAGGACAGCTCTGGCATGAAGAAGCTGGTTGATTGGCTGCTATGCCAGTCTGCTGTGGTTCTCTTGAAGGGCTTCAGCAGACCCGGTGGAAACACGGTGGAAGCCGAGCTTCAGACGAGCTTTTTGTCCAACTTGGACCTGGAAGATCTGCGTGCTGCTGTAGGCTTCCTCCTTTATGGGCGAGAACAGCACCAAGCCTGTATTCTGTCTGTATAGAGTTACTCAGACATAACTCGAGATCTCTGTATTCATAGTGAAATGTTTCTAGTACCATTTAATGGCTTTTTAAATTGACAGAAGCACAATACTCGTGTCACTGCTTATTTATCGTTTGAGTAGTTTTTATGAATTATTAGATTTTATTTATCTACAAAGGTTGAGTCAGGTCCTCTGGATGGATTCCTCCTCTCATTCCTCTATCCAGGATGTGAACATCTTCATCCCTGAAAGAGTGACCTCTGGCCTGGAGATGAGTGTAGACTGCAGAATCCTGGCCTGATGATGTTGATCTTCTGTGCTGGGCCATCCTTTTGGCCAGTGGCTGTTTAGTTTCCCCGATGTAAAACTGATCACCCTCCTGACACTGAACAGCATACACAGTATTACTCTGTTTGTGCCGGGGGACTGGATCTTTGGGATGAACCACTCTTTGCTGTAATCATGCACATGTGTCAAACTCGAGGCCTGTGAGGGCCAAATGTGGCCCTCGTTGACATCTTATCTGGCCCCCAAGATGATATGTTAAACGTAAAATACTTTTATCACTTAAATTTGTTTTTAGCAATCTTTGATTATGATGTCGAAAGCGCAATAGAGAACATCAAATGAGACCAATCAAACTCTTGTTGAGGAACCTGTGACAAGAAAAGATGCCGGGTATCTTAACTCGAGTTAACGTAGATTCTGAAATTGGCCCTTAGTTTGAAAAAGGTTTTTATTTCGGCCCCCTTTTGTGAGTTTGACACCCCTGCTTGTATTTTGGGGTTTAAAAGCCACTGGGACGTTGTGTTTAGAAAACGAACGTCTCAGTTTCTCTGAAACTCCTGCAACACATGGAATGACCACTGGTCTGGGTTCCTCCTTTTCACCTGATGGCTGCTGGAGTCCTGTTTGGTTTCTTATCTACGTTTAGATTTATGTGCCTGGGTTATTGAGCCTGCAACTAAATATGATTTACACTTGAGTACTTGTCTCTCCTCAAAATCCTAGTGACCTTGTGCTAGTGAAGTAGCTGTTGTCTGTGCCCAAACAAATCTGAATTTGTTTCACTCACATCACTATAGTATCTATGGGAGCTCTGATTCAAACCTGTACTCTTTAGGGAAACTGCTACTTGTTTAATGTTTTCTGTTCATGTTAGAATATCCCCTTTTATTTTCATAATATAATTTATCTCAAATTAGTTGTCAGTTCCAAACAACTACCGTGTGTGGTAATGAAACTTACAAATGACTACTGGTACTACTGTGCTAAGAGTAGATACTTTGAAAGCTCTGATGTACTTTACAAATATTTGCCAGGCAAATCCCAACATAGATGGTGTTATTTTTGCAGAAATTCTGTAGAGGTCTTGATATTTTAAAGACCAATTTGAATATTTTAAATGGAAACAATCTTCCTCTACTGTGTAGGGTAGCAGAAAATGCAGGTAACACACCCAATATACCCATTAAGCAGCTTGTTGGTCTCTGTAAAAAGGTGTAATCCTGTCTTCATGTGTTCTGCACTCTTAATGGCAACTGTGTTGTAGTTAGGATAATGCAGAAAAGTGAATGTTATTTTCTTGTTTGCACTTTTGTCCACGTTTGCACTTTCTCAGAATGATAGCTGTGGTGTTTGCCTGTTGCATCTTTAATGCTAAACATTATGAATGACTATATTCTACAAAGAGACCTTATATTTTACACATTTTATTTACTATAAATCCAGTCTGTTAAGTCTTCAACATCACCCTTTAAAATATAAATCTTTGTAAGTGGTTTAGGCTGTTTGTCTGGTTTGCACACTAAAGATTTAGAGAAATATTTTAGAGATGTATAAAATGTTCTGTATTTCAGAATAAAGGTGTATAAAATGAGCGCTGCTGTCAGCAAGTCTGGTCTGTTTTCACTGAACACTTTCCAAACACATCTGCGGTTTTTAAAGTCATTTTAAGGATTTTGTTTTTTAATTGTTTGGGTTCCTTACACTTTTCCTACAGAATTTTTACTGATTTGGATTAGCATTAAGCAGCTTTAGAAGTCCTGAAATTTCCAGTTAAATACTTTACATTTTATAAAGACCACAGAAAGAACTTTGCAGTAGGTGAACTTTAATACATGTCCAAACTGAAACAATTTTCTGTTGAACAGACACACTTTAAGAACAAAAGTTTAGGAGATTAACTCAACTGTGCATTTGTTTTAGTACTCTTCTCCTTCCTCCTCTCCCTCACCCTCAATGGAGTCGACACCGACCTCCTCATAATCCTTCTCCAGAGCTGCCATGTCCTCCCTGGCCTCAGAGAACTCTCCTTCCTCCATACCCTCTCCTACATACCAGTGGACAAAAGCCCTCTTGGCGTACATCAGATCAAACTTGTGGTCGAGTCGAGCCCAGGCCTCTGCGATGGCCGTGGTGTTGCTCAACATGCACACAGCTCTCTGGACCTTGGCCAGGTCTCCATCAGGGACCACAGTGGGTGGCTGGTAGTTGATGCCAACCTTGAAACCAGTGGGACACCAGTCCACAAACTGGATTGAGCGCTTGGTTTTGATGGTGGCAATGGCAGCATTCACATCTTTGGGCACCACATCGCCACGGTACAGGAGGCAGCAGGCCATGTACTTACCGTGACGAGGGTCACATTTCACCATCTGATTGGCCGGCTCAAAGCAGGCGTTCGTGATCTCAGCCACTGAGAGCTGCTCATGGTATGCCTTCTCAGCTGAGATGACAGGAGCATAGGTGGCGAGAGGGAAGTGGATACGGGGATATGGCACCAAGTTGGTCTGAAACTCTGTCAGATCAACATTCAGGGCACCATCAAAACGCAGAGAAGCAGTGATGGAGGACACGATCTGGCTGATGAGCCTGTTCAGGTTGGTGTAGGTGGGGCGCTCGATGTCGAGGTTTCTACGACAGATGTCGTAGATGGCCTCGTTGTCCACCATGAAAGCACAGTCAGAGTGCTCCAGGGTGGTGTGGGTGGTCAGGATGGAGTTGTAGGGCTCCACCACAGCAGTGGACACCTGGGGGGCTGGGTAGATGGAAAACTCCAGCTTGGACTTCTTGCCGTAGTCCACAGACAGACGCTCCATCAGCAAGGAGGTGAACCCAGAACCAGTACCTCCACCAAAGCTGTGAAAGACTAGGAAGCCCTGGAGACCGGTGCACTGATCAGCCTGAGAACACAGATGAAATACAGTGTTAAAGTTGGTTGAGTTAGTTCACCAGTGGTGTGCTGTGAAATTTACCCACCAGTTTGCGGATCCTGTCCAGAACCAGGTCAATGATCTCTTTCCCAATGGTGTAGTGTCCACGGGCGTAGTTGTTGGCAGCATCCTCCTTACCAGTGATCAGCTGCTCAGGGTGGAAGAGCTGGCGGTAGGTCCCAGTGCGTACTTCATCTGAGAAGACAGAGCCAATCCAAAATGAAGGGTTTAACTGGATCAAATAAAGAACTGGAATACCAATATTTCAGAGTTTACCAATGACAGTGGGTTCCAGGTCCACAAACACAGCTCTGGGGACGTGCTTCCCTGCTCCAGTCTCGCTGAAAAAGGTATTGAAAGAATCGTCTCCTCCACCAATAGCTTTGTCACTGGGCATCTGTCCATCAGGCTGGATCCCATGTTCCAGGCAGTAGAGTTCCCAGCAGGCATTGCCAATTTGAACACCAGCCTGACCAACGTGGATGGAGATACACTCACGCTGGAATAAAAAGACAGAAAGTTTGGAAACATTTTCGGAAACAAAACTAATTTCAAAGCCGTTTTTATTGACTGTGTCACTTCAGTGGATCATCTGTGTCTATATAAATTGGGCTCGAGCCGGCGATGCCAGGATTGAAGGGCTGCAGCACGTAACCACTGGGCTACCGCACCGTAATGTTTGGAATAGATAAAAAATAAAAATAAATGCTTCAGTTTGGGGCGGCTGTGACTGAGTGGTTAGAGCAGTCGTCCTCCAATGCCAGAGTTGGGGGTTCAAATCCACCAGCAGTCACATGCTGAAGTGTCCCTGGGCAAGACACTGAACCCCTCAGCCTCTGATGTGTGTCCCATCTGTGTTTGAATGTGATAAAGCTCTGATTAGTCTCTTTAGAATGATTTGTTCAATTAGCTTTGTAGAGATCTAGTAGAGTGCTGTATGAATGGGTAAATGAGGACACAGATTGTAGTGTAAAGCACTTTGAGTATCTTGAAATAAGATAGAAAGGTGCTATACAAGTACAGTCCATTTATATTCTTGCAACCTATTATGTCAAACCAGCTGTCTGCGTGTCCTCCTTCACTACATCCACAATCCTTCTCTTTGGTCTTTCTGTTTACCTCCTCCCTGGCAGCTTCATCAAAATCCCTTGATCAGCATATCTACTATCTCTCCATATCATCTCAGCTCAGTTTCTCTGACTTTACCTGAGCTCTGCCTCTTACAGACTCATTTATAACCCTGTCCAGTTGGCCTCCCATTGAAAATCTGAACATCTTCATCTCCACCATCTCCAACTCAGCCTCCCATCTTTATGATATGCCACTGTCTCCAAACCGTAATAGCAGGTCTCAGTGCCATCGTGCAATATTTTCTTTCACTCTTGCAGCTTTTGGATGAAGACAAAACGTTTCTACAAGTTTTTGAACGTTCAGAGGACCTGACTGAACTTTTATAGATTTTTCTACCTGGATTATTGAGCATGCATCAGAATATATCACAGCTATTCTTTTGTCATGAATCACTTCAGACACTTATTTTCATCCACTGCTCCCTGCCATGTTCTCAGCTTCACCTCTCTTTTGCCCTGAAGTTTGCTTTGGATAGTTGATCCCAGGCACTTAAACTGATTTGCCTTCAATTGTATTCTGTCTTGCACACCTCATCCTCCCCAGGCTCTATTCCACCTGCTCCATACTCTCACTACAGATCACAATACTGTCAGTAAACATCAGAGTCCATGTGGACAGATTCCAGCTTGTATACCTCATCTGTCCACCTGTCCATTACTACTGCAAAGAGGGGACTCAGAGCTGATCCCTAATCCCACCCCCACCTCGAACCCCTCTGACCCCATTTCTCCTACTGTAAATCTCCCCATGGTCTCACTGTCTTTGTACAAGTCCTACACTTGCATCACATACTTTTTCACCACACCAGTACCAAAGTTCCCCTCTTTGCACCCTATGTGTTCTCTAGATGTGCAACTCCTGACCTTCGTTATGCCTCTTTATTAACAATTTAGAAGCAAACATCAGATCTGTAGTGTTTTTTCTCACTGCTCACTGATTGTCACCTCACTTCGTAACCTGGCTTCAACAAATCTTTCCCATATATTTATAGTATGGCTCATCATCTTTATCCCATTATCGTTACTTAAGCTCTGCCCATCCTCTTTTGTCTCAAAAATTGGAACCAGTAGTCCTTTTCCATTCCTCAGGCATCCTGCCACTCTCAACCATCGACATCACCATACCTCCACAGGTACACAATATGGAAGCAACTGCTTTGATTTTACACATTAGTCAAAAAAGAAAACAATTAAAACGACCATATTTCAAGCCTTTTAGAGATTTTCCTCCAATTTACTGCTTCAAGCATTTATTTAGTAATGTTGCTTTTAGAAAAAGCGTTTAAAATCACACCACCACATTCTGATAAAGGTGTTTGAGTCTTTTACTGTACAGAGGGACCATTTTGTGCTGCGACATAGAACTGCTCACAGGATTACTGTGGACAGGATTATCTAGGTCAGACATGTTGCAGTGCTGCCTTTTGTAAGCATCCACACGCTTTTCAGGGAGATTATACTTCTGTTTAGTTACATTTAAATTATCTGTTACAAAATGCAATATTCATTTAGATTTGACTGTATAAAATCATTCTTATGTAACATGGTTTCTTTATGAAATTAGGGGCACATATTTTCCACATTTGATGCGCAAAAAACGATGCAAAGATTTGGGTTAACAAAGTGATGATTAAAATATGTGGAGCACTGAGGTCTGAGAAAGAACAAGCTGATTTAAATCCATGCACAAAAGGACTGGATGAACAGAAAGCATGCTATTGAAAATACATTGGAATATCAATTAAGTGCAAATTAAACACATTTTTAAGCGTCAAAATATTTATTGTGAGAAATGAAATATTTGCATTTTAATAAAAAAAAAGAGCAACGTGGGAGAAAACCCTCAAAATGACACATTTCCACATATTAGACGTTCTATGGCAACAACTGTGCAAGCACAGGGTTTAAATGAAATGTTCAGGTCGTGCTTACCATGTTCACTTAGCGGAATTACGCAGAGTAACGATACAAGTCCTGAGGAGAGTCCGTCTGTCTGTCAGGATCCTCCGTGTGCGCAGAGACCAGGGAGGGACTGTCGGCTGCGCGCGCCCCGAACAACGACAGGCGGGGGCGCGCAAAGTGAAAGCAGTCCTCTCCTGACGTAGCAACCGTTCACCATACAACACCTTCAGACACAATGCGCATGCACCAAGTCAGTATTTTACATTCATTGTGGTCCAGATACGCATTGTATACATTCTAGTTATATCAATATTAATATTTTGGCCATTTTATAGCAAGGTTCTGTAAGTTATGAACAGTTATGTGTTGACGATAACTCTGAACAACAGTCTGGAGAACTGATCTGCTTTAATCTCTACATCATCCTCATCAAATCAAAAAATACCTGGACTCATTTCACATCTTACCTCTCCATCAATCTGGTTTCAGGAAACAACACAGCACAACCACTGCTTCACTGAAGGTTTTTAATGACCTCGTTGAAGCACTGGATGCTAAGGATTATTGTGCTGCACTTTTCTTAGACCTGTCCAAAGCTTTTGACACTGTGGATCGTAACATCTTGTGTCATAAGCTCTCAGAAATTGGTTTCTCAGATCATACCATCGGTTGGTTCTCTAATTATCTTTCAGATCGGTGGCAATGTGTTCAACATAAAGGTACTTCCTCCAGTTATTTAAGAGTCAACAATGGTGTACCACAAGGCTCAATCTTAGGACACACCCTCTTTACAATCTACACAGGTAATGTAGGTCAAAGCATCCCTGATGCATCCTTACATTTCTATGCTGATGACACAGTTGTTTATTGTTAAGCTAAAACAGTTCTGTTTTTCAGCTTTTGCAATTTGACTTTGGCATCATCCAGTCAGATTTGTTCCATCTCAAACTTGTCCTAAATGCTGATAAAACCAAAAGGATGCTTTTTTCAAACAGGAAGTTGGTCCCAGCAGTTCTTCCTCTGATTTTATCCTCAAACGGTGTCCGTATTAAGTTTGTAGATTCCTATAAATATTTGGGTATCTTGGTCGACTCGCATCTCTCTTTTAGCTTCACGTGGAAAACCTAGTAAAGAAACTGAAAGTTAAACTGGGTTTCTTTTTCAGAAATAGATCCTAACTGAACGCTAGGAAATGCCTTGTAACTGTGACTTTCCTTCCCTCCATTGACTACGGTGACATTATTCACATGAACGCTCCTACAAGCACCCTGCAGATGGATGCTGTCTATCACAGTGCAGTAAGATTCATAACTGGCTGTAACTACCGTACCCGTCATTGCACCCTGTATTCACTGGTTAACTGGTCATCATTAACTTCACGCAGACTCTCTCACTGGTACATTTTCATCTTTAAATCACTTTTTGGTCTGTTGCCTTCATACATCTCCTCCTATTCAATTCAATTTATTTATAAAGTGCCAAATCACAACAAAGTTGTCTCAGGACACTTTACAGAAACAGTCACATACATAAAAGCCATTTAGTAAAGTTCACTATCTAAGGAGGCCAGCAGACAAATCTTGGCTTCGTTGCAGTCTCCCATCCTGAGCAAGCACAGTGGCAACAGTGGAAAGGAAAACTCCCTTTTTAAAAGGAAGAAACCTCCAGCAGAACCAGGCTCAGGACAAGCGGCCTTCTACTTTGACCGGCTGTCTCTGCGTGAGTGCAGCTACAGCATGCGCTCTCAGGACATTATTACCTGCAGTGTTCCCTCAGTGAGGACTGAACTTGGCAAAAGGGCCTTCTCCTACTCCGCTCCTGTTTCCTGGAATATCTTACAAAAAGATCTGAAGCTCTCGACCTTGACCTCTCTAAGTGACTTTAAACATCTGTTAAGTTCATGGGAAAACCAGTACAGACATGTTCCTGTTTTTAGTTTTCTACATCACCTTATAATCTAGCTGCATTTTTTTTTTTCTTTCTACTATTCCTCCTGACCAGAGCCCTATAAAGAGAGAGTTGCGACACTCCCATAGACTCCAATAGAAAGAATGGAATGCGGAAGTCACGTGGGTCATGCAGCGGCAAATAGTTCCAAACAGCAAATGTTCAATATTGAACGTAGTTCGTTCTCCGTGTATTCTCCGGTAAGTTGATGCAAATGCGACACTTTTTTTTGCCATTGTGAAGAGTTATCTGACTGTTATGTACCACACTTTATCAACATTAATACTTCATGTCGCCAGTTTTAGTTAATGAAACATGTTAAATTACTAGTTGTGTTTTAACTGCAGCTGCTCTGCAACATGATGGTTTAAACGGGTCTATTTCTAATTCAACGTTTTAAAATATCTATTACTGCTTAAATTTTGAAAGGTGGTCTTTTTTTAATTTATGGTAATTCCAGTTACTGAACTCAACTAGAAAATATTTGGCCTTTTTGTTCTGAGAGATTCACTGAACCTTTATTTATACAGGTAAATCCCATTGAGCCTCGAGGACTCATTTACAAGAGAGACCTGATTTCAACAAAGAATGATGATAACATGACAACAAGATTGATGTAATTTAGTTAACGTTGTAGATCATTTGTCAAAGACTGCAGCATAAATTGTGACATTATCATTAAAGAAAAACGTGATTGTGGAGATGTTAATTTTTTTTTCATGTTTTCCAGATAAACCACAGGAGAATGACTTCATGAACTGAATGTTGCATTAAAAGTATCACAAAGGTACAAGATCTCATTTTCTGTCTTCTATTAATCAATAACAGCTTAATCGAGATGTTTGAATAAAATTACTTTAACACCATAATCTTCACAAAGTTGGTATTTACTGCAGGACTGTTCATTTACATTAGTTTTATATTATTAGTTTAATGTTTGGTAATCATGGGTCAAGTTGAGATGAGACTCTTTCAAGACAGAACAAGAAATAAGAATTATTACAAGAATATATCAGCATCAATAAACTGTAGGACAGTAAAAAAACAACTTATTAAACTATCATGCTTTAAATGCTTTAAACTTTAAATGCTTTTTATTAATTCTCCAGTTATTATTATTAGTGTATTGTGTGTATATACAGTATATATATATTTTTTTTTCTCTTTTTAATTTTACTCATTGATTGTTGTTGTTAAGCACTTTGATAACAGGTTCTGTTTTTAATGTGCTCTATAAATAAAGTTGACTTCACTATCACAGGTACATTGAGATGGAGCTGGAAGTTATTCTTCATGCCAATTGTCTTCATCTGATCTTTTGTAAAAATATGTCAGAATTTATTTTCCATTAACATTTTTCTTCGCAGGACTGAGTTAATTTTCTTGTCTGTGAGTTTCTTCTGTCCTGCTTATGTATTTTTTTTGTGTTCTAATTGTTCCCTCAGGTTGTTCATTTCTGTTCCCTGACTGCCTGTTGATTCATCCTCCTGGTCCTCTTGATCCTGGATCATCAGATCCTGACATGTCCCTGTCCTCTGAGGACACATTTTCATCTTTCCCTCATCTCACTCGCCTCATTTCTGTTTCTTCCTTCCTCAGTCTCTGAAATTACAACGTCACTGTTAGAATTAAGATTATTGTTCAATAAAAAATATGACATGTCTTATTTAACACTGTTTGTACCAAAGTTTAATTTAGAACAACATGTGTGATCACTGGTCAGATCACTGGTCAATGGATCAACATGCAGTGGAAGTTCTGCTGTTCTTCTCATCTGGTTCTGGTCCATGAACAAATGGTTGAACCTCCTTCAGTCTCACATGTCCTCACTGTGTCTCTGTGAACTGTCCTCTCTCTAAATGTGCCTGTAGAGTGACATTAGTTTATTTTATTGAACATTTATTTGACTTTTAAACATTTTGAGCCCTGATTGAAAATGTTTGTGCAGATTAAATTTACAGCTCTCACTTTGTGTTGTTGTGATGATGATGATGATGATGGTGCTCCTGTTGACTTGAGATGATGTCATTAATAAACAGTGTAAATGGCAGTAAAAGTACTTTATTAAAGCTTGTTTTACATTTTACATATTTTATAATAATTTGTTTGGAAATTTAGCACGGTGGCGCAACTGGTAGAGCTGCTGCCTCTCAGCGAGCAGGTCCCTGGTTCAAACCCCGGTCCAGGGGCCTTTCTGGGTGGAGTTTGCATGTTCTCTCCGTGCATGCGTGGGTTTTCTCCGGGTACTCCGGTTTCCTCCCACAGTCCAAAAACATGCATGTTAGGCTGATTGGTAACTCTAAATTGTCCCTAGGTGTGACTGAGAGAGTGAATGTTTGTTTGTCTCGTTTGTCTCTATGTGGCCCTGTGATGGACTTGCGACCCGTCCAGGGTGTACCCCGCCCCTCGCACAGTGATTGCTGGACATGGGCACCAGCGACCCCCGTGACCCAAAAATGGAATAAGCGGGTAAAGAAAATGGATGGATGGATGGATGTTTGGAAATTTATTTTTGCACAATTAACACTTATTTTGTCATCTGTTATGATTTTAACTAGAAACAGTTTCATTTAAATGAACATTTTAATCAATGAATTACAATTTTACAATAGTTGTCAGGCTGCTCAAGCACAATTTTGTTGTATGTGCGGGCAACCCAGTTGTAACGAGATCCAGAACGACACAAGACTCAGGCTACAAACAAAGTGATATTTATTTACAGTGGATACAATATGTACAGGCCCTGGGACTGGAACTCCTGGAAGAGGTGGAATAGTCTTTTAGGTCGGGAGCAGGTAAGTGACACAGGAATATAGGATTTGATATTGTTGTTTCTTATCTTACAGCTTCCTTGGTACTGGAGTGAGTTCAGGAGTTCCAAGAGGCATGAGTCCCAGCAGCAGAGCACGGACATCCAAAATCCACGAGGGCAGGGTTTCATGAGACTAGACAGGAACCGAGAGAACAGGACTGGACGGTACGGCAAGACGAGGAACTGCTGACACAAGAAGCACATGGTAAGTATCTTTAAATACTTCAGAACACAAAAGGCTGAGAGCACTAGTACCGGGAGGGAATCAATGCTCCAGCATCGAGTAGACTTGACTGCAGCCTTAAGTAGAGGTCGATGCTCATCGGGGAGATGACCGCCAGGTGTAGATCATTAGCGGCCATCTTGGGAGCTGCAGCCAGAGCTACTCTCACATTACCCCCCCCCCCCCCCCCCCCCCCCCCCC
>NC_056508.1:12623972-12631199 GCF_014905685.2 Nematolebias whitei
CCCCCCCCCCCCCCCCAAGAATCGCCTCCAGGCAACCTGAGGCGCTTTTCGGGGTGTGCTCTGAAGAACGTCGTGATTAGGCTTGGGTCCAAGATGAACGAGCGGGGAATCCAGGATCTCTCCTCGGGACCGTATCCCTCCCAGTCCACGAGATACTGGAAACCCCAGCCTCGACATCTGACGTCCAAAATGGTACGGACCGTGAAGGCGGGATGATTGTCGATCAGTCGGGCGGGTGGAGGGAGGTCGGTAGGCGGGCATAGAGGACTCTCGGAGACTGGTTTCACCTGAGAGACGTGGAATGTGGGATGGATCCTCATTGAGCTGGGAAGTTGAAGGCGGACTGCTGTGGGGTTGATTATTCTTGTGATGGTGAATGGACCAATGAAATGTGGAGCCATCTTTCTGGGAATGTCCTTTAGTTGAATGTCTCTTGTAGAAAGCCAAACCTTTTGGCCCACCTGGTAAGACGGAGCGGAGGAGCGGTGTCGGTCAGCATACCTTTTGTTCTGAGCTGCGGTGCGTAGGAGGGCTGCTCTCGTTTGCAGCCAAACGCGTCAACATCGCCAGAAGTGGTGCTGGACAGACGGCACCGTGATGTCCGTCTCAAGACTAGGAATCAGGGGGGGTAGGTAACCCAGAGAGGCTTTGAATGGGGACATACCTGTGGCTGTGGATCTGTGGGCGTTGTGGGCATACTCCACCCACACCAGATGTTGAGACCAGGCTGAGGTATTGCTCTCCACGACACAACGAAGGGTGTTTTCAAGTTCCTGGTTACACCTCTCAGCCTGGCCGTTAGACTGCGGGTGGTAGCCCAAAGTCAAACTTGCAGATGCCCCTAGGGTTTTACAGAACGAGCGCCAGACCTGGGAAATAAACTGGGGACCACGGTCAGAAACAATGTCGGAGGGGATACCGTGGATTTGAAAAACATGTTGGACTAAAAGCTGTGCAGTCTCAAGAGCAGAAGGTAATTTGACTAAGGGAATGAAATGAGCTGATTTAGAAAACCTGTCAATGACTGTCAAGATGACCGTGTTACCTTCGGACGGGGGAAGTCCAGTGACAAAGTCCACCGATATGTGGGACCAAGGGTGGCTGGGTGAGGGCAGTGGTTGTAGGAGTCTGGCCGGGGGTTGATTACCTGTCTTATTGCGGGCGCAAGTGGCACAGGCAGCAACAAAGTCCTTAACGTCCTTAGTAAGCGTCAGCCACCAGAAGTGGGACTTAGTTAGGGACAACATGCGGGTAACTCCTGGGTGACAAGAAAGCTTGTTAGTGTGAACCCACTCCAGTACCTTAGCCCTCATGGCAGAGGGGACGAACAGGGTTCCAGGGGGTCCCAGGCCGGGATCGGGCTCCTCCTTGTGGGCATCGCGGACCTCCTGTTCAATGGGCCATGTGAGAGCCCCCACGATGCATGTTGAGGGGACGATATGTTACTCGGGTTCAGGACCATCTGGGGGAGAGAATTGTCGAGACAGGGCATCCGGCTTGATATTCTTAGAACCAGGTCTAAAAGTCAATATATAATGGAAACGATTAAAAAACAAAGACCACCGTGCCTGTCTGGGGGTTAATCTCTTAGCATCCCTAAGATATGTCAGGTTCTTGTGGTCGGTCCATATGAGGAAGGGGATCTCAGTACCCTCCAACCAATGACGCCACTCTTCTAAGGCCAGTTTGACGGCTAGTAATTCACGATTTCCCACATCGTAATTACGCTCGGCTTGGGACAGACGCCGAGAAAAGAAAGCACAGGGGCGTACCTTATTGTCTCTGTGGGGATCTCTGAGATAGGACGGCACCTACCCCAGTATCGGAGGCGTCCACCTCCAGGATGAACTGGCGTTCGGGGTCAGGACGGCAGAGGATGGGTGAGGTCGAGAAGAGTTGTTTCAATCTGTTAAAGGCAGTGTCTGCGTCTGTAGTCCATTTGAATGCTCTGTTAACGGAAGTAAGTTGAGAGAGTGGTGCGGCAATACGGCTGTAGTCTCTGATGAAGCGTCTGTAGAAATTGGCAAAACCTAGAAAGCATTGAAGCTGTTTACGAGTCTCAGGAACGGGCCATTCGACTACTGCTTTGATTTTCTCAGGGTCGGTACGATAATGTCCTTCCCCGAAAATAAACCCCAGAAAGGAAACAGATGAGGCATGGAACTCACATTTCTCGCCTTTGACGAATAATTGATTTTCGTATAACCGCTGAAGAACCGTTCTGACCCTTTTGATGTGTTGCTCCTTGTCGCGAGAGTAGATTAGGATATCGTCGAGATATACAAAAACAAACTCCCCTAAAAAGTCTCTGAGTACGTCATTTACTAGTGCCTGGAAGACTGCAGGAGCGTTAGTGAGACCAAAAGGCATGACGAGATACTCAAAATGACCCACAGGGGTTCGGAAGGCCGTCTTCTATTCGTCGCCCTCCCTTATACGAACCTAATGGTATGCGTTACGCAAATCTAATTTAGTAAAGATGGTGGCTGACTGTAACTGTTCATGTATGGAGTCAATAAGCGGAAGAGGATACTTGTTCTTCACCGTAATGTTATTTAAACCCCAGTAATCGATGCAAGGACGGAGGGTTTTATCCTTCTTGGATACAAAGAAGAACCCGGCCCCAACCGGGGAGGTGGATGGACGAATAATTCCGGAGTCAAGTGATTCCTCAATGTACTCCTTCATGGAGTCTCTCTCTGGGCCTGAGAGGTTGTACAGACGACTGGCTGGTAAGGGAGCCCCCGGAAAAAGATCTATAGCATAGTCGTAGGGTCGATGCGGTGGCAAGGACAAAGCTCTCTGTTTACTGAAAACAGGAGAGAGATTGTGATAATCAGACGGAATGGGAGTTAAATCAATCTGTTCTATGTTGGTGTCTTGTTTGATGGTATTAGAGATTCCAGAGCGGAGACAGTGTTTTAGACATCTTCCGCTCCATTTTTCTATTCTGTCAAGCTCCCAATTAATGTGAGGGATGTGGAGCTTTAACCAGGGGTATCTTAAAATTACTTGGTCATGGGGTGAATCAAAAACAAAGAAACTGACGTGTTCATGGTGGTTGCCGGATGTAATTAGGTGTACGTCAATGGTGCGGTGTTGAACCTGGGCTAGGGTGTCGCCCGTGATTCCTGCGATGGAAACGGTGGGTATTTTTACAGTGGGTAGTGAAAATTCGGATACTAGGCTTTGACTAAGTAAATTTTGTTCAGCGCCGGAGTCTATGAGTGCAGAAATGGGAAAGCGGTTGTGATTACACTGGATGACCGTAGCAATTGTAGTGAACTAAGCCTCCGGTCAAAACCTGACCCTGAAGACCTTAATGGGACAGGAACTGTTATTTCATTGATTTGAATCCAGAAATACAAATTAGCTCATCCAGAGACTTTCTAATTGTATCCTGAACTAATCAATTGGAAGAACACTCTCTTTTTATATTATCATTACTATTTTTACAATGTCTTGATAATCAAAAGTGTGTTTAATTCAAATCATTTTAAATGATGAAATGAACCACTCATTTTAAATCAACTGTGAAACAGTATTAATGATTTTTAATCCTCATTCAAAGTAGAAATCAAGTTAGATGTCTGTTACAAAGTAATTATGCATTTTTTGATCTTCTGTCTGAAATGAGAAGGAGTGATGTCGGTCAAAAGTCGGAGACAGTCGCAAACAGGTTTATTGGAACGAACTGTCATGTTTTTAAACCTCTCAGACAGAAACAAGAGAAGCTGGCACCTGTAGTCTGTCATTTCTCCAAAACATTTCTCTGTCTGTTCCTAAACATTTCTCTGTCTGTTCCTAAACATCTTTGCTGTTTTCTGACTTGTAGTAACCTCTTACGTCACTAAAACCACACCCCTGTTGGTTCTTTCAACCAATCAGGACTTCTCAAAAGGGACCGGAAACAGAACTCTTTAAAAGTCGACACTTCCTAGTTCCAGTTAGTTCTGGAGGAAGAACAGGAGTTCTGAGAGCAGAACCGAACAGAAGTTCTGGGGGAAGAACAGAAGTTCCGAGAGAGAACAGAAGTTCTGAGTTCCTCTGAGTCTTCTCAGAGTCCCGTTAGTTCTTCTGGTTCTGATGGAGTTCGGCTGGAGTTCCTGTCGGAGCCACGATGCCTCGCTGTGGCTCCACCCAGTGAATGCCCTATAACTTCTGAGGAAGTTTGTTCTGTGGAACGAGTTCTCACGACTTCTGCCGAGTCGCAGCCGCCCTGAGGAGACGCTGAAAGGTAGCGTACCAGGGACCTCTTGACCGCAGCTGATTCATCCTCTGCCAAGGTAAAAGAGTCGTCATGAGCTTCACTACCAGTGTACTGCGGGCGAACTGCGCTTGAAAGGAGCGTGTTGTTCTGGTCTACAGACATACATCCTCATCCACATCTTTTCTCTCCATTTAAACTCCTTCATTCCCCATCTTTAAAACTCTTCTATCTTGCCAGTAAAAAGATAAGCTAAGCCTACAGACATTAATTTAAGATCTAAGGATATGTCTGTTGTTTTTAGCTGCAAGTGAGAAATCATGGCCGTATGATTTCTCATTTGTAAAGCTCATTAATTAAGCTGTGTTATTGTAATCAATTATGCCAATCAATGTGTAAATGTGTGATGTGTTTAAATCGTTTTGATAAATAAAAGACCGCACTGTTGTGGTGGGTCAGAAATTTAAACACGTCTTTGTCCACATTTAATCTTCTAGACACGATTACTTAGTCCAGAAAAATAAAAGAATCCGTTTAAATTGAATATAATATTATGTACTTGAATTAGTCCATATATTATACAATGTAAGAGAGCACCCCTGAGCTAAATCCATCTCTCGGCTCTCTCATTACACAATGGTCAATCTACTTAACGGGAGAGCGAAGAAGTTCCCACCAATATCCATCCATCCATTATCTTTACCCGCTTATTCCATTTTGGGTCACGAGGGTCGCTGGTGCCCATGTCCAGCAATCACTGTGCGAGGGGCGGGGGACACCCTGGACGGGTCGCAAGTCCATCACAGGGCCACATAGAGACAAACGAGACAAACAACCACTCACTCTCTCACCCACACCTAGGGACAATTTAGAGTTACCAATCAGCCTAACATGCATGTTTTTGGTCTGTGGGAGGAAACCGGAGCACCCGGAGAAAACCCACGCATGCACGGAGAGAACATGCAAACTCCACCCAGAAAGGCCCCTGGACCGGGGTTTGAACCAAGGACCTGCTCGCTGAGAGGCAGCAGCTCTACCAGTTGCGCCACTGTGCTGCTCCCACCAATATCTCCCTCTTTATTGGTGGGTGTTCTCGTTTCCCCGAAACGGACAGGCGGCAATAAGATGCTTATCTTGGCCACAATAAAAACATAATCCTTGTTCTCTGCGTCTCTGTCTAACATCGGGAGTAATATGGGTACGTCCCACCTGCATGGGTTCGGGTTCAGGTAAAGTAGGTGAAGGGGGAGACGTGTGGGTTGAAGGACTCTGAGATTTGAAAAACGAGGGCGAAACTTTATTACGGACAACACTGAGTGACGGACCCAAACCGGAAGTGGTGGTACGTTGGGAGTTGTAGTTCCGTTCCCGCTGCCGCTCGCGGAAACGCTCGTCAATCGATATGGCCAGATTAATGAGAGCGTCAAAGTTGGACGGCTCGTCTCGTACAGCGATCTGGTCCTTTAACGGATCTGACAAGGAGTTTAAGAAAGTTCCCTGTAGTGCCCTCTCGTTCCATCCGGTTTGTGCCACGAGGATGCGGAACTCGAGGGCGTGTTCGGCTACTGGTCGCCGGCCCTGACGTAAGCCCAGGAGACGTTTCTCCGCGTTGGGACCCGATAGTGGTCTGTCGAATATCCTGCGAAACTCGGTAAGTAAAGAACTAAACGTGACAACTTTTAACTCATGCTGGCGTAGAAAAGAAGTTGCCCACCGGAGTGCGTTACCCTTTAACTGACTTGTGAAGTAGGTGATTTTAGCGTTGTCCAAGGAGTAGAGTCTGGGGGCTCCGCTGAATGCGAGCTCACATTGGAGAAGGAAACCGTCACATTGGTCTGGGTCACCAGACAAAAGTTCGGAAGGTTTTACCAGTAATTGTGGTTCCGAAGGGTGCCTCGCCGAGCATGTGCACGTTTGGATATTCACAGGGGTTTCTGCTGCGACTGTAGGAGAAGGGGAGAGAGTCTGTTTAATTGAATATACCATACCCCCTAGCTCCTGTAGGTTAGCTTGAGTCTGTTGTTGTTGCTGGATCATTTGGGAGAGGATCTTCTCCAGCTGGTTTACTCGCTCCGTTTGAGATGAGGACGTGGCTTGGTCGTCCCGAGCCTCGTTCTGGGTTTGGTCTGGCTGGAGCATTTCTGTTGTATGTGCGGGCAACCCAGTTGTAACGAGACCCAATACGACACAAGACTCAGGCTACAAACAAAGTGATATTTATTGACAGTGGATAAAAGTATATACAATATGTACAGGCCCTGGGACTGGAACTCCTGGAAGAGGTGGAATAGTCTTTTAGGTCGGGAGCAGCTAAGTGACACAGGAATATAGGATTTGATATTGTTGTTTCTTATCTTACAGCTTCCTTGGTACTGGAGTGAGTTCAGGAGTTCCAAGAGGCATGAGTCCCAGCAGCAGAGCACGGACATCCAAAATCCACTTCGTTACTGCTCAGTAATTAATGAAAGACGTCAGGTAAAGTAAGAAAAGTCGATTTTTGTGTTGTGTTGCGCCAGCAGTCGCTCAAACTGACTGACAGGGATGAACTGTTTGGAACTATTGGGAGCTGCATGAACCACGTGACCGTTAATCGGCAAGTTCAAAGAGTGTCGCAACTCTCTCTTTATAGGGCTCTGCTCCTTGACTGTCCTTTTGGTTGCTATTTTATTTTGAGTTGTAAAAAAATAAAATAAAATAAATTTGTATGCCTCTTTTATGACTGTCTATTGTTGTCATTGTTATTCACTGTAGGTAGGTGCTGGGATCACCAACATATAGTACTGTACCAGTTGAATCATACATTTAAAATGGTGGCCATGTGGCAGTCCCTGTCAAAGTTTCTGGAGGAACTTTTCTAGTTGCTTCATGGCATTGCTATATTACAGATTAGCCACTAGATGTGGCCAATTATTAATTAACTGCTTATTTTACCCAGAACTATTACACACAATTGTTGCTTTATTGGGTGTGTGTGTTTGGTGGTGGTGGTGGTGGTGGTGGGGGGGGGGGGGGGGGGGGGG
>NC_056508.1:12631299-12659120 GCF_014905685.2 Nematolebias whitei
CGGGGCTCCCCCAGACAATCATGATTTAAGTAGATGCGATTTCCTGCATTCTGGTGTATTTTAGCGGGTTGTTAAGTATGTACATTTACCTACATTTGTAAACACTTGATTCAATAATTATTTTAGAGAACAACTTAATTATTTTAGAGAACAACTAGAAGAAGCCTAACCAACAAGTTCAAGTTGTGTTTATTTATTATACTTTGAGGGGGACTGCCACATGGCCACCATTTTAAATGTATGATTCAACTGGTACTATATGTTGGTGATCCCAGCACCTACCACACCAAAGTTCAGCTCAATATGTCTGAAAATAGTTCAGTTTTTATTTAGTTTGTATTTGGGCGGCTGTGGCTGAGTGGTTAGAGCAGTCGTCCTCCAATGCGAGAGCTCGGGGTTTGAATCCACCAGCAGTCACATGCCGAAGTGTCTGGGGGCAAGACACTGAACCCCTCGTTGCCTCTGATGTGTGTCCCATCGGTGTATGAATGTTATAAAACACCGATTAGTCTCTTTAGAATGATTTGTTCAATTAGCTTTGTAGTGATCTAGTAGAGTGCTGTATTAATGGGTAAATGTAGTGTAAAGTGCTTTGAGTATCTGGATCATATAGAAAAGTGCTAAATAAGTACAGTCCATTTACCTTTACCATTTATCATATGCAAGGTTAACACAAGGTTAACAGCACAATGAAATGCTCAGGATGAGAAGAACCAATTTGACTCGCTAAAACAAAAAAGAACAAACAACAAATACTAAATCATGCAATAAGGGTACATAATTAAAGAACCAAAAAGTGATAGATGATAAGATAGAAAGGCACTATATAAGTACAGTCCATTTACCATTCAATTAACATTTACTACACAGCTTGTGTGACAGGTTATTGCACAGGTAGTGACATTGAGACTGAATTACAATGGTAAGGTAAATACATGGATACTGTATTCATACATGATACAGCCTAGTATCAGCCTAGATACAGCCTACATAGTACATCAGCAATAAACAATAAAGACATTAGGTGTCACAAGCTAATATTAGTTATATTAGTTGTCACAGATGTAGCTTGGTGCAATGTTATTGCCAATTATTCAGTGTTATTTATTGAGAGTTCAGTAAATGGTAAATGGATTGTACTTATATAGCGCCCTTCTATCTTATTTCAAGATACTCAAAGTGCTTTACACTACAATCTGTACCTCATTTACCCATTCATACAGCACTCTACTAGATCTATACAAAGATAATTGAACAAATCATTCTGAAGAGACTAATCAGAGCTTTAGATCACATTCATACACTGATGGGACACACATCAGAGGCTATGAGGGGGTTCAGTGTCTTGCCCAGGGACACTTGGACATGTGACTGCTGGTGGATTCGAACCCCCAACTCTGGAGGATGTCTGCTCTAACCACTCAGCCACAGCTGCCCCCTGTAATCTGACAGTTTGTGGATAATAGCTGTCCTTTAGTCTTTTTGTATGTGATGACAGACTCCTGTATCGTCTGCCTGAGAGTAGTAGATGGAAGAGTCTTTGTGCTGGGTGGGTGTGGTCCTTAATGATGCTGCGTGCTTTATGCAGACATCGGCTGTGGTAGATGTCCTAGATGGTGTCCTGGACAGCTCTCCTTGTAGGGGCGTAGGTGCCTCTCCAGTAAGGGGCGGCTGTGGCTGAGTGGTTAGAGCAGTCGTCCTCCACTGTGAGAGTTGGGGATTTGAATCCACCAGCTGAAGTGTCCCTGGGCAAGATACTGAACCCCTCATAGCCTCTGATGTGTGTCCCATCAGTGTATGAATGTGATCTAAAGCTCTGATTAGTCTCATTAGAATGATTTGTTCAATTAGCTTTGTAGAGATATATTAGAGTGCTGTGTGAATGGGTAAATGAGGACACAGATTGTAATGTAAAGCGCTTTGAGTGTCTTGAAATAAGATAGAAAGGCGCTATATAAGTACAGTCCATTTACCATTTACCATTTACCATTCCTTGTGTGAATAAAGCACACTCTGCTTCTCTTAAGCTGTCCTCAAGCTGTTCATGGCGGCTGGTTTTAGGCTCCTGCCCGAGCATGACAGCCTGGTTGACTTGGCACTCACTCCCACCACTCGCACCTGCTCCAGTATCTCCATTGCCACTTCCTTGATGTGCTTCAATTCTCGGTTGTTTAGTTGCACATTGAGAAGATTTTTCTTTAATGAAAGTAAAATGGGCTGTCCAACAATGTTCAGTCAGATCATCTGGACAGTTTCTTTGTTGAGACATTTCGTCCTTCATCCAAAGGACTTCATCAATCCGAGGAGCCACAAACAAACTGAATCCCACAAGTGGCACACTCCCATAGTTGACCAACCAGTTTGCTGGTGATAACTGAACTGATGACCTGACTGAAATTTGTTGGATTTTTTACCTGGATTATTGAGCATGAACTTTGAATTATACAGTCTTTTTGACATTTTGAGCACTGTTATTTTGACAAATTGGCGCCATTGTTTTGATACATGATGTAGTAACGTGATTACCCATCAAACATTTCTCTCATATTTTATATAAATAATGAACATTTTCTTAATGATACACTTAAACTGTTGAACTGATTTGCAGTTTAGTTGTGCTGTTTAATTATATTATTGAGTTTTTAATTAAATTGCCCATGACTGAAATATTAGAAGATTTTTTTCAAGGGTAGAAGTGGAAATGCTTACTTGAAGGGGCAGCTCTTATGTGATATTGTGTTATAATTATTTTCAGTTTACATAACCAATATAGGTTTTATTCATTCAAGGCAGTCATATTTGTTAATAACTTTATTATTAGCAAGCCTGAGAGTTATCATTCCAAACATCTAAAAAAGTTAAATCTGGTCCTCTGGACATTCAGAAAAACAAAACAAAGCAAATCAACAACAAAAAAAATAAATAATGTAGAAACGTTTCGTCTCTCATCCGAGAGACTTCCTCAGTCTGAGGTGCTGTATTCAGCTCAGTCTCTTAAATAGCACCATCTCAGAGTGGATCAATCAGTTTGCTGCTGACAATCAAAACCAGCTGCTCACATGATCAAGAAGGACCATCAGCCTAACAATGGATCATTAGCACACTGATGGCTGTTTACTATTCACAGAGGGCTGAGTGATACTAGCAATAACAGCATTGTAAGAGGGGGACAGTTGAACTCGGAGGCCTCCACCCCTGTTTAATGATGGACGATTTTTCACAAAGATGGCCTCCTTTACTTCTCTCTCAAACCATAGTTCCTCTCTCTCCAGGATGTGAACATCTTCATCCCTGAAAGAGTGACCGCTGGCCTGGAGATGAGTGTAGACCGCAGAATCCTGCCCTGATGTTGTTGATCTTCTGTGCTGGGCCATCCTTTTGGCCAGTGGCTGTTTAGTTTCCCTGATGTAAGACTGATCACAGCCCTCCTGACACTGAACATCATACACAATATTTCTGTTTGTGCCAGGGGACTGGTTGTTTGGGATGAACCAGTCTTTGCTGTAATGTATTTTGGGGTTTAAAAGCCACTGGGACGTTATGTTTAGAAAATAAACATCTCAATTTCTCTGATACTCCCTCAACATATGGAATGACCACTGGTCTGGGTCTGGGTTCCTCCTTTTCACCTGATGGCTGACTGGAGTCCTGTTTGGGTTTCTTCTCTGTTTTCAGGAAGGCCCAGTTAGGATATTCACATTGCTCTAGAGACGCCTGTCTTGTGTAGGATTTCTCCTTCTGCCTGGCTCCTGGGTTAGTGGGGACGCTGTCTGCTCTGTGATACAGAGTCCTAATGACTCCTAACTTGTGCTCCAAAGGGTGATGGGAGACAAACTGCAAATACTGGTCTGTGTGGGTGGGTTTGCAGTACATCTCAGTTTGCAAATGTCCTTTTTCAGAAACTGAGACCTCACAGACCAAGAAAGCCAACCTGCCATTTTTTACATCTTCTCGTGTGAACTTGATGTATTTATCTACACAGTTGATGTGGTCAGTAAAATGTTGGACTTCCTGAGATTTAATTTTAATCCAGGTGTCGTCAACATACCTGAACCAATGACTTGGTGGTGTCCCTGAAAAGGACGTCAAGGCTCTCTTTTCTACCTCCTCCATGTACAGGTTGGCAACAATAGGAGAAACTGGAGACCCCATAGCACACCCATGTTTCTGCCTACAATATTGCTCCCCATATGTGAATTAGGTTGACTGCAGGCACAGTTTCAAGAGTTGACACAGTTGTTCTGTGGAAAGCGTGGTCCTGCTGTAACGAACCACCTAACTGTTGGACCAAAATCACCACACAAAAAGTCAAAATTAAATTATATTAATTTTCAAGGTGAAGTATAGCAGATTGGACCGGTTCTGGTACTGGTTCGGGTTCTGGTTCCGGATTAAGAACGAGTCTATGAGACAGAGATCGGTTAGTGGTCATGCAGGAGATAATGGAGAGCAAAAATCAGAATGAGGAGGACCACTAACTGTCTCAGATGAGCTTGGGGGTTCTGGCGACTGACGAGGTCCAAACTGATCCGGATTGCTGCAAGAGAGGCTGAGTCCGGTGAGGGGCTGCAGCCGGCTGCAGCGACAGGTGGGTGGCGAGTCCGTTGAGCGAAGTGACGTGGTCACACAAGCCAGGGTCCAAAACTGGAGAGCAGAAGACAGGAGGTACTGCCTCCAGTACCTCCTGTCTTCTGCTCAGAAGATGAGGAGACGTTGTCGTGCAGGTGATGGTCAAAACCAAAGGCAGAAGACATGATAATCCAAAAGGGTCGAGCTAGAGGGGATGTCCAGGTAAGTCGTGGGTCCAGGAGCCGGGAGGTCAATCCAAGAGGGAAGGACAGGAACCAGGAACAGGACAGGAACGAGGAGACAGGTAAACTATGACAAGGGAACATGAAAGGCTATGGGGGAACAAGGCAGGATCATAAACGCGAGGTATTTACTTGCAGAGAACTGTTTTCAACTTCCGGGCACCAAAGAGGAGAAAGAGTGCAGCTTTAAAAGGATGAGAGTGACAGGTGCAGACAGTTGAGTCTAATCAGCTGCTGCAGTGAAGACAAAACTAAATAATCGTGACATCATCCTCAACCAGCATGCAAAGAAGACAAACTAAAACGCACGTATATAAATAAACATTGAGCGGACAGAATAAATGAAACTTACAGAAAAGATCTTTTGCAAACTATAAATGGTGATCAGGGTGACAGAAAATATAATCTATGGGACATAATTCATGACAGATCCCCCCCTCAAGGAACGCCTCCCAGTGTTCCACCAGGTTGTTCGGGGTGCAGGCGATGAAAGTCCCGGATGAGGCTACGGTCCAGGATGTGACGGGAGGGAACCCAGGACTGCTCCTCCGGTCCATAACCCTCCCAATCGACAAGGTACTGGAGCCCCCGGCCCCTTCGTCTAGAATGGAGGAGTCGGCGAACAATGCAGTCGAGTGAGCTGTCAATCAGACGGGCGGGTGGGGGGGAACGAACAGGGGAGTGGTACTGGGAGGAAATGACCGGTTTAACACAAGAAACATGGAAAGTAGGGTGAACACGTAAGGACTGTCCTGTGTCCCCTGTGAGCTGAGGGGACAGAGGCTTTGTGTTCTTGGACCGAGACTCCAGGGGGTTGAAAACCAAAAACAACATAAAAGGGAGACAAACCAGTGGCTGAGGAGGGAACAGAATTAAGGGCATGCTCGATCCAGGGCAGTGATGAGCTCCATTTCTCTGGATCTTGTTGACAGAGGAGCCTCAGCTTGCCTTCCACCTCCGGATTAGCCCTCTCCGTCTGGCCATCAGATTCAGGGTGGAAGCCAGAGGAGAGGCTAACGGAAATACCCAAGAGGTCACAAAATTCTCTCCAGAAGTGGGAGAGAAACTCAGGCCCCTGATCCGAGACAATGTCCTGAGGCAATCTGTGGAGCCTAAAAACCTCCCGAGCCATAATGTGGGCTAGGTCCTTAGAGGAGGGTAGCTTCTGCAGAGGAACTAGGTGAACCATTTTATAAACCAGATTCCAAAAAAGTTGGGACACTAAACAAATTGTGGATAAAAACTGAATGCAATGATGTGGAGGTGCCAAAATCTAATATTTTATTCAGAATAGAACACAAATCACAGACCAAAAGTTTAAACTGAGAGAATGTATCATTTTAAGGAGAAAATCTGCTGTTTCCAAATTTCATGGCATCAACAAATCCCAAAAAAAGTTGGGACAAGTCCATTTTTACCACTGTGTGGCATCCCCCTTTCTTCTTACAACACTCAACAGACGTCTGGGGACAGAGGAGACCAGTTTCTCAAGTTTAGAAATAGGCATGCTCTCCCATTCCTGTCTAATACAGGCCTCTAACTGTTCAATCGTCTTGGGCCTTCTTTGTCGCACCTTCCTCTTTATGATGCGCCAAATGTTCTCTATAGGTGAAAGATCTGGACTGCAGGCTGGCCATTTCAGTACATTGGTCTTAAGGGTACACCACTTCCTGGATCCATTTTCAGACCTCTGAAAAGAGATCCAGGAAGTGGTTACAAGAAGAAGTTAATAGATTGCCTGAAAACTTTGGAACAAGACAAGGCTATTGACTGTTTTCTGTACCACAGACTGTACCCAGGGGAGGCCACACCTAGTCTGTATGGTTTACCTAAAATCCACAAATAAGGTGTACCTTTAAGACCAATTGTTAGCATGATTAACTCTGTCACTTACAATGTTTCCAAATATCTGGCGTCTGTACTCATCCCTTTAGTTGGCAGCTCAGAACACCACATACAGAACACCATGGACTTTGTGGATAAGGTGAGGGATGTCATCATGGAGACTGATGAAACAATGGTCTCTTTTGATGTCACATCACTATTTACGTGCATTCCTGTTGATGATGCAGTAGAGGTGGTCAGTTTAAGATTAAAATCAGACACCACTCTGAGCAGCAGGACCACGCTTTCCATAAAAAAAACTGTGTCAACTCTTGAAACTGTGCCTGGAGTCAACCTACTTCACATATGGGGAGCAATATTATAGGCAGAAACATGGGTGTGCTATGGGGTCTCCAGTTTCTCCTATTGTTGCCAACCTGTACATGGAGGAGGTAGAAAAGAGAGCCTTAACATCCTTTTCAGGGACACCACCAAGTCATTGGTTCAGGTATGTTGACGACACCTGGGTTAAAATTAAATCTCAGGAAGTCCAACATTTTACTGACCACATCAACTCTGGATAAATACATCAAGTTCACATGAGATGTAAAAAATGGCAAGTTGGCTTTCTTGGACTGTGAGGTCTCAGTCTTTGATAGAGGACATTTGCAAACTGAGGTGTACCGCAAACCCACCCACACAGACCAGTATTTGCAGTTTGACTCCCATCACAGAGCAGACAGCGTCCCCACTAACTCGGGAGCCAGGCAGAAGGAGAAATCCCACACAAGACAGGGGTCTCTCGAGCAATGTGGATATCCTAACTGGGCCTTTCTCAAAGCAGAGAAGAAACCCAAACAGGACTCCAATTAGCCATCAGGTGAAAAGGAGGAACCCAGACCAGTGGTCATTCTGTATGTTGAGGAAGTATCAGAGAAACTGAGACGTTTATTTTCTAAACATAATGTCCCAGTGGCTTTTAAACCCCAAAATACATTACAGCAAAGACTGGTTCATCCCAAAGATCCAGTCTCCCGGCACAGAGTAATGTTGTGTATGCTGTTCAGTGTCAGGAGGGCTGTAATCAGTCTTACATCGGGGAAACTAAACAGCCACTGGCCAAAAGGATGGCCCAGTACAGAAGATCAACATCATCAGGCCAGGATTCTGCGGACTACACCCATCTCCAGGCCAGCGGTCACTCTTTCAGGGATGAAGATGTTCACATCCTGGACAGAGAGGAACGATGGTTTGAGAGAGGAGTAAAGCCCCCAGTATACTCCCTCGTACGTCCATATGCAGAGGTACGCACGTACGTACGTACGCAGATGTAGTAAGTCAGGACAGCTTTCGCTGTGGACATCCTATTAATTATTTATTCTTAAGGCCAGTTCAAGCACAAAGAATATTAATTGTTTAATTAACAACGGATTCTTTCTTTTTCGAGTTAAATTTCTTCCATGTGACCAAGATAACTTGAGAGTGGAGTGTATAATTAGTGACATGAGACATCATTTATCTTTGACCCATCAGAATAAATGCGGTCATTTATTTAACAGAATCAAAATTTAACATCAAACATGCACACTTGATTGGCTGATCTGTTTCTGATTAATAAACTTAGCAAGTTCAAATAACAAGACAACAGAGGATTACTGATGGAGAATAATTAATCTCTGAAGGCATTTAGCTTGATTTACTGGCAAAGAGGTTTACAGAGAAGGAGTAAAGAAGTTTAGGAGGAGGATTTAGATGGAGGAAGGAAAATGTGTTGACCAGGAATGGCACCCTTCATTCGACCCCAGCTCAGCCCTCGGTACACTCGGTGCGTGACGACTCGTTACCTTTGCAGAAGATAAATCAGCTCCGGTACAGAGGTCCATTTCACGCTCCCTTTCAGCGTCTCCCGTCAGAGTGGCTGGGAATCTTCCGAAGTAGTGTCTAGGTACTCCGTTCAACAGAATAAGCTTCCTTAGAAGTTGAGAGCATTTAATGCTCAGGGTGAGATCACAGCGAGGCGTGCTGTGACTCCGCTGAAATGGACGGACCCTTGGCTCATGGTCCAACATCCATCAGCTTCTAGAGTAGAAACTGTCAGACCCCAGCCTCCATTAAGACTTTAGTAAGAACTGAAAGTTCCAGTAAGACTTGCCGTAAGACTTGTAAGTTCCAAAAAGTGTTGACTTTTAAAGGGTATCCACTTCCTGTTACTTGGTACTTCCTGATTAATTAACACAACCAGCAGTCACGAGCGAATTAAACCCAGGTCCAGAGTGGCTGCGGGAGGGTCTGGAGATTTCGTGGTGGGCTGGTCTGATGTGTGGGCTGCAGAGCAAGCGCTCCCTGTTTTTGTTTTTTTTAAGACCTTTTTATTAACAACATATAAACACAGAACACCACTGTGGCCGAGGCTGCCAGCGCTCGTTTTTTTTCTTTTCCCCAACCTGTAAATCAATCCAATAGGCGTGTCAGCAAATGACCAATCGGCGACCTCAATTTGTCCCAAAGGTAAACGCCCTTTGTCTGTGAAGTTGCTCTGCAGCTGCTCGGGGTGCACGCTGGAGTCTGAAGTCTGAACCCTCTGCGTACGGTACACGCGTACGTATGCATGAACGGACATACGCAACAATATACTGGTGGCTTAAAGGAGGCCATCTTTGTGAAAAGAAATAGTCCATCATTAAACGGGGGTGGAGGCCTCCGGATTCAACTGTCCCCCTCTTACAATGCGGTTATTGCTAGCATCACTCAACCCCCTGTGAATAGTAAACAGCCATCAGTGTGCTAATGATCCATTGTTAGTCTGATGATCTTTCTTGACCATGTGAGCAGCTGGTTTTGGTTGTCAGCAGCAAACTGGTTGATCCACTCTGAGAAGGTGCTATTTAAGAGACTGAGCTGAATACAGCACCTCAGACTGAGGAAGTCTTTCAGATGAAAGATGAAAGTATCTACATTTTTTTTGCCTTTTTTTTTTTTTTGAATGTCCAGAGGACCAGATTGAACTTTTTTAGATTCATGTGGATGCTCATGCTGACACCAGTGACATGATACTGGGAGAGAAGTTTGGTCATGGGACTCCATTCAGACAGTGTGGAGGAAGGGCTTCTGGACTGCAAGAGAGTGGCTCAGATTGGCCTGCAAGGTTCAGGATACTCTGCAGATGCGTATGAATGGAGCCGGGCTCAGGTACCCTGTATACATTATTGGACCTGATAATCGACCTAGGATCACATTAAACTGGTCTAACATTCTGGATTAATTTTATAATTAATCATTAATCTTTAATCAGTGGTTGGGTCACAAAGACAACAGGCCAAAGAGAGAAACACAGACATCCCCATCCCCAACAATGCTCTCCAGATCCACCTTTGGGATCCTAATACATTAGCAGGCCAAATAGGATTCATATTTTCTCTAGAAATTATTGCATCTGCCCCGGAGTCTCTTCCCAGTGGGACCTTCCTAGAAAACTTCTAGAATTAGGCGTTCCTTATTTTATCATGAAAGTATGGCCACCCATGGAAAAAGATCTGTTCAGCTTCTTATATCTGGGACCACATTCTTTTGGACATGGTCAGTGTTTTGGAACCATAAACTAATGTTGAAACATACAGCACTTTGAAGTAAACTTTCTTGGGGAGGAGGAGAAGTGTTGAACAATGTCACAAACGTTCAACATTTCATGGCATGACCAGAAATGTGCAAATTCCTCTACTTCTGCTGTCCTGCCACAGATGAGCTGTATAACTGCCACAGCAACCTCTGTAAGAAACTCTCCTTCCATTGAGTCCTTGGTCATCTTCCCCTTGAAGTTGGACATGGTGACTCAAGGTGTTCCTAAATGTATTTCTTCCACCATTTGACAATGTCTTCCATCCAGGTCTGCAGTTCCCCCACTCACTTCAAGCACAGCCTGCAGGGATGCAACGTCTTACTGATTTGTAGAACAGTTTGCAAGAAACTCTTTGAGGTCAACCGTAAACTCTTTTTCCATGGCTTGTTCGAGTTCCTCCCATGTCCAAATTTTTGCTTCCACAATCATAGACCTTCTGATCATCCTGTACCTGTCAGGTGCTTCAGGAGCTCTCAGAGACAGCCAAGACCAGCCAGTTTGCTAGCCTTCATTTCAACTAGTTTTCACCATCGAGTCCGCCAGGTGCTGCCCTGACAAGCACCAAAAAAATTCTCTCTACAGCTTCTGGAAGTTGAATCTGCAGTAGAAGCCCTGAAATATGACCACTTCAAATTCCATGTCCCTAACCTGCAACAAGACATTTTTAAAAAGCTCTCCAGGATGTGTGAGTTGAAGATCTCATGAACAAATGCCTCTACCAGACATTACTGGTTCACCCTTACCATTGTTTTGGGTTAACCGGGTCATGCTGGCAGCTTCCCACCACTGGATAAAACTCACCACCAGATGGGGATCAAGTGACATCTCTGTCCCTCTTTTTAATCAAGGGTGGGAGATAATTTATTAATTTTACCCTAAAACTTGTTGCCAAATTCACTGTATCCATGACTTTAAACACGCTGATGTAAAAATATTGCAGACACTTGAAGCTTCAAGTAAAAAATGTTTAAACTGTTCTTTTCTGTACGGTGGAAGCAGGCACGGAGTGGCCAAACGGGAGGGTCTGCAGATTTCCCGGTGGGCCGGTCTGATTTGTGGGCTGCAGGGCCGGCACCCTCTGTTTTTTTTTTAAAATTTTTTTAGAACTTTTTATTAACAACATATAAACACAGAACACGCTGCCGCTGCTCCTGGGCCGCCACACCTCCTCTGCAGGGCTGCAGCTTTTTTTTTTTTTCCCACAAATCGGCTCCGCTGCGCGACCTGTCAATCAATCCAGTAGGCGTGTCAGGACATGACCAATCGGTGACCTCAATTTGTCTCGAAGGTAAACGCCCCTTCCCTGCGGATATGGGGCTGCCTGCAGCCTGGACGCTTTACAGTCAGAGGGGGTTTGTGAAAAATCACCAGAACAAAATAGTTAAACGTGTCAGTGGAGAACAGGTAATCCAGGCACGTGTTATCCTGAGAGTTTAGAGGGTGGGATACAGTTTATTCTTTTTCAAAAATTAAACAGAGTTTGGAAAACATGTAAAAAGTCGGATGACCCCATCAGCTGGTCACAAGTTATAAACAGGAAGTAGCTACCACATGTTCACATGCTACCACATGTGTACGAAAGTAACTGCCGGTAAATCCTCCATTTTCTGTCATAATGACATTGTATGTTTAATGGTTAAATTAAAGGTTAATGCTTAATTCAGGTTATGATTATTTGTCATATGCAGGTTAACACAAGGTTAACAGTACAATAAAATATTCAGGATGAGAAGAACTGATTTGACTCACTAAAACAAATAAACAAACAAGAAATACTAAAGCATTCAATAAGGGTACAAAATAAAGTACCAAAAAATGAAAAAGTAAATACAATATTTACAAGGTCCTAAAGAAAAAAATAGTAAACAACATGGTAGAATATAATGGTGCAAGTAGGATGAATTTGTATGAATAAGTATTTCAAGGTAGTAATATAAGCTGAAATGCACATGTATACTGCACATAACTAACATAAACTACGCAGGTTGTGTGACAGATTATCGCACAGGTAGTGAGTAACATCGAGATGAATTATGATGGTAAGGTAGATACATACATGATACAGCCACATAATGCATTAGCAATAAAAATATTAGGTGTCACAAGCTAATATTAGTCATATTAGTTGTCACAGATGTGGCTTGGTGCAAAGTTATTGTCAGTTGTTCAGTGTTATTTATTGAGAGTTCAGTAATCTGACAGCTTGTCCTGACTGTCCTTTAGTCTTTTTGTACGTGATGGCAGACTCCTGTATCGTATGCCTGAGGGTAGTAGTCAGAAGAGTCCTTGTGCTGGGTGGGTGTGGTCCTTAATGATGCTGCATGCTTTATGCAGACATCGGCTGTGGTAGATACCATACCATACCATACCAATTTATTTATATAGCACTTAAAACAGCAACAAGGCCAACCAAAGTGCTGTACAAAAGAACACAAACATGCACAGCTAACAGGAAAACATAAAATAGAAATACAGATACAAATAGCAGCAGAAGCTAACTAAAATGGCCAACAGAGTAGAGAACAGACCGGACCAAAACAAATCACACCGTGTTAAAGGCAAGCGAATAGAAGTGGGTCTTCAAGCGAGACTTAAAGACTGAGAGTGTGGGAGCCTGCCGGACACTCAGTGGCAACTCATTCCACAGTCGTGGACCTGCAACAGAGAAAGCCCTGTCACCCCTGAGCTTACGACGGGTTTCTGGGACTGAGAGAAGCATCTGGTCTGCTGACCTCAGAGAGCGCGGTGGGACATATGGCTGCAGAAGATCAGTGAGATAGGATGGGGCGGAACTGTTCAGTGATTTAAAAACGTACATGAGAATTTTGAAATGGATCCGAAGGTGAATGGGTAGCCAGTGCAGGGAGGCCAAAACTGGCGTGATGTGCTCTCTATAGCCTGTACCAGTTAAAAATAGGGCTGCAGCATTTTGGACCAGTTGTAGACGAGCAATGGAGGACTGACTGATTCCAAACAGAAGTGAATTGCAGTAATCAAGCCTAGATGTTATGAAGGCATGGATCACTGTCTCGAGGTTCTTTTTGTTGAGTATAGGCTTCAGCTTAGACAGCCGTCTCAGCTGAAAAAAACAGGATTTTACCATCATGTTTACGTGACTGTTGAGTTTTAAGGACGGGTCCATTATCACCCCCAGATTAGTCACCTTTTGTTTCTCTAGCGGGGCTAGAGAGAAAAGGTCAATGTCATGGTTCATGAGTGAGCCACTGGGATGGAACAGCATGACTTCAGACTTCTTCTCATTGAAGCTTAAGAAGTTTAAAGCCATCCAGTCCCGGATGTCAGCCAGGCAGTCAAGAAGAGGCTGAATAGAGCGTGTGCCTCTGTGCCTCAGGGGGAAGTAAATTTGGCAATCATCGGCATAGAAATGAAAGGGTATGTCGTGTTTGCGGAAGATAGCACCTAGTGGCAGCAGGTATAAAGAAAAGAGAAGGGGACCGAGGATGGACCCTTGCGGTACCCCCCACTGGAGTGCGGTCGATGCCGAACTAAAATCTTTGATATTGACACAGAAGGTTCTGTCAGAGAGGTAGGACCCAAACCATTTAAGGGCTGACCCTGTGATGCCCACCCACTGCTCCAGTCTAGAAATGAGGATCTTGTGGTCGATGGTGTCAAAAGCAGATGTAAGGTCCAATAGGACAAGCAGCACAGAATCACCTGCGTCTGTAGATATGAAAATGTCATTAAAAACCTTCAGTAGAGCAGTTTCAGTGCTATGGAGAGATTTGAAGCCAGATTGGAATAACTCAAGGATAGCGTGATCCCCCAAAAACTGTTTCAACTGAGACTCCACAATTTTTTCCAGTAGTTTAGAGGTGAATGGGAGTCTGGAGACAGGCCGGAAGTTGGACATGACTGAGGGGTCAAGGTTAGGTTTTTTCAGGAGGGGCTGGACAGCAGCATGTTTAAAAGTCTTTGGCACCACACCTGAGGATAAACTGCTATTCAGAATAGTGAGGATAAAAGGACCCAGGGTAGGAAAAACTTCCTTTAGTAGTCGAGGGGGGACCACATCAAAGGGGGAACCAGATGGCTTCATGCTGCACATTACCTGCTCCAGAGAGGACAGAGAGATGGGCTCAAAGTGGTCAAACACAGCCACACACTGAGAAGGGATGGACAGATCATGAGCTGGTGGAAAAATGAGTGCCCGGGTGTTTGCCACTTTTTCTAAAAAGAAATGGAGGAAGTTCTCACACAGCTCAGTTGAGGCTTCCAGAGGTGAAGGCTCACTGAGGTGTAGAACTGAGTTCAGGGTGGAGAAAAGAACTCGGGGGTTGTGGGAATTGGAGACAATTAAATCAGAAAAGAATTTACATTTGGCAGCTTTAACGGTTTTCTGATAGTGACGCCAACTCTCCCTTAACATTTGAAAAGACACCTGGAGCCTGTCCTTCCTCCACTTTCGTTCAGCTTTGCGACACTGCCTCCTAACGGCTCGCGTGACGTCATTCAGCCAAGGCTCTGATTTAAGTTTTGTTTTTCTGGTCTTAAGGGGAGCAACACGGTCCAGAACATCTAAACAGGCAGAGTTGAACTGAGAGGTTAGCTCCTCAGTGGTAAGAGACACCGAGAGCTGTTCGATCCTCTCAGAATTAAAACCTTCATTAAAACGAGCAGCAGTGAAATGGTTAATGGAACGCGTACGTGCAGGAACGCACGTCTTAGCAGTATGACAAGGGGGGTGAAGTCAAACAATACAGGCATGTGATCTGAAAAAACATTGTCACCGATTTTCAAATTAGAAACAGAGACATCGCGTGTTAAAACGAGGTCCAGCGTGTGACCATGTTCTTGGGTGGGGCCGCTCACCTGCTGAGCTAAGCCAAAAGAGTCCAATAAATCCAGAAAGTCCTTCACTAAGGGCTTCTCCTGACAACACACATGCAAATTAAAGTCACCAATAAGCAAAAAGTGAGTGTATCTCTGTGTGATATCAGCCAAAAAGTCAGAGAATTCATTTATGAAGTCCTTAGAACGAGGTGGGCGGTAGATGAGCGCACACAGGACCGGAGGAGAGTGTCCAAGTTCAAAGGCGCTCAGCTCGAAGCTGGCGCGGGACACCGGGATGGACAACTGTTTACACGCAAAGTTTGCTTTAAAAACTGTTAATAATCCGCCCCCGCGCCGACCTGATGGCCGTGGGGCATTGCAACATACGCAGTCCGGAGGAAGTAGTTCCACCAAGGCGCTGGACTCACCATCAGAAATCCAAGATTCTGTGACGAACAGAAAATCCAACTCCTCATCTTTAAAAAAGTCATTGAGGATAAACGTCTTGTTGGAAACAGACCTTGCGTTGATTAAACACATCCTGATATTGTCCGACACAGGCACAGCCGTGGAGGGAGACGCGCGCGCCAGCGGGCGCAGGTTATGAAGAACAGCTCCTCCTGGTCTGCTGGTGCGGCGCACAGGTAAACAACTCCAGGTGTTTCCATGGACTGAGCGCGCGGGCAGCTGGCCAGCAGCCGGGCCCCGGGAGCACCACGGGTCAGAGAGGAGATGATCAGATCCAGAGCGAGTCCTGTTAGAATAATCCACACTTTGCCTCAGTTTCACCAAAATCCCTGCACGCTTCCCACGACGTCTGCGACGTTTCCTCCATGGAGAAAGGCCAGGGTCACGCAGAAGGAACGCAGGAATCTCAGATAGGACCGGTGGGGGAGAGTGATGGCCGCTGTTCAAAAACTCCGCGGGAATTTCAGCAAATGTACGGAGCTCCAAAAGTGCCCGACGATCATACTGAAAATATGACTCGGCACACTGCACAAACCATTGTAAAAATAACAAAAATAAAATACAAGCAGAGAGCGAGAGACGGGCAGCCCTACACACCGGCGCCATCTTGGAATCCTGGATGGTGTGGAGACTGCTGCCAGTGATGTCCTCTGCTGTTTGCACCACCCTCTGTAGAGCTTTCCAGCTCTGACTGGTGCAGTTCATGTACCACCCTGTGATGCAGCCTGTCAGCAGGCTCTCAATGGTGCATCTATAGAAGTTGGTGAGGATGCTGGTGTTCATACCAAACTTCTTTAGTTTTCTTAGGAAGTAGAGTCTTAAATCAGGCTTTCTTGACCACAGTGTTTGTGTAAAGTCCAGGGTAGATCCTCAGTAATGTGAACACCGAGGACTTGAAGCTGCTGACCTGCTCCACCTCAGCGTTGTTCATGTAGATGGTGGAGTGCTGACCTCCACTCTTTTTCCTGAAGTCTACTATCATCTCCTTTGTTTTGCTGACATTAAGAAAGAGGTTATTTTCAATTCAATTCAGTTTATTTATATAGCACCAATTCACAAATGGTAAATTGATTGATTGGGGTAAGTCGACCCCCCTCTGTGATAAATTCAAGGAATGTTGCCTGTCTCTCAATCTTACCCAATTGATCAACTGTCCCACTAGATTAAACAAAAAACGTCCTGAAAAATCCTCCATCTTAGACCTATTTCTAACTAATATGCCTCACAAATTCCCTGGTACAGGTGTATTTGCCAACATATTGAGTGATCATTGTGTGACAGCTGCTTTGAGAGATACTAAACTTCCACCTTCTAAGCCCAGATCAATTCAAAAAAGGGATCTGAAACATTTTTGTGAACAGTCATTCCTCTGGGATCTGTCTCACTTTGACTGGCATCGTATTCTGTTAACTGATGACGTGAACTCCGCTTGGAACCATTTTCATAATAGTTTCATTTATTTTGTGAACAAACATGCTCCTTTTCGTCAGTTCAGAATAAAGGGACGAGACAGCCCCTGGCTTACTCCAGAGCTAGCTGACCTCCTGTACAGGAGAGACCATCTTTGGGCCACAGCGAGAAAATCTGACTCAGACACTGATTGGTTGAGTTTTCGACAGATGAGGAATAAATGCACAACTGCTGTCAAAGCAGCAAAACACAACTATTTCTTATCTCAGACCTCCAAAAATGTAAATGACCCTAACAGATTCTGGAAAACCATCAAATCTCTCTCAGGCACACCACAATCATCTGACCTCCCATCACAACTTCTCGTTAACTCTGTTCCTGTGTCAAATAAGCACAAGATCCTGAACTGTTTCAACAAACATTTTGTTGCTTCTAGTTCTTTATTTGACACAGTTACTAATGTAGACGAACAGATGCTGAGATATATTCATCAATTAAAACAGGTTCTTCATTTTTCTGGACTGTGTAACATACGTGCATTGAATTTAATAAAATGTAACGTGAGACGTTATTTATCTTTGACCCATCAAAATGAATGTGGTCATTTATTTTACAGAATCAAAGTTTAACATCAAACATTTACATTAATTTGGCAAATTGAAAAATAACAACATAATTAATCAGCAAGCTGTACAATTAGAAAACCATACGGCGATGGTTGAAACTTTATACAGACATTTCTAAAATATCTGGAAATGATTTCTACTTGATAGAAGAATTTTAAAGATGGAAAGATGGAGTTTAAAGGAAGTAAAAGATGGATGAGGGAGAATGTTTATGTCGGCACTCAGAAACAGCACTCTCCATTCGAACCCAGCTTTTCCTCGGTACGCTCGGTAGTAAACTTGACTCGTTACCTCTCTGAAGATGAATCAGCGGTTACGGAGTTCCAGTTAACGCTACCTGTCCAGCGTCTCCATAGGATGGCTGTGACTCGTCCGAAGTAGTGACGAGATTCCGTCCGACACAAGCTCACCTCAGCAAGTGGACTTCACATGAGTGGAGTCCTTCAGAAGTTCCACTCAGAGGTGGAAGATGTTATAATCCAAACTCGGAAGAGCCTTATCATGGCTGGACTTCTGTTCTCCCAAACGACTGGAGCTGCAAACTCTCCAGCCGACTCCAACGGCAACTCACAGAACAACGACTTCACAGAACTGCGAACATCTCAGAACTGAGAGAACTAGGAAGTACCGGCATTTAAAGGGCTCTATTTCCGGTATATTTGAGAGTTCCTGATTGGTCAATGTCGACCAGACAGGGGTGTGGTTTGTGACGTAAGAGGTTACTAGAAGTCAGAAAACAGCAAGAATGTTATTGGAACAGATTGAAAATGTTCCCAGACAGGCGAGAGAAATGTTTTGGCGAGTTTGGAGAAACAGGTGCCAACTCCTCTGTTTACGTCTGAGAGGATTTTAAAACAAGACAGTTGTTCCAACACATGTCTGCTTCGACTCCGACCTTGGACAAAACTTACACTTGCTCATTCAAAGACAGCAAATCAGAAAATACATGATTACTCTGTAACAGGCCTTAACATGAATTCTAACTTTGCATGAGGATTAAAAAATCATTACACTGTTTCACAGTTAATAAAATTGATTAGTTCACTGCAACATCTAAAATGGTTTGAACTAAGACACTTTGATTATCAACATTTGTAAAATAGTAATGATAATAGAAAAGAGAGTGTTCTTTCACTTGAATTTTCAAGAAAGAAAGTCTCAGGATGGGTGAACCTGTATTTCTGGATTCAAATCAATGAAATGACAGTTTCTGTCCCACAAGGTTCTTAAGGTCAAGGGTTTTGACCTTAGGCTTAGTTTTGACATCAGGTCAAGTTCACTACAGTAATGGAAAATCTGCCACTTCACTTAATAACCAAACTTCTACAAATCAAGTCCCTCCTACAAGTCAATCCTCAATCACACTTTCTCTTTTTCTCCGTTCTCAGTCAGTGAGGTTAATAAACTGTTAAAAGATCTTGATCCTAAAAAATCTGCAGGTCCAGATGAACTTCCACCTTATTTCTTAAGGCTGGCTGCTCATATCATCACAGTCCCTGTGACCCACATCTTCAATATCTCCATAAGACAAAACTCCATTCCAGATGCTTGGAAAACAGCCTTTGTTCTTCCTTTGCTGAAGAAAGGTGACCCCACCTCACTGAACAACTATCGGCCAATCTCTAAACTCTGTATTTTAGCCAAGGTTCTAGAAAAACTGATAAACTCTCAAATCAAAAATTACCTGGACTCCTTTAACATCTTACCTCCAAATCAATCTGGTTTCAGGAAACAACACAGCACAACCACTGCTTCAATGAAGGTTCTTAATGACGTTGAAGCACTGGATGCTAAGGATTATTGTGCTGCACTTTTCTTAGACCTGTCTAAAGCTTTTGATACTGTGGATCATAACGTCTTGTGTCATAAGCTCTCAGAAATTGGTTTCTCAGAACACACCATTGGTTGGTTCTCTAACTATCTTTCAGACTGGAGACAATGTGTTCAACATAATGTTACTTCCTCCAGTTATTTAACAGTCAACAATGGTGTACCACAAGGCTCATTCTTAGGACCCACCCTCTTTACAATCTACATACATAACGTAGGTAAAAACATCCCTGATGCATCCATACATTTCTATGCTGATGACACAGTTGTTTATTGTCGAGCTAAAACTGTTGCTAAGGCTTTCCAGCGTTTGAAATCTGCATTCAACAACATACAGATTTGTTCCGCCTCAAACTTGTCCTAAATGCCAACAAAACCAAAGGGATGCTTTTTTCAAATAGGAAGTTGGTCCCAGCAGTTCTTCCTCTGATTTTATCCTCAAATGGTGTCCCAACTGAGTTTGTTGATTCCTATAAATATTTAGGTATCTTGGTCGACTCGCATCTCTTTTAAGCTCCATGTGGAAAACTTGGTAAAGAAATTGAAAGTTAAACTGGGTTTCTTTTTCTGAAACAGATCCTGTCTAACCCTGAATGCTAGGAAACGCCTTGTATCTGTGACTTTCCTTCCCTCCATTGATTACGGTGACATTATTTACATGAATGCTCCTACAAGAACCCTGCAGATGTTGGATGCTGTCTATCATGATGCACTAAGATTCATAACTGGCTGTGATTATCGTACCCACCACTGCACCCTGTATTCACTGGTTAACTGGACATCATTAACTTCACACAGACTCTCCCACTGGTACATTTTCATCTTTAAATCACTTCTTGGTCTGCTGCCTTCATACATCTCCTCCTACATGTCTCTGCGTGAGTGCAGCTACGGAGTGCGCTCTCAGGACATTATTACCTGCAGTGTTCCCTCAATGAGGACTGAACTAGGTAAAAGGGCCTACTACGCTCCTGTTTCCTGGAATACCTTACAAAAACAATTGAAGCTCTCGACCTTAACCTCTCTAAGTGGCTTTAAGAATCTGTTGGACTCCTGGCAGGGACCAACACAGACATGTTCCTGTTTTTAGTTTTCTACATTCGCCTTAGAATCTAGCTGTTTTTTTGTTACCTTTTTCTTTTAGCCATCCTATTTGTAAAAAAAAAAAAAAAAAACTGTAGTATGACTTTTTATAATTGTTTATTGTTGTTGCTGTTGTCCATTGTTGTCATCTTTCTTTGTTGAAATCAGGTCTCTCTTGTAAATGAGTCCTCAAGGCTCAATGGGATTACCTGTCTAAATAAAGGTTGAATGAATGAAAAAATGGACTGTACTTATATAGCGCCTTTCTATCTTATTTCAAGATACTCAAAGCTCTTTACACTACAATCTGTGTCCTCATTTACCCATTCATACAACACTCTACTAGATCTCTACAAAGCTAATTGAACAGATCATTCTAAAGAGACTAATCAGTGCTTTATCACATTCATACACTGATGGGACACACATCAGAGGCAATGAGGGGAAGTGTCTTGCCCAGGGACACTTCGACATGTGACTGCTGGTGGATTCGAAACCCCAACTCTCGCATTGGAGGACGACTGCTCTAACCACTCAGCCACAACTGCCAAAGTTGTTTCAAGGCACTTTACAGAAATATTCACGTAGATAAAAAAGTTTATTAGTAAAGTTCTCTAAGGAATTTTCCTGACATCAGCTGGTCAGTGATTTCACCTCATCTCTGTAGGCACTCATTGTTGTTGGTGATGAGGCCCAAGTTGGTGGTGTCATCAGCATACTTGAGGATGATGTTAGAGCTATGCTTGGGGGTATACTCGTGTAGAGTGCATTGCCTTGAAAGTATTCGGCCCCCTTGACCTTGTCAACCTTTTGCACATTTCAGGCTTTAAACATAAAGATAGTCAAAGTCCAGACCTGAATCCAATTGAGAATCTGTGGAAAGAGCTGAAGACTGCTGTTCACAAACACTCTCCATCCAACCTCACTGAGCTCGAGCTGTTTTGCAAGGAAGAATGGGCAAGAATTTCAGTCTCTCCATGTGCAAAACTGATAGAGACATACCCCAAGTGACTTGTAGCTGTAATTGCAGCAATAGGCGGCGCTACAAAGTATTAACGCAAGGGGGCCGAATAATATTGCACGCCCCACTTTTCAGTTTTTTATTTGTTAAAAAAGTTTGACACATCCAATAAATTTCATTCCACGTCACGATTTTGTCCCACTTGTTGTTGATTCTTCACAAAAAAATAAAATTTTATATCTTTATGTTTGAAGCCTGAAATGTGGCAAAAGGTTGAAAAGTTCAAGGGGGCCGAATACTTTCGCATGGCACTGTAAATAAAGAGTACAAGAGTGGACTGAGGACACAGCCTTGAGGTGTACCGGTGTTGAGGACTAGTGTGGGGGAGAGGTGACTGCCAATTTTCACTGCCTGTGGTCTGTTGGTGAGGAAGTCTAGTATCAAAGTCCAAACTTTGTTGTTTTCAACCAGTTTGACAAGACTGTCAACAAGGAAAAGGGCCGGCAATAGAGGAGGGGGCATACCAAAGAGACCATCTTATTATTATTATTTATTTATTTTTTTTCATTTAGCCTTTATTTATACAGGTAGTCTCATTGAGTCATGAGAACTCATTTTCAAGAGAGACCTGTTTAGGGAGCACAAGGTGGGGGTTAAGGGCCTTGCTCATGGGCCCAGAGTGGGGCGAATGAGGGTGGGGGCAAGTGTGGGTGTTTCACCTACCCCACCCACAATTTTCGGGGCCGGGGCGTGAACCGGCGATCTTTGGATCACAGGCCCACCTCTCTAACCTCTGCGCCACCACTCCCCCAAAATCACAAGCAGAACTAGTTTGTTCCACTTTGGAGTAAGCAGTTAGGGGAAGAATCAGTTTTGTTGCACGTTTCCTTGACTGATGAAGCCTTCCGGACCCAAGGTGAAACGTTTCAGCACAAAAAAAAGAAACTGTCCAGATGACCTGACTGAAAAATGTTGGATAAATTGTAATAATTATCCTTTCAAAACACTAATTCCAGATGAGCATGTCCTGTAACAGGGTGGACATTCTATCCTTTTCTTGTGCAAAAAAATTGATAAAAACAGAACAGCATGATATCCTGAGCTTGACAAAAATCATTTTTTTATAATCTAACAAGCCCTTCATCAGATTAAATAATAAAATCAAGAAAAAAAAAAAACTTAAAAAAAGTTACCATGGTCAAATTGCACCGAATAGTAGGAATGACCCAACTGACTGAACATCACTGCACATCCAGCTGTCATCCAGGTGAGTTTACCCACTAATAGAATGGTAACCTCTTAAAACAGAGGCAAACCAGCCCAAGAACCTGATCAAAATCTGAGTCAGAACTTTGAGGAAAAATGCATAAAGTCTCAAACTAAAAAGTTTTTAATTTTATAAAGTCTACAGTTGTAACATCAAAAATATATACTGTATATTTACAAGATGCACTTAAAAAGCAAATCAAAGAAGAAGACTGACACAAGCCTCCTGTTAACTAACTGGAATCATCACCCCTTCAAAATAGTTTGAAAGAAACCATCTAAACCTAAGAAGTGCTCACTAAAATGTTACACATAAACCTGTGAAGATATTCTCTTTCTCAGCTGAGATACATGGTTGGGGATTCATTGATTTAAATTACATTTAAGAAACGTAACATTTAAATAATAAATCAAGACTTGATATACAACAAATGCTTTTCGTTGGAACACTTCTTTTAATTCAACGAGAAGTTGATGGCTCTTGCTGCCATGTTCAGCACTCAGGTAGGATTGAAATAATACTGAAAAAAGGAGGTTTTATACAAGGTAACCCTAACAAAAGAGGTTTTACAGGATGTAAACCTGATGAACGGCGGTCATACAGGAAGTGAATCTGAAGAGTGGAGGTTATACAGAGCAGTCCAGGGCTATTCAACTAAATTGATCAGAGGGCCACAGTTACTGAAAGCCAAGAGCTCAGGGGTCAGATTTCCAGCAGTTATTGTCATTAAGTAAAGTTGTTTTATGGTTTATAATCAAATTTTATTTCAATGTGAACTCATTGGTGGGCTGAACCGAGCTCACCCGTGGGCCTGATTTGGCCCTCGGATTGCCAGTTGAAAAGCCCTGGAATAGTCCATTTTCATTTCTTATCTCACAACTCTTGCTATCAGTGTTAATTTAACAAACACAGATGACAGCACAAATGTTAACTTTCACTCATAAAGTTATAAAAATGTGTCCTCACCCCTCACTCTAAACTCTCCTCAGTCACAATGAAACTAAAAGGTTAAATAGAGCAGATGTTCACCATAAACGTTGGGACTTTTTTTTTTTTACTTGGATGCACCCTGGTAGAGAGGAGTCTGGAAGTTTTGGTTCACCCGAAAATGGCTTGAGGTAAACCTGCTTGGACAATGTCAGCTTTCAGTCCCGTTTAGATTTTACTGCTCCAAAGTGACATTGGGAACAAAATGTAGGAGACCGACCACAGCAGGTAGTACACACAGGCAGGGGGGAAGGAAGAGCAGAACACCATGGCAACTCCTGAAAAAAATTAGTCAATTAAGAAATAAAATAGTTTAGCTTGGGTTTAGTTAAAAGCATCTAAATGATCTTGGTCATTTTGCGTGAGAATGAAAGTTTTACCTCCAGCGTACACCACTTTCTTCCAGGTCTCTGACTCCAGCACTTTGTCATGAGGATAAAAGTTCTGACTGATCATGAAGAGGATCATGGCCACCGCGATGACCCGAAGCATGGCCAGGTTCCCACCTGACAGCAACGAAGTGCTGGCCAGGGTGGCTGATGAGTAGATGCAGGGGAGACCACGATACATGAACGGAATACCTACCAAATGAAATAAAAATATTTAAAAATCACGTCCTTTGGTAAAACTGAAAAAACTTACACATAGTGATTTTCTGTGGAAATATATTTTAGTCAAGAGTCTTAAATTTGTGTCTCTGTGCAGAAACATGTTTGATGGAGCTTTCTAATTGAACAGAACTTCATTGTCATTAGAGAAGGATCAAGTTAACGTGTCTGTAAGATGAGTTTATTTAATAACTGACAGGAAAATGAATGGCTCATATTGTAGAGTAGATGTAGAGTGGGTGGAACCAAAACATGACTTTTGACTACGAAGAATCGTGATGCGCATTCAGTTGCAACCTGAAAATTCATGAAAACACAAGGAAATTGTAGTCCGTTTTAAATATCCCATTTAGATTTGCATTATTTTCAATATTACTATTGTATTTAAATTTTATTACATGATGAAATTTAAAACAAAAATTACATTTTGTGGGTTACTATTGAACTTCCATCAGAATTATTGAAATTACATGTTATACTTGAACGCAATATATTGAATGAGCTGCATTGCATGCTGGGTAGTCTTGGAAGACAACTGGGAGGACTTCTTTTTCAGGTTATGCTTTCAGATGGGTTAAGTCAGATGTTTTACTTGAAGTTTAAATGTTAGTATATAATATTGTAGCAAACTGATGCCCTTTAGTCACAGTTGGCAGCTGAGATACGATCTGTTCACAAATTCAATACAGCCTGATAAAAATATACATCCTCTAAGTGCAAAGAGACTTAACAAACTCACCGCTTGAGAAGAAACAAAGGCGGACGAAGACGGACAGCGCATAACACACACACAGGACGTTGTCCAGCATGAGGGACGTCCTCAGCAGCAGGGATGTGGCGATCCCAAAGGTGGTGAAGTCAGCAAAATCATCCAGCTTTGCACCTAAATACATCAAACAAATAATAACATGGTCTTCAAGTTTACACCAGTGTCTAAATCATTGTGATTCTGATGTTTTAGGAAAGAAAATTATTTTCTAATTATCTGCAGCCTTTTTTTCAATGAGTACATTTGAGGAAAAGCGCTGCAGATGCACCTTCTGCTCTGCAGCAGGGTTAGGGCTGACATTCTGCCCACGGGACAGTGGTATACAAGCAAAATATTTGCATGTCAGCCCAACATGCAGCTTTTTAAAACAACATTCTCTGCTGCCTCATTTTATCCCTCGGAGCGCGGAGCATGTTTTCAGCACATGAAGATGAGGCGATTCACACTGCAACGGAATTCCACACTCCAAGGGTCAACAATTTTAGCAATTTCAAATATGTGGAGAACCCGAAGCGATGGGATAAAACAGACAATTGGAGTGGGATCCTGCAGACTTAGGCTGCTCAATCAGAAGGTATTTGTTTTGCTGACAAAAACACAACGACAGACTGCAACAAGGTCCACCTGGAAATGTAGTCATGCAGAAAAATGCCAGTGAGACACAAAGCCCCCTGTGCAGCCAGCGTTGATGCACCTGGAGCTATTTTAGGCTCTGAGATAATGTGACCTCGCTCAAAGAGAGAGTTCTGATTATACAACCCTTTAACATGTATAGAAGTTATTTAATGTGCCTCACGGTCACTACTGTAGGGTTGCATTCATGAATAACATCTTAGATTAGTCACTTTTTAAATAAAGAGGTATTGGACTGAATGTTACCATATTTTTCGGCCTATAAGTCAAGTTTTTTTGCATAATTTTCATGCCCTGTGACTTAAAGGCTGAAGCAATGTATTTATAGATTTTTCCCATATTTATAAACAAATTTTTGACTGAGATATGACCATGTATGGCATGCCGTTGTCTCACGTAATAGGTAAAAGTGGCTATTATTGACACAGTCGGCTTGCCAAAGCCTGCCAACTTCGTCCAGCCTCTCACAGAAAATTTTGAATAACAGAGATGCCATTTCCTGTATTTTGGTGTATTTTAACGGGTTGTTATGCATCAACATTTATCTACATTTGTAGACACTTAATAAAATTAATATTTTGGAGAGCAACAGCAGGTTGTGTGTGAATGAGCGGCTCTGATTCTGTCAGGTGTCCTAAACCCCCCTCACTTCACGGTTCTCAGCGGAACTCTTCTCTGCTGAATTTGTTCCTCCTGCTCCAGTCTCGTGGCACCGTTTGAAGCACCTGAAAGCTTCAATTCTTGGTTGTTGGACAGTCCATCCATCCATCTTTTATGAAAGTAAACTGGACTGTCTTTTTGACATTTTGATCGCTGTTGTTATTTGGACAAATTAGCGCTGTCTTGAAATGTGACATATAATGTTAATAACGCATCAAACATTTCTATCTTTGTATTTTTTATTTATTTTTTACAGTAAATTTTTTTTATTTATTATGTCTGAAATGTAGCAGGTGTGCAGACACCTGCTGATGATGTGCGTGTGCTGTGTAGAGCTGTCTGGAGACACTGTGCATAACGTGCACTGTCCACGTTCCACGAGGGGAAGAGGAGAGAAGGACTCTGCGCTCAACCTCCATGCGTAACTGTGACCATCTGGAGCATGTGAGCAGCTGGTTCGCTGCGCGTGCTGCAGCTGGAACATCCACTCCACAGATTGCGTCCGCCAGGCTAAAGGCAACATCTCATCGTAGGGCGGCTGTGGCTGAGTGGTTAGAGCAGTTGTCCTCCAATGCGAGAGTTGGGGGTTCGAATCCAACAGCAGTCACATGCCGAAGTGTCCCTGGGCAAGACACTTCCCCTCATAGCCTCTGATGTGTGTCCCATCAGTATATGAATGTGATAAAACTCTGATTAGCCTCTTTAGAATGATTTGTTCAGCTTTGTAGAGATCTAGTAGAGTGCTGTATGAATGGGTAAATGAGGACACAGATTGTAGTGTAAAGCGCTTTGAGTATCTCGATAAGATAGAAAGGCGCTATATAAGTACAGTCCATTTACCATTCATTTCATTGTATTTTTAATAAATAATAAAACTAAAAATGCGCGACGACTTTGGACTTTTGGGGCGGAGTTGACGGATCCGAACAAAGGGGCCGTTTGCACGGCTCGTATTTTGAGTGAATCCGCAACTTTCTCTCTGCGGTTCTGCTGATCATTTACACGACACCAGTGCCCCCCCTCTTTGAATCTGGAGGTTTCTGAATCCACCTTCCAGCGTGGGGGTTTTCGTTGACCGCCCACTGATAATGTAAACATCTCCCGCTGAGGCTTTGTATTAAACCACATGCGCACATGCACGTATCGCGTGGACAGACGTCATATTTCTATCAACATGGCGGTGGACACAGTGCTTTCTGAACTACGAATGATGGTATATATTTTTTAATCTCGTAGTTAATCTACGTCAGAATCAAGGTGCTGTGACCGACATCTGTGTTGGAAGAGTTGGATCCAGTTCTAATATCGCTGTTTATTGAACGAGCCTGTGCAGGCGCACACGTCGCGCTGCACTATGACATACTAAATGTGCTAAATAACAAGTTTAATAATAATAAACAGTATTTATATCCTGATGCATACTCAATTCGGGTAGAAAAATCTAAAAAAGTTAAGTCTGGTCCTCTGGACATTC
>NC_056508.1:12659220-12664351 GCF_014905685.2 Nematolebias whitei
GAATGTCCAGAGGACCAGACTTAACTTTTTTAGATAAACAGTATTTATGTTAAGTGAGATATATAATGAAGCTATCTGAGCTAAATGAAGTTATCTAGACATTATGTAATTCAAATTATGTGATTTAAACAATGCAAAACATATTGCATGTTATTAAAGTTGAACATGAAGACATCAGGTTTAATTTTTATTTATTTATTCAACACCACAAACTGTATGTCACAAAAACACTGATAACTAAACTGAACACACTATTAAAAACACGTTAACTGTAAACTGCATTAATGAACTGGACTCTACTCGGTTTTCATCCTGGATATACTGGTCCCACGTTGTTCATCTGGCTCGTTCAGGCTGTAACTCCTTTGCTTAATGCAGCTTAAAATATTGAATGGATTAAATAAAAGAAATGAGGGGAATTTTAAATAAATAGTTCATCATCTCTCTCTTCGACATCCTCCTGCACTGCACCTGGGGCGAGCTTCATTTAGAACCAGTCCGCCTGGTGGGAAGACAGCTTCACCTCGCAGGAAAAATAAAAACTTGGTTGTTGTGTGATCGAAGTAAACACAAGATAATATTATGAAGAACGTTGATTTACCTGATGTAAATCATCTACTGATTATCATGGAGTAAAGTCCGACATCGTCAACTCGGTTCTGGTCCCGACCGGTGTGGAGCCATTAGACGAAGTGGCATCAAATCTGTGAACTCATCCAAAATCCAGCTTTAACTTGTTGTTGTTGTTGTTGTTGTTGTTAGCTGAGCTTTTAGTCCAGAGGAAAGTCCTTACAGGGAGCGGGCTGAGGCAGCACGCATGCCCATTAGGTGAAGGAACAAAATTCACAGCAACTACATAAGATTTGTGGGGACTGGGGTGGATTCCTCCGGATGCATGTAAACACAAAATCCATTTGTGTCAACACGGATCTTTTCCTCTAATTAACATACAAAAAAAAAAACTACGTTTCCCCCCAACCTGTCCATGTAAATAGGGCCAAAGAGTTGTTGGACCACAACGGGTCAAAATGAGAGAGTTCCCGGAACTTGTTTCGGCAGGATCCGGCTCCAATTAACCACTGGTGACGCAAAATAGTTGCAATGTATTTATGGATTTTTTTCACTTTATTAGACATATCTAAAAAAGTTAAATCTGGGCCTCTGGACATTCAAAAAAACAAAACAACAACAACAACAAAAAATGTAGAAACGTTTCGTCTTTCATCCGAAAGACGTCCTCAGTCTGAGGTGCTGTATTCAGCTCGGTCTGTGGTTAAAAGAAGAAGTTGATAGATTGCCTGAAAATTTTGGAACAGGACAAAGATATTGACCGTTTTCTGTACCACAGACTGTACCCAGGGGAGGCCACACCTAGTCTGTATGGTTTACCTAAAATCCACAAACAAGGTGTACCTTTAAGACCTATTGTTAGCATGATTAACTCTGTCACTTACAATGTTTCCAAATATCTGGCGTCTGTACTCATCCCTTTAGTTGGCAGCTCAGAACACCACATACAGAACACCATGGACTTTGTGGATAAGGTGAGGGATGTCATCATGGAGGCTGATGAAACAATGGTCTCTTTTGATGTCACATCACTCTTTACGTGCATTCCTGTTGATGATGCAGTAGAGGTGGTCAGTTTAAGATTAAAATCAGACACCACTCTGAGCAGCAGGACCACACTTTCCACAGAACAACTGTGTCAACTCTTGAAACTGTGCCTGCAGTCAACCTACTTCACATATGGGGAGCAATATTATAGGCAGAAACATGGGTGTGCTATGGGGTCTCCAGTTTCTCCTATTGTTGCCAACCTGTACATGGAGGAGGTAGAAAAGAGAGCCTTAACATCCTTTTCAGGGACACCACCAAGTCATTGGTTCAGGTATGTTGACGACACCTGGGTTAAAATTAAATCTCAGGAAGTCCAACATTTTACTGACCACATCAACTCTGGATAAATACATCAAGTTCACATGAGATGTAAAAAATGGCAAGTTGGCTTTCTTGGACTGTGAGGTCTCAGTCTTTGATAGAGGACATTTGCAAACTGAGGTGTACCGCAAACCCACCCACACAGACCAGTATTTGCAGTTTGACTCCCATCACAGAGCAGACAGCGTCCCCACTAACTCGGGAGCCAGGCAGAAGGAGAAATCCCACACAAGACAGGGGTCTCTCGAGCAATGTGGATATCCTAACTGGGCCTTTCTCAAAGCAGAGAAGAAACCCAAACAGGACTCCAATTAGCCATCAGGTGAAAAGGAGGAACCCAGACCAGTGGTCATTCTGTATGTTGAGGAAGTATCAGAGAAACTGAGACGTTTATTTTCTAAACATAATGTCCCAGTGGCTTTTAAACCCCAAAATACATTACAGCAAAGACTGGTTCATCCCAAAGATCCAGTCTCCCGGCACAGAGTAATGTTGTGTATGCTGTTCAGTGTCAGGAGGGCTGTAATCAGTCTTACATCGGGGAAACTAAACAGCCACTGGCCAAAAGGATGGCCCAGTACAGAAGATCAACATCATCAGGCCAGGATTCTGCGGACTACACCCATCTCCAGGCCAGCGGTCACTCTTTCAGGGATGAAGATGTTCACATCCTGGACAGAGAGGAACGATGGTTTGAGAGAGGAGTAAAGCCCCCAGTATACTCCCTCGTACGTCCATATGCAGAGGTACGCACGTACGTACGTACGCAGATGTAGTAAGTCAGGACAGCTTTCGCTGTGGACATCCTATTAATTATTTATTCTTAAGGCCAGTTCAAGCACAAAGAATATTAATTGTTTAATTAACAACGGATTCTTTCTTTTTCGAGTTAAATTTCTTCCATGTGACCAAGATAACTTGAGAGTGGAGTGTATAATTAGTGACATGAGACATCATTTATCTTTGACCCATCAGAATAAATGCGGTCATTTATTTAACAGAATCAAAATTTAACATCAAACATGCACACTTGATTGGCTGATCTGTTTCTGATTAATAAACTTAGCAAGTTCAAATAACAAGACAACAGAGGATTACTGATGGAGAATAATTAATCTCTGAAGGCATTTAGCTTGATTTACTGGCAAAGAGGTTTACAGAGAAGGAGTAAAGAAGTTTAGGAGGAGGATTTAGATGGAGGAAGGAAAATGTGTTGACCAGGAATGGCACCCTTCATTCGACCCCAGCTCAGCCCTCGGTACACTCGGTGCGTGACGACTCGTTACCTTTGCAGAAGATAAATCAGCTCCGGTACAGAGGTCCATTTCACGCTCCCTTTCAGCGTCTCCCGTCAGAGTGGCTGGGAATCTTCCGAAGTAGTGTCTAGGTACTCCGTTCAACAGAATAAGCTTCCTTAGAAGTTGAGAGCATTTAATGCTCAGGGTGAGATCACAGCGAGGCGTGCTGTGACTCCGCTGAAATGGACGGACCCTTGGCTCATGGTCCAACATCCATCAGCTTCTAGAGTAGAAACTGTCAGACCCCAGCCTCCATTAAGACTTTAGTAAGAACTGAAAGTTCCAGTAAGACTTGCCGTAAGACTTGTAAGTTCCAAAAAGTGTTGACTTTTAAAGGGTATCCACTTCCTGTTACTTGGTACTTCCTGATTAATTAACACAACCAGCAGTCACGAGCGAATTAAACCCAGGTCCAGAGTGGCTGCGGGAGGGTCTGGAGATTTCGTGGTGGGCTGGTCTGATGTGTGGGCTGCAGAGCAAGCGCTCCCTGTTTTTGTTTTTTTTAAGACCTTTTTATTAACAACATATAAACACAGAACACCACTGTGGCCGAGGCTGCCAGCGCTCGTTTTTTTTCTTTTCCCCAACCTGTAAATCAATCCAATAGGCGTGTCAGCAAATGACCAATCGGCGACCTCAATTTGTCCCAAAGGTAAACGCCCTTTGTCTGTGAAGTTGCTCTGCAGCTGCTCGGGGTGCACGCTGGAGTCTGAAGTCTGAACCCTCTGCGTACGGTACACGCGTACGTATGCATGAACGGACATACGCAACAATATACTGGTGGCTTAAAGGAGGCCATCTTTGTGAAAAGAAATAGTCCATCATTAAACGGGGGTGGAGGCCTCCGGATTCAACTGTCCCCCTCTTACAATGCGGTTATTGCTAGCATCACTCAACCCCCTGTGAATAGTAAACAGCCATCAGTGTGCTAATGATCCATTGTTAGTCTGATGATCTTTCTTGACCATGTGAGCAGCTGGTTTTGGTTGTCAGCAGCAAACTGGTTGATCCACTCTGAGAAGGTGCTATTTAAGAGACTGAGCTGAATACAGCACCTCAGACTGAGGAAGTCTTTCAGATGAAAGATGAAAGTATCTACATTTTTTTTGCCTTTTTTTTTTTTTTTGAATGTCCAGAGGACCAGATTGAACTTTTTTAGATTCATGTGGATGCTCATGCTGACACCAGTGACATGATACTGGGAGAGAAGTTTGGTCATGGGACTCCATTCAGACAGTGTGGAGGAAGGGCTTCTGGACTGCAAGAGAGTGGCTCAGATTGGCCTGCAAGGTTCAGGATACTCTGCAGATGCGTATGAATGGAGCCGGGCTCAGGTACCCTGTATACATTATTGGACCTGATAATCGACCTAGGATCACATTAAACTGGTCTAACATTCTGGATTAATTTTATAATTAATCATTAATCTTTAATCAGTGGTTGGGTCACAAAGACAACAGGCCAAAGAGAGAAACACAGACATCCCCATCCCCAACAATGCTCTCCAGATCCACCTTTGGGATCCTAATACATTAGCAGGCCAAATAGGATTCATATTTTCTCTAGAAATTATTGCATCTGCCCCGGAGTCTCTTCCCAGTGGGACCTTCCTAGAAAACTTCTAGAATTAGGCGTTCCTTATTTTATCATGAAAGTATGGCCACCCATGGAAAAAGATCTGTTCAGCTTCTTATATCTGGGACCACATTCTTTTGGACATGGTCAGTGTTTTGGAACCATAAACTAATGTTGAAACATACAGCACTTTGAAGTAAACTTTCTTGGGGAGGAGGAGAAGTGTTGAACAATGTCACAAACGTTCAACATTTCATGGCATGACCAGAAATGTGCAAATTCCTCTACTTCTGCTGTCCTGCCACAGATGAGCTGTA
>NC_056508.1:12664451-12676644 GCF_014905685.2 Nematolebias whitei
ACAGAACAACTGTGTCAACTCTTGAAACTGTGCCTGCAGTCAACCTACTTCACATATGGGGAGCAATATTATAGGCAGAAACATGGGTGTGCTATGGGGTCTCCAGTTTCTCCTATTGTTGCCAACCTGTACATGGAGGAGGTAGAAAAGAGAGCCTTGACGTCCTTTTCAGGGACACCACCAAGTCATTGGTTCAGGTATGTTGACGACACATGGGTTAAAATCAAATCTCAGGAAGTCCAACATTTTACTGACCACATCAACTCTGTGGATAAATACATCAAGTTCACACGAGAAGATGAAAAAAATGGCAAGTTGGCTTTTTTGGACTGTGAGGTCTCAGTCTCTGATAGAGGACATTTGCAAACTGAGGTGTACCGCAAACCCACCCACACAGACCAGTATGTGCAGTTTCACCCCCATCACCCTTTGGAGCAAAAGTTAGGAGTCATCGGGACTCTGAACCACAGAGCAGACAGCATCCCCACTAACTTGGGAGCCAGGCAGAAGGAGAAATCCCACACAAGACAGGCTCTAGAGCAATGTGGATATCCTAACTTCGCCTTCCTGAAAGCAGAAAAGAATCCCAAACAGGACTCCAGTGAGCCATCAGGTGAAAAGGAGGAACCCAGACCCAGACCAGTGGTCATTCCATATGTTGAGGGAGTATCAGAGAAACTGAGACGTTTATTTTCTAAACACAACGTCCCAGTGGCTTTTAAACCCCAAAATACATTACGGAAAAGACTGGTTCATCCTAAAGATCCAGTCCCCCGGCACAAACAGAGTAATGTGTATGCTGTTCAGTGTCAGGAGGGTGATCAGTCTTACATCGGGGAAACAAAATGGCCATTGGCCAAAAGGATGGCCCAGCACAGAAGATCAACGTCATCAGGCCAGGACTCTGCGGTCTACACTCATCTCCAGGCCAGCGGTCACTCTTTCAGGGATGAAGATGTTCACATCCTGGACAGAGAGGAACAATGGTTTGAGAGAGGAGTAAAGGAGGCCATCTTTGTGAAAAGAAATCGTCCATCATTAAACGGGGTGGAGGCCTCCGGGTTCAACTGTCCCCCTCTTACAATGCTGTGATTGCTAGTATCACTCAACCCTCTGTGAATAGTAAACAGCCATCAGTGTGCTAATGATCCATCGCTAGGCTGATGGTCCTTCTTGATCATGTGAGCAGCTGGTTTTGGTTGTCAGCAGCAAACTGGTTGATCCACTCTGAGAAGGTGCTATTTATAAGACTGAGCTGAATACAGCACCTCAGACTGAGGAAGTCTTTCGGATGAGAGACGAAACGTTTCTACATTTATTTTTTGTTGTCGTTTTGCTTTGTTTTGTTTTTTGAATGTCCAGAGGACCAGATTTAACTTTTAGATTTTTCTACCTGGATTATTGTGCATGTATTAGGATATTTATTAGACATGTTTGGACAGATGCGACTCATAGGGCAGTGCGACGTGCATGGCAGAAAATATGGTATTTAAGGCAGGATAATTTAATGTGACAATATTTTTACTCATTTCTTGAACAGATTAAGATTTTAAAAAGTTCAAAATGGCTCTCTAGTTCCTCTCAAACCCAGCCGGTCGAAGCAGATGGCCGCTCATCCTGAACCTGGCTCTGCTGGAGGTTTCTTCCTGTTAAAAGGGAGTTTTTCCTTTCCACTGTTGCCTTTGTGCTTGCTCTGGATGGGAGACTATGATGAAGTGAAGATTCAACGTGTCTGCTGGCTTTCTTGGATGGATACATTTTAATAATTGGCTTTTTCATGTATGTGAATGTTTCTGTTCAGTTCTCTGAGATGACTTCTGTTGTGACTTGGCGCTATAGAAATAAACTGAATTGAAAGAAATTAAAAGGGAGTTCAAGCTGCACACTATAAAATATACATGACTAATCTCTTGGACGCTCTGTAAGACTAGCCAGAGTCTTTCAACAGCAACCAGGCTTCCTTTGACTCGCTGTCTTTGTTAATGATTTTGTGCATCCAAATTAGAAAGTCCAAACAAAAGACTGCAGCAAACCCTGCCACCAACCAACCCAGCTGGAGTTCATCCGTGGTAAAAGCTATTGACCACAGCCCTCCACTTACCCAGCGCAGAGCACGCATCGAGTCGCCTGGCGACCGCTCCATCGGCCAGATCCAGCAGGTATCCGATCAGAACCAGCCAACAGGCAGCGTGGTGGTGCCTGAACAACACAAGTCAGTGTTAGCTTGAGCTATTCGATGACAGCAACCCGTTTCCAATGGGTAAAATATGTGCAAGCATCGGACAATGGGACTAAAACTAAAGCTGAACTTTTTACATTTAAAGTTGGAATTTTTCTGTGTGATATTTTCACCTTTAAAACAACTGGAACAGATAAATCTGTCTGGTTCAGATGTGACGTTACAGAGCAAACCACAACAGGAGACACAACAACTTCACTGAACAGAAAACAAGTCAAATGTATATTTCTATTTATGCACTTTCTGTACATAATTTGTCAAGTAGGTTCCAGAAATCATGTAATTTTTGTTCTCTAAAATCTTACAGACATATTTTGGCCATTCTGAAGAAGTGTTCTGTGTAAAAGTTTCAGTTAATATCTTACCTGTTAAAGATAGATAATTGAAGCGACCTAATTTATAGAAATAATTTATTTATAGCTCGTCAATTTGGGCCATATTGTTGAACAGATAATGGCTTGTCTGAGCCACTTTGTGCTACAGCTAGCTGCTGCTGCTTGTTTAATAACCACAGAATATCATGATCAGCTTCCGTGTGTTGAACCCAAAGTGCAGGAAGACGAGGAGACTCCAGTAAAATAAGTAAAATGTTTATTATGAAGAAACAAAACAAAAAGCTGTTGGGGCAGCAGACTTACTTCAAAGGAGATACACGGAGGGATGACGAAACATGAAGCCTTGGACGGGTCAAGGACAATCCAGAGACACTGACAAGACACAAAGGGACTGAATATATACAGACACTAACAACGTGAAATGAAAGGCGCCTGCGGTGATTAGGATCAGACACAGGTGCGACAGTGCTGGAACACAGGAGGAGAAATGCTGAGGGGTGACAGGCAAACATGAGGAAAAACACAACATGTATGACAGGACTCCAGAAACCCTACACATAATTCTGTCAACAATCATGTTGAGAAACTGATGACAGTGTAAAGGTTTATGAAATAGCATTAGCATGACTCACTAAGTAATTTTGGAGACTGTAGTCTTTTTAAGACAGAAGTACTCCACTTAAGTCTGATTTAGGCCCCGCCCACATCACTAGACCACACCACCAGATATTTGCAAATACTGATATTAAGAAAAATATATATATATTACAAAAGAAAAAAAAATTTAAAGTGGAAATGTCGATTTAAAAAACTGTTTTGGGTGGATCAAGAACTTTTCAGAAATGAAGTTTCAGCTTTTTTATTTTTATTTTTGAATACTTGTCATAAAAACACATAGAGCTGTTTTATTAGTTTTTCTGCATTTGTCTCACTTTATCCTGACCCTCTTGTTGTCAAACTATAATTGTGAGCTACAATGAATGAAACTAAATGTTGTAAAGAAAAGACTTTGAGGAACACTTTTAGTCAAGCTCAGCAGGTCTTTTTCTGTATGTTATGTTCAATGGTGAACAAAGTACTCAATTCTAGTACTTAAGTAAAATTATTATTACTCATGGTCAAATCTTACTCAACTACAAGTAAAAATTGCTCAGTCAAAAGTTTACTCAAGTTAAAGTACTGAAGTACTTACTTTTGAAAATACTTAAGTATTCAAAAGTACATGTATTTAAATAAGTATTTAAAAGTACAAATTATATTTTCTAATATCAGTACATTGCTGTATTGTTTTGAGTGATTTTACAGAACCTCTCTGAAACCACCTGATGATGTATTGACATGTAGAACCACTCTAAACATGCCTTAATAAAACCTGTAAACTACAAATCATATCTTCCTGCATTTTACGTTTGTGGAAACTCATGGAAATCCTAACAGATGATGCACATTTAGTCTTTTCTTCAGCTTCAGTATTCATACACTGCATTGTTTGTGTAAAAGTACATATATTGACAGCAACAACTTAGCACAGGAGAAGAAACAGTAACACAGATAACTGAAAGTTCTGCCATACTTAACATAGAAGCTCACAAAACAATGAATGTTCAGCAAAGATGAATCAAGCATCATACCTGAATCAACAACTGGTCATCTGCATTTAAGGAAAGAAAAACAGCAACAATGGATTACAAAGCTGAGCTAAAAGGAACAAGTAACAAGAAGCTTCCTAGAAATGTAGTGGAGTCGAAAGTACATTTGTCTTTGAAATGTAGTGGAGTGAAAGTCATAAGTTCCCAAAAACACATACAATATACTGTACTCAAGTAAAGTAAAGATACTCAGAAAATGTACCTAAGTACAGTACTCAAGTAAATGTACTTCATTAACGTCAACCACTGGTTATGTTGTTAATGTGGATGCTCTCACCCTCCAGTAGAACAGCAGGGCTATTTTGGCCTTTTTGCTAGAACTACTTTATTTAAATGGAATAAAGTACAAATTGAGAACATCAATTCATCAAATACTCAACAGCGTGTAAACGAGGCTCCAAACTGAGTTGTCTTCAGCAGGTTAGATATGAACCGTTCATAACTTTTACACATAACGTCACCTCTAGATGTCTGAAATATCCCTTTAAGCGCTGCTGTTCTAATGTGAATAATCTGTTCCATGTGAAGCAACATTCTGTCTTTAACTCTGTTGTGTTTTTGCCTCTCAGGGCTCGTGCTTGAGTCCTGTTTGGTTTTTAATGCACCATTCTCACAAATCTAAAGTACAGATTAGTGTCAACAAAAAAGGTTGAATCATGTCATCTGGACTTCGTTTTTTTTGTTAAAAAGAAACGTTTCGCCCCTCATCCAAGAGGCTTCGTCAGTCTGAGGCCTAGCCATCTGGTATTACCCAGAAGCCACCCTGACTCTTGTGTTTCAAGCCTGCCTCAGATACCCCTGAAGTCTGGCCTTTTCACTAATGGTTTCAAAAACACAAAGGGGTATCTGAGGCAGGCTTGAAACACAAGAGTCAGGGTGGCTTCTGGGTAATACCAGATGGCTAGGCCTCAGACTGACGAAGCCTCTTGGATGAGGGGCGAAACGTTTCTTTTTAACAAAAAAAACGAAGTCCAGATGACATGATTCAACCTTTTTTGTTGTTATCTACCTGGATGACTGAGAAAACAAACTTTGTGTTACAGATTAGTGTCTTCTTGCAGCTGATAGTGAACTCCATTAAGGGCGTATCTGCTCACCCGTTGAGACTGCTGAGAATGGAGGCCATGCCCATGACCATGTTGGCCACTGACAGGGCGTTTGCTGCATTTTTACATGCAAACTCTTTGATCTGGAGTCCCGTGGCGTGGTCACTCAGGAGGAGCTTGTTGGCGTACTGGAAGAAATCTGAGAGCAAACAACAGCAGCGGTCAGTAGTTGTCTGTGTCTGCTCAATAACCTGTACGGTGGTCGGATGACCACACCAGCTGACCTGAGAGGTTTCTTAACGAGAATACTTTACTCATTGTAACTCATTAAGTCCAATGTTAAAGGGGTGGGGGTGAGGGGGTGAACTAAATGCTTTGATCAGACATTACTGTATAAGAATATTATAAACCAGTTACAAATTATTACACCAAAACTGATGCCCCGCCTGATGTAAAAGAAGTATCACTTACCAAGATGTTTGTTTTATGGACGGAGGTCAACCTTACGACACATTCATCCATTTTCAGATCAAAAACATGTTACTATAAATTCACTCAGTCATTGCAAGGAAGGCATACAACATGCATCAGTAGGCACGTGATTGATGTACTACTGATTATCTGTCATATCAGTGGAAAATTAAACATTTTAACTTGAATAAATACAGGAAAACAAACACGTGCAGTGAACTTCAACATCATTCTGAGAGTGAGAGCAGGATGTTGGGTCTGTGTTAAGAGGTCGGATGTTGTGTGGGAAACAGGCTAAAACATTTAGGGTTTAATCAGATATCCTCTGACCACAGTGGCAGTGAGTCAGACATGCAGCTGTCAGGCAGCAGACAGGAAGTCGATCAGCCTGTTGACCTAACACGAGCACGGGGCAGCAATCATTCAGCTGACTGACTGTTCTGATCAATTAATGACTGTTTAGTCGGAGCTTTCATGGAGCAAAGCCTCAACCCGAGTTTGTTGCTGTTACAGCTAACCTTCAAGGGCTTTGTGTTGTTTAGAGCTGTGAAAAAGTTTCACCTCCTGGGTTTTGTTTTATTTTTGAGACTCACTATTGAATCTTTAGTTCTGACTTGTTGAAGCAACACTGACGACAAGTTAAAGCCCTATATTCCTTCAAGGGATGCATGTCACCCACCTAGTGGTGGGGACAGCAGTTCTTTTGAGTGTACTGAATCCCTAGAATCAGTTCATTAGAATGCGTCGTTCATTTGAACGAATCGTTCGTGAACGATACAACGCTACACACACCGCCTGTCAGGCCGGACCTTTAGACTCAGGTCATTATATGATGGGAAATGATAGTTTTAGTTGTTTTGTCAGCACTTTTATGCACATTCTCCTGCAGTGTTGCAATATCTTGCCTCATGAGTTTTACTGAAAACCATCCAATGGTTTAGGAAATATTTTGCTAACAGTGTTGAGAGCAACAGTTGTCAAGGTTTTAAACAAAGGTGTGTGGATATACATATTCTGTAATAATAGTGATTTTTATAAATTTTACTTTTTATCTTCATGGTTTGGGTAAGAAAAGTCTGCAGTGCCTCAGATATTTTCCTGAGAGAGACGACTATGTACGTTAGACACATAGAAGAACGAAATCAACAGGGGATACTTTTTTCACAGTAATGATTTATCTGTTTATTTGTTGAGCAATTAGTCAAATTAATTTTGGAACTTGATTTGTTCTGTTAGTGTTTAGGACATAATTTGCTGTACAAAAGTTAAAAAAAACGCTCCATTCTTTAATACTGACAGATGAAAAGCTGCTGACACGGCCTCACTTCAGGACAGAAATATATTGTTGAACCAGAACAACAAAACATGATTTGTTTTCTATCGACTTCTTTTCTTCAAAGCTCATTATTTGCTCTCACGCTGTAGAGCTGTCCAAGACACATGTACAGATGTTAACCTGAAAACTTTTATTTTATTTTTTAATGTTGCAGTAGCAACCTTTCATGAGATTTTCTCCCTGAGCTTCCTGTGATTCCAAAGCCAGGCGAACACAAGAGACTCTTCATCTGAAAGAAAACAGCGAATGAGACAAAGCACACAGCCAACAACAACTTGTACTTTCACTTGACAGCATGCCTTGAATGGCTCATGTTGTGCACTTAAAGACAGAACTTACCACCTGGCATGTCAAGAACAAATTTGCAAATGAAATACTACAGAAAGCATATTGTATGTCCATCCATCCATCCATTTTCTTCCGCTTATCCGGGGTCGGGTCGTGGGGGTAGCAACCTAAGTAGGGAGGCCCAGGCTTCCCTCTCCCCAGCCACTTGGGCCAGCTCTTCCGGGGGAATCTCGAGGCATTCCCAGGCCAGCCGAGGAATATAGTCCCTCCAGCGTGTCCTGGGTCTTCCTCTGGGCCTCCTTCCGGTGGGACGTATCCGGAACACCTCACCAGGGAGGCGCCCAGAAGGCATCCTAAACAGATGCCCAAGCCACCTCAACTGGCTCCTCTCGACGTGGAGAAGCAGCGGCTCTACTCTGAGTCCCTCCCGGATGATCGAGCTTCTCACCCTATCTCTAAGGGAAGCCCCAGACACCCTGCACAGAAAACTCATTTCGGCTGCTTGTATCCGAGATCTCATTCTTTCGGTCACAACCCAAAGCTCGTGACCATAGATGAGGGTAGGAACGTAGATCGATCGGTAAATTGAGAGCTTCGCCTTTTGACTCAGCTCTCTCTTCACCACGACAGACCTGTACAGTGCCTGCTTCACTGCAGATGCTGCACCTATCCGCCTATCGATCTCACGCTCCATTTTTCCCTCATTCGTGAACAAGACCCCAAGATACTTGAACTCCTTCACTTGGGGTAGGACCTCCTCCCTGACCCGGAGAGGGCACTCTACCCTTTTCCGGCTCAAGACCATGGCCTCGGATTTGGAGGAACTGATCTTCATCCCGGCCATGTCGCATTCGGCTGCGAACCGCTCCAGCGAAAGCTGTAGATCACGATCTGATGAAGCCAATAAGACCACATCATCTGCAAAAAGCAGAGACGCAATCCTAAGGCCACAAAAACGGATCCCCTCAACACCTTGGCTGCGCCTAGAAATTCTGTCCATAAAAGTTATGAACAGAATCGGTGACAAAGGACAACCTTGGCGGAGTCCAACTCTCACTGGGAACAAGCCCGACTTACTGCCGGCGATGCGGACCAGGCTCTGACACCGGTCATACAGGGACCTAACAGCCCGTATCAAAGGGCCCGGTACCCCATACTTCCAGAGTACCCCCCACAGGGTTCCCCGAGGGACGCGGTCGAACGCCTTCTCCAAGTCCACAAAGCACATGTAGACCAGTTGGGCAAACTCCCACGCATCCTCCAGGACCCTGCTGAGAGTGTAGAGCTGGTCCAGTGTTCTACGGCCAGGACGAAAACCGCACTGCTCCTCCTGAATCTGAGGTTTGACTATCCGACGGACCCTCCTCTCCAGAAACCCCGAATAGACCTTACCAGGGAGGCTTAAGAGCGTGAATCCCCTGTAGTTGGAACACACTCTCCGGTCCCCCTTTTTGAATAGGGGGACCACCACCCTGGTCTGCCAATCCAGGGAACTTCCCCCGATGTCCAAGCAATATTGCAGAGTTGCGTAAGCCAACACAACCCTACAACATCCAGAGCCTTAAAGAACTCCGGGCGAATCTCATCCACCCCTGGGGCCCTGCCACCGAGGAGCTTTTTAACCACCTCGGTGACCTCAGCACCAGAGATTGGAGGGCCCGACCCAGAGTCCCCAGGCTCCACTTCCTCAGTGGAAGACATGCCGGTGGGATTGAGGAGGTCTTCAAAGTATTCTGCCCACCGACCCACAACATCCCCAGTTGAGGTCAGCAGCACACCACTCCCACTATAAACAGTGTTGGTGGCATACCGCTTTCCCCCCTGAGATGCCGGATGGTGGACCAGAATCGTCTCGAAGCCGTGCGGAAGTCGTTCTCCATGGCCTCTCCGAACTCCTCCCATGCCCGAGTTTTCGCCTCAGCGACCACCCGAGCCGCATGTCACTTGGACTGCCAGTACCCATCAGCTGCTTCCGGGGTTCCACAGGCCAAAAAGGCCCGATAGGACTCCTTCTTCAGCCTGACAGCATCCCTCACCGACGGTGTCCACCGACGGGTTTGAGGGTTGCCGCTGCGACAGGCACCGACAACCTTGCGGCCGCAGCTCCGGTAAGCCGCCTCGACAATAGAGGCACGAAACATGGTCCACTCAGACTCAATGTCCCCCACCTCCCTCGGAACATGTTCGAAGTTCTCCTGGAGGTGGGAGTTAAAACTCTGTCTCACAGGAGACTCTGCCAGACGTTCCCAGCAAACCCTCACAATACGTTTGGGTATGCCAGGTCTGACCGGCATCCTCTCCCACCATCGGAGCCAACTCACCACCAGGTAGTGATCAGTGAACAGCTCCGCCCCTCTCCTCACCCGAGTGTCCAAGACATGTGGCCGCAGATCAAATGAGACGATGACAAAGTCAATCATCGAACTGCGGCCTAGGGTGTCCTGGTACCAAGAGCACATATGGACACCCTTATGCTTGAACAAGGTGTTCATTATTGACAATCCATGACGAGCACAGAAGTCCAACAACAGAACACCACTCTGGTTCAGATCAGGGGGGGTGTTCCTCCCAACCACACCCCTCCAGGTCTCACTGTCATTGCCCACATGAGCATTGAAGTCCCCCAGCAGAACAAGGGAGTCCCCAGGAGGTGCACTTTCCAGTACCCCCTCCAAGGACTCCAAAAAGGGTGGATAATCTGAACTGCCGTTGGTGCATAAGCACCAACGACAATCAGAACCCGTCCTCCCACATGTAGGCAGAGGGAGGCCACCCTCTCATTCACCGGGGTGAACCCCAACACACAGTCACCAAGTTGGGGGGCAATAAGTATGCCCACTCCTGCTCGGCGCCTCTCACCAGGGGCAACTCAAGAGTGGAAGAGTGTCCAGCCCCTCTCAAGGAAACTGGTTCCAGAGCCAGATCCATGCATAGAGGTGAGTCCGACTATTTCTAGCTGGAACCTCTCAGCCTCACACACCAGCTCAGGCTCCTTCCCCACCAGTGAGGTGACAGTCCACGTCCCAATAGCCAGCTTCTGTAGCCGAGGATCAGACCGCCAGGGTCCCCGCCCTCGGCCACCACCCATCCCACATTGCACCCGACCCCTTCGGCACCTCCCACAGGTGGTGAGCCCATGGGAATGGCATATTGTAAGTAAATATTTATATTTGCAATTATCTTAATTTGCCAGATTATTGATCAAGTCGTCAGAGAGCAATACAGAACTCTAAAAACGGAACAAGAGAAACACAGGAATGACCAGGTCCAGCACTGTCGACGCTAACGAGGCAAGAAGTTGTGCCGCCATATTGCAAAGAGCTACATAAGCGTAGAGTAAAACCTAAACTCAGTGAAAGAGTCTACGGTTTTGCCAATAATTGTTATAATTATCAGAAAATAATGCAATGATGTAATGAAAATCAAGCAATATGATTCATAAGTTCATATATCGTCACGAGTTCAGAAATCTTTTAGGGCATGATGTTGTTTAGAAACCAAAAAAAACTTGTGCTCAGGTTTTTAAGTCATTGTAATTCTTAAGGGTAGCACAGTGGCTCAGTTTGTAGAGCTGCCGCCTCTCAACGAGAAGGTCGTCGGGTCAAATCCCGGCCAGGGACCTTTATGGGTGGAGTTTGTATGTTCTCTCCGTGCATGCGTGCGTTTTCTCCGGGTACTCTGGTTTCCTCCCACAGACCAAAAACACGCATGTTAGTCTGATTGGTAACTCTAAATTGTCCCTAGGTGTGAGTGAGACAGTGAATGGTTGTTTGTCTCTATGTGTCCCTGTGATGGACTGGAGACCTGTCCAGGGTGTCCTCACCTCTCACACAGTGATGGCTATGGACACCAGTGACCCAACAAGAAAGAGGTGGGTAAAGATAATGGATGTAACTCTTAACTAAATGCATAATTTCAATAAACATGTGTAGTTAACTATGAAGGGGAGTGGTGGCGCAGAGGTTAGAGAAGGGGAGCCTGTGACAGAAGGTTGTCGGTTCAATTTCCCAGACGTCAAACAACAGCAAAATGTGGGTGGGAATGGTGAAGCACCCACACCTGCCTCCACCCTCATTTGTACCATTCTGGGCCCTTGAGCAAGGCCTTCAACCCCCACCATCTGCTCCCTGGACGCCCTAGATGGCAGCTCTCTGCTCCACACAGAGGGCTGTGGTAATGGTCTGTGGTTGCGTCAGGAAGAACATCCAGCATAAAAACAATTGCAAAGTCTTCGCACTGTGGCGACCCTTGAAGAAGGGAGCAGCCGAAAAAAGAAAGAAAAAAAAATTATGCAGAATTAGTTTGTTTAGTTTCAGCTCTTTGTCAGTAAACATTAATAACTTAAATGTTTTTAAATGGTTCGCTTTCACGACTATCTTTTCCAATTAGAAATTCTTCATTAAAAAGTTGCTTTGATGCACTGTTTATTACCTTATGCTGGTGAAGATTCTCAGTCATCCAGGACATGATGAATTCAAAAGGCGTTCAATACAAAAACAACTGGACTTTATTTGTAACAGAAGACGTTTCGCTCCTCATCCGAGGAGCTTTCTCAATTCAAAGAGCAGAGAGTGAGAGATACAGGTTATAAGGCTGAGTGAGATAAGACACACACACAAGACACACACACACACATACTGTATATGTAGATTGGCAGTTCACACCTAAAAAAAAAAAAAAAAACCTAAACAGTAGGTCTTTGTTCCTCTAATTCACAGTCGAGGCCCCTCTGTTCCCATCAGGTGTGAAAAACGGCTGGGAATCTGTTTTAAAGTTGCATTATATGTTTTTGAAAGTGGAAATCTGAGGCCTCCTCCTCTGTTAAGAGA
>NC_056508.1:12676744-12678949 GCF_014905685.2 Nematolebias whitei
TTCAGCAGTCTGACAGCTGCAGGGAAGAAACTGTTTCTGAGTCTGGTGGTCTTGCTCTGAATGCTCCTCAGCAGCTTGTTTGAGGGGAGAGGCTGGAACAGACTGTGTATAGGATTAATTTATGGTTTTACCTTGGATTCAGGAGGAACAATGTGGGTTCCATCCTGGCTGTGGAACACCAATTCTTTATCCTCTCTAGGGTCCTCACAAGGTCATGGGAGCTTGGCAATTCAGTCTACATGTGTTTTGTGGACTTGGAAGGGGCATCTGACTGTGCTCTTCAAAGTACACTGGCGGGATGCTCCACAAGTATGCAATTGGGGGTCCATTGCTATGGGCCCTTCAGTCCCTATACAAGTGGTGTGTCAGAGATCTGATGGGACAGGCAAAAAGCGTGGTCGAGGGAAACAGGCGTGGATCAAGATTAAAGAGCTGTGAACAAAGAGAGTACGCTGGATAACTGTGGCTGGAAGCAAGCAGTTGATCTGGCAATGTAGTGGAGAAAGCAGGAAGTATATATACACCCAGAAACAGGTGGAAACCATCAGCAGTAATCAGAGGGAGAGGTGTGGCATGTAAAGAGGCTGGTAGAAGCAAAAGAGGAAAAACCCAGTAGAACACAGAAGAATAAGTCAAACAGTGAACAGAGTGATGAGAAAAGGAAAAAACAGAGTGTAAACTGTGACATGGTGTGAAAGTTTGGTTTGTATTGCCAGCAATAAGTTGGATGCCTTAAGGGTGGAAGTTTGACTCTGCCAGGGCTACCTTTTGCCACCAATTCTGATCATAACTTTCATGGACAGAATTTCTCGGTGCAACCAGGGAGTGGAGTTTGTAAGTTTGTTGGCCTCAGGATTCCATCTCTGCTATTTGCAGATGATGTGGTCTTGTTGGTATCATAGTGCCGTGATCTTCAGCTCTCACTGGAGCGGTTCTCAGTCGAGTGTGAAGCAGCTGAGATGAGGATCAGCACCTCCAATTCTTAGGCCATGGTCCTTAGTCAGAAAACCGTGGATTGTTCTCTTTGTGTCCAAGGGTAAGGTTCTGTTCCAAGTGGAGGAGTTGCAGTATCTTGGGGTTTTGTTCACGAGGGAGGAAAGGATGGAGTATGAGATTGACAGATGGATTGGTACAGCATATTGCGGACTCTGTACCAGTGCATTGTGATAAAGAGGAAGCCGAGCTGTAAAGTGAAGCTCTCTTTTTACCATTTGGTCTATGTTCCTTCCCTCACCTATGACCACAAAATCTGAGTAGTGACCGAAAGAACAAGATCACGGATACAGGCGGTCAAAATGATTTTCCACAGGGTAGGTGGACTCTCCCTTTGAAGTAGGATGAGAAGTTCAGTTATCTGGGAGAGACTTGGAGTAGGACCACTGCTCCTCCACATCAAGGGCAGCCAGTTGAGGTGGTTCAGACATCTGGTAAGGATGCCGCCTTGTTACCTCTCTATGTGCTCAGGGCATGTCTGAATGGGAGGAGACCCCGGAGAAGACCCAGGACACAATGGAGAGTTGCCTCTTGGTTGGCCTGGAAACGCCTTGGTGTCCTCCCAGATGAGCTAGAAAAGGTGGCTGTGGAAAAAGATGTCTGGACCTCTCTACTTAAGCTGCTGCCCCCATGTCCCGACTTCAGAACAAGCAGAAGATCATGATAGACGGACAGACAGACAGGAAAATAAACTTTGCACACAATTTATGTTGAGTTTCCTGGAAAACAGTGCATACTTTTGGTTGTTTTGCTTCATTAATTGTTATAAGCCAAAACCATATTTCAGTTGACTTTTGTAAGAACAAAAGATGGTTTCTGGATCATCATCAATAACAACTTTATTTATAAAGCACTTTAACACCAGCCACAGCTGAAACAAAGTGCTGAACAGAATCAGAATAAACTTTATTGGCATTGCACTGAGATACAACGCGAATATGTACGTACAGTCGTCCGAAGATGGGCGGAGTGCACGAAGTTGCGGCTATAAATAATTAGCGTGGCCTTCTTATTCTTATTCAGAATAATATTTTGCTTAGATAAGAAAAGGAAAGAAAACATGAGGAGAGACGGTATAAAAAAAAAGATCTCTCACACCGTGTCATAGACAGGGCACAATTTGAGGCATCAAAAAAACCTACCACAGCAAAGCAACATAAACAGACGTTATACATTTACATATAGGCGGTGAAAACATTGAATTTTTAAGGG
>NC_056508.1:12679049-12688350 GCF_014905685.2 Nematolebias whitei
TTACTTCCTGAATTTTGTTCTGTGAAGAACCCAGAGAGGGTTATTTGATTGTGCTTTCTGGAAAACAATAAATTTTTACGTTTAGGCACTCCTGCAATCGTCACACTTTTTCTGTTACAAACTGACTCCGGCCCTCCACCAGAGAAGGGAAAAGTTATGTGGCCCTCACAGGAAAAAGTTTGGGGACCCCTGAGCTACACGCTCCTTCGAGGAGTCTCTAGGCGGGGGGTGAGGACGGAGGAATAGATGGTCACGCACAGAGATTCTGTGCAGAGTCCTCTCCTCCTCTCCAAATACTGTCCTTACTCATCGAGGCTGCAAACTGAAAAACACCCCCTCTCCCCTCCTCTCAGACCCCCGAAACAGAAACGATCATTTATTCAACAGAATAAATAAATTCCCTGTGGACAGTGCACGTTACGCACAGTGTCTCCAAACAGCTCTACAGAGCGCACGCACATCAGCAGGTGTCTGAACTCCTGCTACATTTCAGACATGATAAATAAAAAAAGCTTACTGTAAAAAATAAATTAAAAATACAAAGATAGAAATGTTTGATGTTATTCACATTATACATCACGTTTCAAAACAACAGTGCTAATTTGTCCAAATAACAACAGTGATCAAAACGTCAAAGACAGTCCAATTTACTATAATAAAAAACGGATGGATGGATGGATGGATGGATTGTCCTTAGTTGGACAACAGAGAATTGAATCCTCCAGGTGCTTCAAATGGTGCCACGAAACTGGAGCAAGAGCGGAGAAGAGTTCAGCTCAGAACCGTGAAGTGAGAGGAGGGGGTTTAGGACACCTGACAGAGTCGGAGCTGCTTCACACACAACCCTGAGGCTGTTAGACTCATGAATCTCTAACTAGAATAATCACTGTGAAAAACCATATCATGTTGCTGCTGATCTGTTTCATGTTGCTGCTGATCTGTTTCATGTTGCTGCTGATCTGTTTCAATGTTGATGTGTTCATGCGTGCACATCTGCTCACAGACTCATGTTCATGTTTGTGCTGATGTTCAATGTTTTATGTTATGAGTGCTTAGTGTATATTTAGTTGATGTTTTTCTTAGTTCATATCTTAGATGTTATTACTGTTTTTCTTATACATTTTATTGTTGGATGTAACTGGGACCTTGTGTACATAATTTCGCTCCACCACATGTACCACATGAGGTGCGAATGACAATAAAGAAACTCTGACTCTGACTCTGACCTTCTTTTAATTACTTCAGATTAGAAGGTTATGAACATAGCACACACATTTAAAGTTTCACAAAGTTTGTAGCTTTCATAAACTGAAGTGAAATAATACAAAATGCATTCTAATGATTCTTCTTGATTTTTCTGTTTCCCAGTTTGATCACAGCACACCTCAACCATAAGCTGCTGTGCATAAGTCCTAATCAGGAGGTGGAGTGAGGAGATCTTACCAGAAGAGGGAGTCAGGAGGATCATGGTTCACAGCAGCTGAGAGGAAACAAAGCTGCCATCAGTTTCACACAAGACTCCAGAAAACTTACAGCTCAACACATTCAACACTAAAACTGTTGGAAAATACAGTAAATATGTTGTCTTCTCTTCAGAATTACACATCACAGCTCAGTAGTGGTTGGTTTGAACATTTTGAACAAATGCTAAAGATACATCACAGAGATCTGTCCTGGACTGACTAAATTATACAGAATAGTACTTTACTGCAGTAAATTATACAGAATATTATTTTACTGCAGTAAATTGTACAGAATATTACCTCAGAGTATTTTACTGCAGTAAATTATACAGAATATTACCTCAGAGTATTTCACTGCAGTAAATTATACAGAATATTACCTCAGAGTATTTCACTGCAGTAAATTGTACTGAATATTACCTCAGAGTATAACAGAACAGTGTGTGTTTTGTGTGGAAACAGATTTAACAAACTTGGTTTACTCTCCTCAGCACCGGTTCTCAGCTCACAGCTTGGCAACCCCCCCCCCCCCCCCCCCCCCCCCCACCACCACCACAATTAAAAAATAAATAAATAAATAGATAAAGTACATTTACAGCCTGAGCGAGGTTCAACCTGACAATTTAGTGAGCATATGGAGCTATCTAACATCTCTGCTTCTATAAAATGAGGAGATAAATCATCTGAATCCAGACAACAAGCATCTTGTTACAAAATGCTTCTTACCTGAGAAGAACTCCACAGATGTGTCAATCCACACAGATTAACTCCACAGATGTGTCAATCCACACAGATTGATTAATCTGCTGTGTTTTAGATAGATTGTCCACGCAGAATGTTTCCTGTTCAACTTCTCCGTGTCTGTGCGTGTTTGACGCTGTCACACTGCAAACTTGTCCTATAGCTGCCCGCATCCTTTAATAATCACCGACACGACCACCGACACGTCCGATGGAATATTCCAAGCGGATGTGACGTCACCGACGCTTCTAGCGCTTTCCAAAGTTTGTCAAACAGGTTATTGGCGGTTATTGCGGTTGTTCTCGATTGTTTGCACACAATTTGTGATACTACTCTCAGAACTACACACACACAAATAAAACACACACACAAGAGGAAAACCCTCCAGTTCTCCTTCAAACCGAATCTTTACATTCAAATAAAAGTTCTCTCTTCTCAAAGTGGCATTTTGTTTTTAGATGACACACAAACCATCAGACATTCATGAGAACCATTTGAACATGTGCTGAATGTGAAACACTTCAATATAAGAAGAAGGAAGAAGAATTTTACAACACGTCATATTGTCTGTAGTGTAACACAACAAAAAATGTTCTAATTGATTCTGATGAATGGAGAAGTTTTATATTCAGAACACACAAATACACAGTAACAAATATATTTTACTTCTCTCACAAAAATGAACACATGCCATCTAACACAAAGATGCACATACCATGGTCTACATACAAAACAACATAACTATTTACTGTATACAGTTAGTTAAGAGTATAAATAAATAAACAAAACTATGCTGCACAAGACAGATTATTTCTGCACAAGACACGGTCCAGCGTTGATAAGCTTACTCCATCAATATTTTGAAATATCTCATTGATTTATATTATCTTTCTTTGTATTTGCTATAATGTTATGGAGTTATTTTCTAGAAATGTATTCATAATTTCAGTTTCCTGTTCAGGAGACCGAAAGTGTTCCTGTCCACCTTGTATTGGTAAACTTTTAGTTCTGCAATACAAAACCTGTAATTAAGCAAAGACGATAGTATAAAACAAGATAAAATAATAATCTACACTATTTCCATTCAGGATTGTGCAGTGCTTTCTCTTCTGAAGGACCGAAGGATGAACTGAGGCTCCGTTTTTAAAAATATTGTCATGTTCTGGTGATAATGTTAAACCCAAGGTGCAGGCAGGCACAGGGAACTTGCAGGATAAATGAAGAATAACATTTATTTACAGAAAACAAAAGGCTGACATGGCAGCAATACTTAAAGAAAGGGAGGAACATGGAGACATGGAGAACCACAGGACAAGACGCCTTACAGGATGATACGCGACAAGGAGGAACACAGAGACCTATAATGTATACCTAAATATAGAGACTAATATACAAACACTAACAACACATAATGACAGACACCTGGGAAAAGACAAGTAGGAACAGGTGAGAGTGGCAGGAGCTGGAGCTGATCACATGGTGAAAAAACACAGGAGAGCAGGACAGGCGACACACGAAAAACAAACAACACAGGTCCTCTCAAATATAAGAAAAAGTTACTTTTTACGGTGGCTGCTTAAATTTCACTAAGTTATAAGAATCAGAACCAGATTTATTTGTCATTCATCATGTCTGTGCCATTAGGGTTTCTGTGGTCTTGTCTTACATGTTGTGTTTTTCCTCATGTTTGCCTGTAACCCCTCAGCATTTCTCCTCCTGTGTTCCTTCACTGTCGCACCTGTGTCTGATCCTAATCACCGCAGGTGCTTTTCATTTCACCTTGTTAGTGTCTGTATATATTCAGCCCCTTGGTGTCTTGTCAGTGTCTCTGGATTGTCCTTGTCCTAAAGCTTCATGAACTGTCTCCCTTTGTGTCTTCCTTTAAGTAAGTTAGCTGCCCTGTCAGCATCTTGTTTTGTTTATTTAATTAATAAACTCTTTTTACTTGTTTACTGGAGCCTCGTTCCCTTCCTCCACTCTCACCTGTTCCTCATTGTCTTTGCCCCAGGTGTCTGTCATTATGTGTTGTTAGTGTTTGCATATTAGTCTCTATATTTAGGTATACATTATTTAGGTATACTGTGTTCCTCCTTGTCCGCGTATCATCCTGCACACTCTACAGTCAGATCATGATAGAGTCCAGAGACCAAACCGAACCCAGCAGGGACATCACTCTTTTTGAGTTCCTGACCCGCGAGGCAGAGAAGACTGCCCAGCGTGAGGAGGAGGAAGGAGAAATACTCTATACCAAGGTACTCTCCTGGCGTTTAAACCGGGGTCCAATGCCTCACCACCTCGCCCTTTTTCTCCCCCTCACAGAGCGGCAGTGCCCCACAACCCACCGTCTTCAAAGGGAGGGGAGCGACCCGCTCGGACTCGCCGCAGGAGGAACGGGTGGAAGAACTGATCCGGCTCCACCGAACCCCAGCATGTCCCTCCTCAGACGCAGCCAAGTCCTCACCCGTGTGTTTCCCTTCGTGGGGGGGATCACACCTGTTGCTGGGGGGGGGGGGGGGGGGGGGGACCCTGCAGCCCCAGCGATCTCTGGGAGAGGATGATCGCTGTGGAGGACATCATCTCCAGGTACACCGATCGGGGCTGACAATAACAACAACTCACCGGGCATATAGCAGCAGTTCCAGCAGGCGTGGATGGAGAGGTGCGTGCTGCGCTCGAATTTCCTGGCTACTGCTCAGCCTGGTTCTCCTCCCAGCTCACCTCCAGATGATATCTCTCCCTCACCATCAGCTGCACCCAGTCCGGGTCCCACGCCAGCTGCTCCTGCCTGGCTTTCCACGCCAACAGCACCAGCACTGGACCCGTTGGTCTCCGCACCAACACTGGACCCGCACCAACACTGGACCTGCTGGTCTCCACACCAGCACTGGACCCGCTGGTCTCCTCACCAGCACCAGAACCGCTGGTTCCCGCACCAGCACCGGAACCGCTGGTCTCCGCACCAGCACTGGATCCGGTGGTCTCCGCACCAGCCTCCTTCTTGCTGGGTCCCGTCCCAGCACCGGTCTCGCTGAGTTCTGCCTGAGCACCTGCTTTGCTGGGTCCTGCACCAGCTCCTGCCTCGATGGTTCCCGTGCCAGCACCAAGACTGGTTCCCGTGCCAGCACCGGAGGCCCTCGCTCCTCCAGAGGTCTTCGCTCCCGAGACCCTCGCTCCTTCAGAGGTCTTCGCTCCCGAGGCCCTCGCTCCTCCAGAGGTCTTCGCTCCCGAGGCCCTCGTTCCTCCTGAGGTCCTCCTTTCACCTGCTGCTGTGGTTTTTGCTGCTGATCCATCTGCAGTGAACGCACGCCCTCAGCTTGAGAAGAAGCCTAGCCCTCAGCTGAAGCCTCAGTCGAAGAAGAAGCCGAGCCTCGCTCACCCTCCAGAGGTCCTCGCTCACCCTCCAGAGGTCCTCGGTCCTCGCTCACCCTCCAGAGGTCCTCGCTCACCCTCCAGAGGTCTTCGTTCACCCTCCAGAGGTCCTCGCTCACCCTCCAGAGGTCCTTGTCCATCAAGCTGCAGCTGTCCCAGGGGTCTACTTACCTGCAGTTGTGGTCTCCCCACTGGCCATAAAGGGACAGTCTCCTGGTCGCCCACCGGAACCCTGGTCCAAGAGTGGATGGCAACCTGGTCGCCCACAAGACCTCTAGCCTGTCAACAGATGGTCGTCAGGCCGCCTCCCCCCTTCCCCCGGATCTTCTGTCCTGCTGTAGACTGTCTCCTGACCATCCACCTTGACTCGGGGTTGGGGTGGGTTGGTGTGGGTTAGGGTTTCTGTGTTTCCCCTTTGTGTTCAGTGTTTTCCCAGGTTCCTACCTGTCTGTTTTTTGTTTGCTCCTTCTGAGCCCTACTTTTGTTTTTGTTTTCCCACCCCCCAACCCAAGTGAATGGTGCTCTCCTTGGGATTTCAGGGGCAATCCCTTGGGGGGGGGGGGGTGTTACTGTTTTTACTTATTTACTGGAGCCCTTCCTGCACATGGGTTCGACATGCTACAATCAGATCATGATAGCCATGGGAGAGCTGTAGTCCTCAGACCAGTTCAGAAGAAATTAAATAAGAAATAAATGATATAAAAATTTATTTTTAATCAAAACAAAGTCCAGAAGGCAGTTTAAAACATTGAGTTTATCAGTGTAACATGTTAGGAACGTTGTCCCAGACATCTAAAAAAAAGTTAAATCTGATCCTCTGGACATTCCAAAAACAAAGCAAAGCAAAACAACAACAAAAATGTAGAAACGTTTCGTTTTTCATCCGAAAGACTTCCTCAGTCTGAGGTGCTGTATTCAGCTCAGTCTTATAAATAGAACCTTCTCAGAGTGGATCAACCAGTTTTGCTGCTGACAACCAAAACCAGCTGCTCACATGATCAAGAAAGACCATCAGCCTAACGATGGATCATTGGCACACTGATGGCTGTTTACTATTCACAGAGGGCTGAGTGATACTAGCAATAACAGCATTGTAAGAGGTGGACAGTTGAACACAGAGGCCTCCACCCCTGTTTAATGATGGATGATTTCTTTTCACAAAGATGGCCTCCTTTACTCCTCTCTCAAACCATCGTTCCTCTCTATCCAGGATGTGAACATCTTCATCCCTGAAAGAGTGACCGCTGGCCTGGAGATGAGTGTAGACCGCAGAGTCCTGGCCTGATATTGTTGCTCTTCTGTGCTGGGCCATCCTTTTGGCCAGTGGTTATTTAGTTTCCCCAATGTAAGACTGATCACAGCCCTCCTGACAATGAACAGCATACACAATATTACTCTGTTTGTGCTGGGGGACTGGATCTTTGGGATGAACCAGTCTTTGCCGTAATGTATTTTGGGGTTTAAAAGCCACTGGGACGTTTTGTTTAGAAAATAAACACTCAGTTTCTCTGATACTCCCGCAACATATGGAATGGCGTCTGTACTCATCCCTTTAGTTGGCAGCTCGGAACATCACATACAGAACACCATGGACTTTGTGGATAAGGTACGGAAAGTCATCATGGAGACTGATGAAAGAATGGTCTGTTTTGATGTTACATCACTCTTTACATGCATTCCTGTTGATGATGCAGTAGAGGTGTTCAGTTTAACATTAAAATCAGACACCACTCTGAGCAGCAGGACCACGCTTTCCACAGAACAACTGTGTCAACTCTTGAAACTGTGCCTGCAGTCAACCTACTTCACATATGGGGAGCAATATTAGGCAGACACATGAGTGTGCTATGGGGTCTCCAGTTTCTCCTATTGTGGCCAACCTGTACATGGAGGAGGTAGAAAAGAGAGCCTTGACGTCCTTTTCAGGGACACCACCAAGTCATTGGTTCAGGGATGTTGACGACACCTGGGTTAAAATCAAATCTCAGGAAGTCCAACATTTTACTGACCACATCAACTCTGTGGATAAATACATCAAGCTCACACGAGAAAATGTAAAAAATGGCAGGTTGGCTTTCTTGGACTGTGAGGTCTCAGTCTCTGATAGAGGACTTTTGCAAACCGAGGTGTACCGCAAACCCACCCACACAGACCAGTATTTGCAGTTTGACTCCCATCACCCTTTGGAGCACAAGTTAGGAGTCATCAGGACTCTGTACCACAGAGCAGACAGCATCCCCACTCACTCAGGAGCCAGGCAGAAGGAGAAACCCTACACAAGACAGGCTCTAGAGCAATGTGGATATCCTAACTGGGCCTTCCTGAAAGCAGAGAAGAAACCCAAACAGGACTCCAGTCAGCCATCAGGTGAAAAGGAGGAACTCAGACCCAGACCAGTAGTCATTCCGTATGTTGAGGGAGTATCAGAGAAACTGAGACGTTTATTTTCTAAACATAACGTCCCAGTGGCTTTTAAACCATCTCATCTCCAGGCCAGCGGTCACTCTTTCAGGGATGAAGATGTTCACGTCCTGGACAGAGAGGAACGATGGTTTGAGAGAGGAGTAAAGGAGGCCATCTTTGTGAAAATAAATCGTCCATCATTAAACAGGGGTGGAGGCCTCCGGGTTCAACTGTCCCCCTCCTACAATGCTGTGATTGCTAGTATTACTCAACCCCCTGTGAATAGTAAACAGCCATCTGTGTGCTAATGATCCATTGTTAGGCTGATGGTCCTTCTTGACCATGTGATCAGCTGGTTTTGGTTGTCAGCAGCAAACTGGTTGATCCACTCTGAGAAGGTGCTATTTAAGAGACTGAGCTGAATACAGCACCTCAGACTGAGGAAGTCTCTCGGATGAGAGACGAAATGTTTCTATATTTTTTTGCTTTTTTTGTTGTTGTTGTTGTTGTTGTTCTTTTTTGTTTTCTTGTTTTTTGAATGTCCAGAGGACCAGATTGAACTTTTTTGGATATCTGAAAAATTATTTCTACTCAATGGCCTTCAACCCAATTGAGATTTGATTTTACTTAATATTTATTTATTATTTTTATGCCTTCTTCTTTTATCTTATTTATCCCTAAAAAAAGCCTCTTTTTTTCCTGCATACCTCTTAATTGGAAGGATCAGCTGGTCTCTCAACAAAATCAATCAACTTCTCCCGACAGGAGTCAGGGTAAGGAGGACCCTCTGACCTCTAAGGAAACAAATTGGATTCATGATGACAACTAGATTCTACTGTTTGGGTTGGTGAAATCTGGTTGTCTAGAAATTCTTGCGGAGGTGTTGAAGCTTGACAGTGCTCGGACTGAATGTGGAGCTGTGGCAGGGAATTGGAGCAGCTGTTATCAGGACTGTGATCTCCCTGGCAGCACTCATGAATGGTGGAATAATCTGGAGAAGCTGTGAGCTCGACTTTTGGAGTAAAGGATCAATTCGGCTGTTTTGGAGTTCCATCAGAGAATATGTACAGCAAGACTTCAAAGGCAGAAACAACAATTCACGAGTTCTGCTTGACCCAAACTGTGGCCTTGATGCCGGACTTATCTCAACTCTTCCTGGAATGTTTTGAAAACAACAAAGATGCTTTGACTGTTTCCTCACCCCTCCCTTCTCCAAGGCCGTGGACATGTAACAGAACCTCAACTGAGCTGAAGATGAACGTCACCTTTTATCTGGACAATGGCTGGGTGTGTGTGTGTGTGTGTGGGGGGGGGGGGGGGGGGGG
>NC_056508.1:12688450-12689981 GCF_014905685.2 Nematolebias whitei
GCTGCGGCGGCTGCGGCGGCTGCGGCGGCTGCGGCGGCTGCGGCGGCGACGGGAAACAGAAACTGATTCTGAGACGACAGGAGCAGGTGCACCAACGGCGAGGCGCTCAGCAGGCGGAACAGCGGCGAAGATGATGGGTGCAGGAGTCAGAGGAGCAGAGGAGAGTTCAGAAGCGGTGGTGCCAATAGGTGCAGGATAGATTATGGGTTCAGACTGTGTATTAATGACCATGGGTGTAATGAGAGTCCTAATTTCTATTAATAAACGGTGATACTCAGGGAGCAGAATGAGACCGGGACGTGAAACTAAAAATTCTTCCATCAGGGAAAATACAACATCTGAACAGTCCGGGTTATTTTTAGCAGTGAGAAATGAATCTAGTAAAAACTGGTTTATAGAAGCAAGTTCATGGGGTGAATATGTGACTGACGGGCAAGTGTCTTTAACTGAGGGTGTGGTGTCAGGTGTCAGCCTCACCGGAAACCTGGGAAGTGGGACGGCGGAACACGCCCCCACAGAGTCACTGAGAGTTTGCTCAGGAGGTTCGGTCAGACTGGGTTGGACAGCCACGGCACTGTGTGACGGTGAGAGGACGGACTCCGCCCCCACCAGGAACCTGGAAGGTGAGGCCACGGAATCCGCCCCTGTGACGTCAAGCGGACCGGACTCGCCGAACCGAATAGGAGTGGACCGGAGCTCCCGCGGGACGCTGGATCTCGCCCCCACCGGAAACCTGTGAGGCGAGGCGGCGGGACCAGCTCCCACAAAAACACCGGAACCAACTCTATGATTCTGCTCAGCCGACGAGACCGGGCCGGTCGCCGCGGACTGCCCCCGGGACCGCTTTCTACCTCCCCGGCGATGGCGGGAGAGTCGGGGGACAGGAACAAAACGGAATTCGTCCTCGATTTCTTCGTCCTCCCCCGACGTCCACCCCGAATAGCCGGGCGAGGCGGACTCAGAAAAAGGAGCCTGGTGGGTTCTCCGGTGCCGAGCTCTGTTCTCCTCGAGGACCAGGAGTGGTGAGGACAGGATTTCCACCTCCTGGTCATAATGTCCTTGAGGACGGACGGGCCTGGTGCAGAACCCGCCGCAACGAATTGTAGGCTTGCTCATCACGGGAGGCTCGGAGGGGAAAAAGAAAAAAGGTAAGTTGCCGAGAGAGCCCTGCCCGCTGGGTTCTGATGTGTGGTCGGGTCGTAATGTCAGCATTTGTTGGACAGGAACGAACCCAGTAGTGCAGACAGGACTCAACTCGGCAGATTATAAAAATTAATATTTAATGGTGGATAACGAACAAAAATAAACAACTGACGTGGCAGCAAAACTTACGTGAACGGAAGGCTCAGAGGGAAACTCAGGGAGGACTCAGGAGAGCTCAGGAGAACACAGAGACCCAACGAATACGACCCGACGAGGAACAACACAGAACAGGAGGCTTATATACAAGGACAAGACAAGACGTGATTACAACAGCTGTGACAAGACAAAGGTGGCACCAATTAAACTGACGAGGAAACACTAGGGAAAC
>NC_056508.1:12690081-12691717 GCF_014905685.2 Nematolebias whitei
CGGCCGGGAGGCCGTCCATCACGGGACCCACGTTCAGGGGGGCGGCCTGGAGGCCGTCCAACACGTAGGACCTTTGAGGCCGCGGCAGGCGGCGATGACACCTTGGAGGCCGCGGCAGGCGGCGATGACACCTTGGAGGCCGCGGCAGGCAGCGATGACGACTTGGAGGCCGCGGCAGGCGGCGATGACGACTTGGAGGCCGCGGCAGGCGGCGATGACGACTTGGAGGCCGCGGCTGGCGGCGATGACGACTTGGAGGCCGCGGCTGGCGGCGATGACGGCGAGGAGGCCTCGGCTGGCGGCGAAGAGGACGAGGAGGCCGCGTCTGGCGGCGAAGAGGACGAGGAGGCCGCGTCTGGCGGCGAAGAGGGCGAAGAGGACGAGGAGGCCGCGTCTGGCGGCGAAGAGGCCTTGGGAGCCGCGTCTGGCGGCAAAGAGGCCTTGGGAGCCGTGTCTGGCGGCGAAGAGGCCTTGGGAGCCGCGTCTGGCAGCGAAGAGATCCCGGAGACCGCGTCTGGCGGCGAAGAGACCCCGGAGACCACAGCTGGTGGCGAAGAGGGCTTGGAGTCCACAGCTGGCGGCGAAGAGGGCTTGGAGTCCACAGCTGGCGGCGAAGAGGGCTTGGAGTCCACAGCTGGCGGAGAAGAGGACTTGGGGCTCTGGAGAACTGCAGCGTGCGACGACCATGGAGGCAACCCTTCTGGAGATGTGGAGAGCGCCGACCCCTCTGGAGATGCGGAGAGCGCCGACCCCTCTGGAAATGCGGAGAGTGCCGACCCCTCTGGAGATGCGGAGAGCGCCGACCCCTCTGGAGATGCGGAGAGCGCCGACCCCTCTGGAGATGCGGAGAGCGTCGACCCCTCTGGAGATGCGGAGAGCGTCGACCCCTCTGGAGACTTGGAGAGCGTCGACCCCTCTGGAGACTTGGAGAGCGTTGACCCCTCTGGAGACTTGGAGAGCGTCGACCCCTCTGGAGACTTGGAGAACATCGACCCCTCTGGTGACTTGGAGGGAGCCGCAGATGACGTGGGGACCTGGAGAACTGCAGCGTGCGACATTGAGTCCAGGGGAGCTGCAGCGGACGGCGTGGGAACCTGAAGAGCTGCAGCGGACGGCGTGGGAACCTGGAGAGCTGCAACGGACGACGAGGGGACCCTGGAGTTGGCAGCAGGCGACGAGGGGACCTGGGAGTTGACAGCAGGCGACGAGGGGACCTTGGAGTTGGCAGCAGGCGACGATGGGACCTGGGAGTTGGCAGCAGGTGACGAGGGGACCTGGGAGTTGGCAGCAGGCGACGAGGGGACCTTGGGAGTTGCTGCTGCTGTCGGCAGAGAGGCCAGAGGAGTTGCTGCTGCTGTCGGCGGAGAGGCCAGGGGAGTTGCTGCTGCTGTCGGCGGAGAGGCCTGGGGAGTTGCTGCTGCTGACGACGGAGAGGCCTGGGGCTCTGCAGCAGACGACGGAGGGACCTGTGGCTCTGCAGCAGACGACGGAGAGGCCTGGAGCTCTGCAGCAGACGGCGTGGGAGCCTGGAGAGCTGCAGCGGAGGCAGGAACCGACTCCTCTGCGGTGGCGGCAGGAACTGATCTTCGGCGGCGGCTGCGGCGGCTGCGGCGGCTGCGGCGGCTGCGGCGGCTGC
>NC_056508.1:12691817-12699279 GCF_014905685.2 Nematolebias whitei
CAAAAGCTCAAATATGAGTTTTTAAGTTCTTTTTAAGGGTGCAACATTTACTTAATCCTGTCTTTCAGTTCAGATTGATGAAGTCTCTGCTAATGTGTGCATAGTAAAGATACATTCATGGTTTCAATAGCCTGACTGGAATACAGCAGCCTGTCTCAAAAAGTCTAGCCCCCCAACACCCACCACCTCATCCAGAATAAAAGCCTATGATGCTTTAAATCAACCTGTTCTGCAACATTTCAAACAGTGAGAGCTGTGTGAGTAGTTAGTCATTTGCAGACCTCTGTAACAATGAGGCAAGTGAGCGAGTATTATAACAATAATACATTTTACAGAGATTTCCAAATGTAAAGTTTGAATGCCTCACAATAAGAACTCAACAACCAGCAACATCTTTTTCTTTCACAATTGTTCTTAACTTTACATCCATTTGTTAGGATAATATCCATCTTCCTTAATGAATACTTGCGCTAAATTAACTTCTATAGAGATGCTTTGCCATTCTTCAGAGCACTTTGCTGATTGTCTTGCCAAACTGATCACCTCAAATGAACCAACCAAAGTGCACTTAGATTCAAGTCAGGCAGCATGTTTGTCTTGATTAGAAACTGGATTCTGGCTGGACTCAAATCCCTTCTATGCTGCCAAGTCTCTTAAAACCAGGTCTCTCTTGTAAATGAGTCCCCGAGGCTCAGTGAGATTAACCTGTATAAGTAAAGGTTGAATAAAAAAAATAATAATTGCCTCCTCTTGGCTGTCAGTTAACTCAAGTTCTCCATTTTGGTGTTGTTAGGTGGTATTTTTATTTTACTGGTTTAACAAGTGTTATGCCAATGTCCCTTATCGCTGAAGAATTTGAATAGTGAATGTTTGTAATTAGATAAGCATTTTTCTGGACTGGAATTGAACAGGGAATGTAAGTTAACCTTAACGTTAAGTTACACTGTGTATAAGAATAAATATAGATTTTTTTTTTCTTGCCTGAGGTGGTGCTAAGTGAAGGACACTAGAGAATGAAGGGAGCAATTTTATCCAGCACTAGGTGCAGAGACAGAGCCAGGGGGTGGCCATTGGTGGTCTTGTCTACTCTAGATTAGCACAAGATAAACCCAAGAGTAAATGTTAGACTACTAGAATCCAAAGTCAATCAAAAAGGTGTGTTTCCACCAGACTTTTCTATCAGCTCTCAGTCTGAGCAGATCACAGTGAAGAGTTTCATAATAATGACACGATGGAATCTGTGTATTATACACTTGAGATTTGAGCTGAATTATTTTTGAATCTAGTGAACACATAATTGCTATTTTGTCCTGATTAGAGCTCCGGAAGTAACAAAAGTGAACTTTCTCTCTTCTGAAGGTCTGTTTGAACTCAAAATTCCAGTGTCTGAAACCAGGAGAGGACTTGAACACTGCCCGTAAACACACTTCTGAACGTAAGTTGTCTGGTCAGGTACAAATCATTTTGAACTTGAGACGTTTGTAAAAAAATAATCCCAAAAAACAACCCCCCCCCCCCACACACACACACTACCATTAGGTGAAGGATTTACTACAGTATCTACTGTCTTGTCTGTTTATTGGCAAGGCCAGGAAAATGAGGATATCTTTTATGGAAGATAAAACATGAGCTTGTAGAGCAGGTTTATTGTGTAAAACTTGTGAGAGACCACTTAGAAAACAGTGCCTCATCAGAGGTCCAGTTTGATTTCAGTCCGATCATCAATTATTTTAAAAATGACTCAAAACCAGTGGTCTTCAATTTAAATTCAGCAAGGTCTGCTGGTTCTAGTCAAAGTCCAGAATGGGCAGCAGCTGCCTCCTATCAGTGAGCAGGTCGCCCCGGTTCAAATCCGGTCTGGGGGCTGTTCTGGGTTGAGTTTGCATGTTCTCTCCGTGCATGTGTGGGTTTTCTCCGGGTACTCCAGTTTCCTCTCACAGACCAAAAACATGCATGTTAGGCTGAATGGCAACTCTAAAGTGACTACTGGACATGGGTACCATTGACCCCCACAACCTGAAAAGGAAGAAGCTGGTAAAGATAATGGATGGATGTCCAGAATGAATACTTAAATGGTTCTTCACTTCACTGGTTTTCTTCACTCACCATATTGCCTCTTCACTGGCCTGAAATACAGGGCGGCTGTGGCTGAGTGGTTAGAGCAGTCGTCCTCCAATGCAAGAGTTGGGGGTTCGAATCCACCAGCAGTCACATGCCAAAGTGTCCCTGTGCAAGACACTGAACCCCTCATTGCCTCTGATGTGTGTCCCATTGGTGTATGAATGTGATAAAGCTCTGATTAGTCTCTTTAGAATGATTTGTTCAATTAGCTTTGTATAAATCTAGTAGAGTGCTGTATGAATGGGTAAATGAGGACACAGATTGTTGTGTAAAGCGCTTTGAGTGTCTTGATCAGAGAGAAAGGTGCTACATAAGTACAGTCCATTTACCATTTACTGGGAGCAGAGTGAAACCACAGACCAGACCTCATAATAAAAATTACCAGGGTGCGGAGGAAGATGAGTCGACGATGACGTCTGTTGTGACTTTATAAATAAACTGAACTGAATCAGTTATAGACACAGAGAGAAAGAAAAAGTGTTTTTTTTTTCTGAATTCTGAGAAACAAAGTCAGAATTCAGGAAAAACAACATTTACATTGTTGCCCTAATCATCCTCTGTACCAGGAAAATCTTGGCTAGTAAAAAAATAAACCCCAATACAAAATATGTATATCTGCTGAAACAGAAGAGCAGATCTGTGTCCAGAAAATACTTTTATTTGGGTCCGGATCTGGACCTCAGTCCACCTGTTGGGGATCTTAAGGAATACAGAGTAAAATAAAACTGAAAAAATTAAAAAAATCAAGAAAACCAACAAGATTACAAACAGCACATGAATTGTGTTTTTATTTAAGAAACAGTAGGTGAGGGGAGAGTCTGTCCAACTGGGACAGAGGAACATGAAGCTCATTCTGTTTGTTGATCTGGTTTTAGAAATGAACACAACTTAAAAAATGGAAACCAACATAAAAAATGGTATCATTACTTAGAGTCCTTTCAAAAGCGTAATGGTAAAAACAAAAAAATCCTAAAAGCAGCGTCTGATTCTGGTGAATCTGTGAAAGAGCACGGTGCACGCACACACACACGTGCTTTAAAAGTCCAATACCTGGACCAAAGCGTTGACTCGTCAGTCCACGTGCTCACGATGATGTCGTTCTCTACATTCAGGGCCCATAAGACTTTTTTCATCAAGTGACGAAGAATAAGACCAGTTTTCACTCATATGAGCAGGCAGCTTCAATTTGGGGTGCTTTGTGAAAAACCATGACTGAATGGGGCCTGATCAGTCAAACATGATGGTGGGAGAGGGGGTGAGCGGCAACATACAATACAGCAGTGGTGGGGGAAACGAGCGAAAATAAAACAGCGTGAAATAAATATAGCTCCTCAAAGCAAAATGACTGTGCTCACTTTAGAATAAACAATTTTGAAGCTAATAAAACGTTAAAAAAAAAGATTAGTGGACCTAACAATGAGCGTGGAGTTGTGCTTTGCCATGTGGTCGACTAAAAGTGTGGGAGCATGCTGTTCCAAGAGCGACACCGCAGCTCACAGCAGCCTGCAGGGGGGGCTTCCTCTGCGTTCACCCAAACAACAAACCCAGCTGAGAGTCCGTCTGCAGAGAAAACAACGTCCAGAACCACAGAGCCGTCAGACTGTTACTGTGCTGTCGCTAAAGCTACCAAACCTGGAAGTTCTGTAAAAAACCAAAAACAAAGCTGGAGGCAGTTCTGGGCTGGCTGCTCCTGAGGACACACGCGCACACACACACACAGCTTAATGTGGAGTGATCTGTGAGAAACAGTGCTCAAACATGCATAATGAACTAAATGACGTTGCACACGCACAGTTATCTTCCTGACTGGCAGATAGTTTTACACATAAAACAATATATTCAACAATCACACATAAAAAATACTCTATTTTCAGTTCCAGCTCCTTTTTGAGATCTACTCAATCCAATCAGGCCATGGAGGCAACGAACCAGTCAGACCAATGAGACAACTGGTTTAGATTGTCTCATTCAGCCAAAGCACTAAAAACACACGTCTACATGTAACAGACAGGTGAATGTAGCATCTTCATGTCTGACATTAGCACCAAGGGTTCTTTCTTTCATTAAAAAACAACAAATACAGAGAAGACACACCAGTGTTGTGAATTATTGGGTTCAAAAACAGACAAACGTGGAACATTTACAGTTTGTCACTCGTATTTTGCATCCTGAGTTGTGTACTGAAGCTGCATGCGACTGTGAGCGTGTGCACTCCTCTCCCAACTGATTGATGAAAGGTTTTAGGCATGCTCTCAAGGAAAGGGTTTATGTAGAGAAGTGATGAAAGAAGGCCTAAACATCTTCAAGTATTGTTACAGTCAGGCCCGTCAAAGCCTCAGACACAGTAGAAGAACCCAGAAGAAGCAGAAGAGCAGTTTTATGGTTAGTTTGCATGTTTTCCCCCTGAAATATAATATATTTATTCATATGTATATAAATAAAAAAATTCAGTGCTGTAAAAACCTCTCCCACTCCATAGGATCGGGCCCACTGAAGAAGGCCTAATAAGTCTTAATCTTCTCGTGGCTAAAGTACTTCTGATGGATGAAAAGTGTACTAGCTGTCCGTTAGGAGTCCTTCATTCAGAAAACAATACTGTGGAGGAGCAGAGTTGTTAATATTGTAAAAAAAATATTTTGTTTTGGTTTAACTGCACACAAAGAAAAGCATCATTTTCAATTGTTTCGATTTTTTCTGTGATGTTTTTTTTTTTTTGGTAGCAGCAAAAGCACCAAATTTGTTTTAGGCTCTACGAGTGTTAAGTCTCTCTGAGTGAGTCTGCAGTGTGTGTAGGTATGACATCACTCCATAGTCTCTGTGTGTGTGTGGTGTGTATGCATGTCTATGAGGAGCAGGGCTGAACATTGGTGCCATGAGCAGCGTGGGCTTGAAGGTCGATGGCCCGGGCCTGCTGCAGTTCTGGCCGAGCGTTCATCAGCGACAGGTTCCTCACGCAGCCCGTCATTCCTGATGAAAACTTCCCTCCTGTCATGGCAGCCATGTCTGGGGCTCCACCTGTGTATGAGAGAAGGCATAAACATTTTTAACAGACTATCTTTTTATGTTCACCCAAGAGTTGAACAAATAATCTGAAATACCCATGCTGCGCCACTAAATGGACGAGGATGTTCAAAATACAGAGGAAGAAAAATCTGAGCTTGGCTAAAAATTCTCCCAAAACTAGTTTTTTTCTGTTTTACAGTTTACAGTTTTATTACAAATATTGACCATTTTAACACACGGTCAATGCTCATTGGAGACAGGATCAAAATAAAGCAGCAAACTGGTAGAAAAAAACTGGTAAAAAAACTTAAAAAGGCTCCAATTTTGTTTAGGTTTCTGGGACACAAAGTGATAGTGAGCATGCAGAACAAAGGTTGTTATGTCATCATTTCAGTAACAAGTTTCATATTTTATGTCCACATGGAGACACCAAAGATGGTTCTTGTGTATTTTCAGTTTAAAAAAATATTCACTTTGGAAAGCCAGTTTAATTTTCTCATTTTTTCATTCATTCAACCTTTATTTAGACTGGTTAATCCCATTGAGCCTCAAGGACTCATTTACAAGAGACATGATTTCAACAAAGAATGATGACAACAGCGACAACAGTAGACAGTTATAAAAAGGCATACAGATTCTTTTTTTTTTTTTTACAACTAAGATGGCAAAAAAAGTCATAATTTTAATATCAAAAAGTCTATACTTAAAACAGGAGACAATCCTGCATTTATAAAATATCTAGTCTGTTAGAGGTCTGAAATAAACATTGTAAACTAAGAAAACAAATGAATACAAAATAATAATAATAATAATAATAATAACAGTTGAAGTAATAAAAATAAATGAAAGTAACATTAGTAACAAGTTTGCAGTGTATGTGGAAAACGTTAGCAGATTTTTACAAACGTTGCCTGTTTGACCAGTCAGCTTGTTAACTAAAACCTGAAAGTTACAGAAACTCAATGCAGTAATAAAAAAAAAAAAAGAGTTAAAAATTATGAATTAGCTTGAGCTTGACTGCTCAGGAATTAGCATTAGCATGAAAAGCTTCAGCTAACATTGGTTTCAGCTTAGCTAGCTGTTTGTTTTCCTCCCAGCTGACACTACATCGTCTTTTTACTTTTATAATTTATCAGTTCTGTCAAGGGAATGTGTTTTATTTGCACTCACCATGCTCTATAATTTCCACTGCTCTTTTCCAGTTTTATTTCTGAATGATATGAAAATGTTCTATGATCTTTATTCTATGTGTCAGTCTTCATGGGACTGATCAGTAAAGGCAAGAGATAATTCTATTATCCTCAAGCTCTGATTGATATGATTACAATGACGTCTTTCTTCGAGAGTCTTTGCGAGCTGCTGCAACCAGATTTCATTCAAGCTTTATTTAAACGGGTTAATCCTGTCCTCCCGCTTCTGTCTGCAGCTCGATTCTGATAAAACTGGACAGGGTGGGGAGGACATGGAAGTTTCTACAAAACTGATTTTTTTCTGTTCAGGAAGTCAGAACGGGTCAGAGCCTCAGACAGGCGAAGGTATAGATCCTCTGTGATTGCTGGCTGCTCTCCAAAGCTTTGTAATAAATCTGATAAAGATCACACCTGGTTGTTTTGGGAATCGCTTTTGTCCACGACAAGTTCTACAAGTACTTTTTTATGAATGTTGTTGTATGTGAAGTTTTTTGAGTTGTTTATGAAGTTTTTATGCATTTCATTTGAGTTTGTCAAAAAAGCTAGTTTGCCCACCGAGGTATAAACTGCCTTTGGTGTTGACCATGATGCTGCTGCCTTTAGACTGTCCGTGTAGCATGTCTCCTCCATCAATCTGGATAAATCCATCTTTTCCAGTTCTGCAAGGAAAAAGCAACACAGACACAGTACAATTCAACTTAAACTGTTTAACACACCAACAAATAAATGTAAGGACTTGGGAAATGTTTGAAACTGCACCTACAAATAAACAGGACATTTTCATACAACATTGAATACATTAACATTAAGAGATTACTTTCCCATTTGTTGTAGATGGCCCTTTGACTGGCCTCAGTTTAAACCAGTACACTCTAGAGCAGCTCATGTTCTTTCATAGATCTTCACCATCATACAGTTATTTACACAGAACTCTACACATTTAGAAGCACAACAAATGGTGGCAGCAGTGAGCTGCTGTAAATCCTGCTTTTTATATGTAGCTAGAGGTGCTGCACACCCAATCAGAAGGAATCCCCCCCCCCCCCCCCCCCACACACACACACGAGTAAAGTGTAATTTGTGTGTGTCCACATATCACAGTGTAAGGATGGTACCATTTGCTGGTTCTGTTTGTGTCTGTGTTTCCC
>NC_056508.1:12699289-12707053 GCF_014905685.2 Nematolebias whitei
GTTTCCCTAGTGTTTCCTCGTCAGTTTAATTGGTGCCACCTTTGTCTCGTCACAGCTGTTGTAATCACGTCTTGTCTTGTCCTTGTATATAAGCCTCCTGTTCTGTGTTGTTCCTCGTCGGGTCGTATTCGTTGGGTCTCTGTGTTCTCCTGCATTTCCCCTGAGCTCTCCTGAGTCCTCCCTGAGTTTCCCTCTGAGCCTTCCGTTCACGTAAGTTTTGCTGCCACGTCAGTTGTTTATTTTTGTTCGTTATCCACCATTAAATATTAATTTTTATAATCTGCCGAGTTGAGTCCTGTCTGCACTACTGGGTTCGTTCCTGTCCAACAAATCCTGACACACAGTAAGCCAATCATTCTGCAGCCCTAAGTTTGTTTTAAATGTATGATTCTTGGTGTAGTTCTCCCTTAAATTACTAACAGGCTGACCTGCTCCCTGATTAAACTGAGATAAAAATGGAGACATTCCATGTACAGAAGCTCCACCTGAAAGATCTTACCATCCCTGAACTCTGAGGGTATTTTGAACACACATATCTGCTTACTGTTTGTTGTATCAGGGAATCTGACAGATTCATGAAAAGTTTAAGCTGCGGCTGGAAAGAGCGGCTACTTTCTGGATGTGTTTTCTGCTTTTTGGCAACAGGCATCAAACATGGGTGCAGTTTGTCTTTGTGCGCCCTTCACCCCTGCTTTAGGCTCCACTCCTGCAAACCCTCCTCTGTGTAGAGGCGAACTTGCTCAGTGTAATTACAAGTCAATGCTGAAAGGACAATCACCTCTAGATGCAGGAAGAGGGCCACCTGCATCATGAAGGATCCCACTCACCCAGCACACAATTTTTCCCCGCTCCTCTCAGGAAAGAGGTTGAGGAGCATTAAGTGTAGAACCACTAGACTGAGGAACAACTTCTACCCTGAGGCTGTTAGACTCATGAATCTCTAACCAGAAAAATCACTGTGAAAAATAACATCATGTTGCTGCTGATCTGTTTCATGTTGCTGCTGATCTATTTCATGTTGCTGTGTTCATGTGTGCTCATCTGCTCACACAGACGCATGTTCGTGCTGCTGTTCGATGTAATGTTTTTATGTTATTAGTGCTTAGTGTATATTTAGTTGATGTTTTTCTTAGTTCATATCTTAGATCTTATTGCTGTTTTTCTTTTACATTTTATTGTTGGATGTAACTGGGACCCTGTGTACATAATCTCGTTCCACCATATGTACCACATGAGATGTGAATGACAAATAAATCTCTCTGACTCTGACACATTTCTGTCAGAATAACTGTGTTATTCAAAATGAATGAGAACAGTAAGGTCTAAACAGTAGTGGTTGCATGAACTGGGATCTAATGATGAAGACTGGAGCTGCTTTAAAATGGCAGTGAGACACTTTAGAAGTGCTTCTACTCATACTGATGAACGTGTCAAAGCAGATCCACTTCCACAGCAGAACTTATCAGACTTTAAACTTTATATTTACAAACTGAGTCAGTTCAAAGAGCTATCTACCACAGGTATGATATTAATTCTCATAACTTTTCCAAAGAACCACCTTTCAAAATGGCCAAAATATCCCTTTAATTCATTTTGGCTGCCTTTGATTTACAGGGCTACTGTTAATAAAAAAATAAATAAACCATCATTAGTTGCTATTATTTGAATCTTCACCTTTGGGGAAAAAAGAACTACATTAGTCCCTCGTTTATCGTTGGGGTTTGGGACCACGCACCCCCGCAATAAGTGAAAGACCGCCAAGTAGGGATACAGTGGTCTAAGTTCAAGTACATTTTATTGTCATTTTATATATGTATATATATATATATATATATATATATATATATATATATATAAACATTCCCACATTCTTGCGGGAACTGTAACTTCTAAACAGTTTCTAAACTGTAAATGCTCTAAAAGAGCACAGAATGTCCTGATTTCTGCTCTCTGCCAGTGCTCTTGGCCACGCCCACTTCCCTGCTGCAGCGCGGACATCTGACACACTGCAGGAGGAAGTTTCTCCTTCTGTGTGGGCTGCACAAAGGTGCAAAATAATTTTAACTAATTTTTTTTAAATACAAATTTCATGCCGATCATGCTCATCGATTTATCTGTCAATTGTGTGTCATGTGTCATGCGTGTCATCTTACTTGAAAATCTGCCATAGAGCGAGTCCATGATAAACAAACTGCAAAGTAGCGAGGGACTACTGTACTCTAAAAAGTGAATAGATCAAGCTGTTGTTAATATAAGAGAACCTCCTGGTTCTGGACTCGTACCTGACTGCTGTGACTTTATGCCACCTCCCATCATTGATGGGCATTCGGGATCGTATTTTAGCCTCTCCGCTGCCCAGCTGGTAACTAAAAATATACACATCACCATGATTACAACAAAAAAATAGACAAGTTCATGTTGACAGAAACGATGAGCTGCAGCACAGACTCACCTGAAAACTAGGTGTCCGCTCTGTAGACCGAGGCTGATGAAGTCCTTGCCTTTGCCGTGTTCTCCGGGTACCTCAAAACAAACATGGTAGGTCAGCAGGAGAATTTCATGTTGTTCAGACTAAACTGCTGGCCACTGACCAGCTCCGGTAACTTTCCACATCAGGAGCTGTACTGAGCAAACATGACATGACGCAGGGCTGACTTTGTTTTCTTCCAATACAATGTTAACCATGACACTATACCTTACATGCAAGACAACAATGGACAAACAAAACATAATGCATGTTGTAAATAAAACAAATACTAACTCGTCTCAAATCCGGTGGATTTCTACTTGAACTCTGAAGTTTTTCATCATTTTAGCAAAGAACTCAAAAGTGTCTTGTGTTGGAGTGGATACCTTTTTACTATCATGCATCTTTCGTAAATTTCGTGCGCCACTGGTCTCCTGAAGAAAATGGAGGGGGAGTTAAGAGCAGCACATGCATGTGTTAAGTGGTGTGAGACTGAGCATGCCCAGCAGAGTTACAGCCTCAGCAGCACAATTATGACTGCCACAGCAGCACGATGGATACTACTGCAAAACATGAACTGGTTACATAAAGCACTGATGATACACAGAAAACACGTTCAGTGTTACAAAGTGTCACATTCTTACAGATCAGGCGATGATTCTGAGTCAGAGTGGGGGTGTGGAGGCAAAGTTAGGGAGGAAATCAAACAAGTGAGGGGGAAGGATTTGAGTTTCAGACGGCTGAGACCTGAGTTCAGGACCAGGGGGCCAACACTTACCACTCCCTGCCACAGGACCAGGCCCTCCAAGGACTTGGTTTTGATTTCCATTTCTATGGTTTCTGGTGAGTCAGGAGCACTAAGACGAAAAACATCCTCACTTTTAGTAAATCATGAAAAGAACTCAAAACCATGAGGGGAAAAAAGGAAAAGGCATGCAGATGTTACCTTCTTGGGAAAACTGACTTAGGAAGGGCCATGTAGCCATCATTGTGGAAAGAAGCTGCATACTGATAGGGTGAATCTACAAAACATTGCAAAAGGTTCTGCATAAGGTTAATGATACAGTTATTATTATAGTGCCCTCTAGTGGTAAAAAGTTGGAAGATCCCTGTAACATTATGATGCCTGAAATCTAAAATGAGACCATTTAAGTTTTAAGGACGTGAAAAAACATATTAGTCCTCATTCAGATAAAGATGTTAACATCATGCTCAAACATTCAAAGCTTTGAAGGGATATTCTGGCCAGTCTGAAGTAGGAGAAACTTTAAAAAAGGTTCTGAAAATTTAATATTTTACCTGTTGTAGTTATCTTTAAGTGTCTCCAAATCAGAGAAGACGAGACTGAGGAGCTAAAGTCATCTAAACACAGTCAAAACCATCTTGAATTGATTTCAACATAAAAAACCAAGAAATACGCCGATGCCTCCCATTTAATATTGCACTTTATCATTGCATTATAAGTATCTACAAATAATAATATACCATAAAACTAGAAAGCATAGTGTCCTCAAATAATAGAGGCGATCAGTTCAAATATATATATGGTGGTGGCCATATTGAATTTTGACGTGGCGACCGACTTTTCAAGTGACCTTTCTTAAGATGCAGCCACACACCAAAATGAAAGTCGGCACAATGCTTATTTTTGAACCATGCATTTTAAGAAAATATACTTTTAAGCAATATACAACCCGGATTCCAAAAAAGTTGGGACACTAAACAGATTGTGAATAAAAAGTGAATGCAATGATGTGGAGAAGGCAAATGTCAATATTTTATTCGTAATATTACATAGATGACAGATCAAAAGTTTAATCTGAGTAAATGTAACATTTTAAAGAAAAAATATGTTGATTCAAAATTTCACAGTGTCAACAAATCCCAAAAAAGTTGGGACAAGTAGCAATAAGTGGCTGGAAAAAGGAAATTGAGCATATAATGAACAGCTGGAACACCAATTAACACTAATTAGGTCAATTGACAACATGACTGGGTATAAAAAGAGCTTCTCAGAGTGTCAGTGTCTCTCAGAAGCCAAGATGGTAAGAGGATCACCAATTCCACCATTGTTGCACAGAAAGATAGTGCAGCAATACCAGAATGGTGTTACCCAGCGTAAAATAGCAAAGACTTTTAAGTTATCATCATCAACCGTGCATAACATCATCAAAAGATTCAGAGAATCTGGAACAATCGCTGTGCATAAGGGTCAAGGCCATAAAACTCTACTGGATGCTCGGGATCTCCGGGCCCTTAAACGTCACTGCACCTCAAACAGGAATGCCACTGTCAAGGAAATAACAGAATGGGCTCAGGAATACTTCCAGAAAGCATTGTCAGTGAACACAATCCACCATGCCATCCGCCGTTGCCAGCTGAAACTCTATAGTGCAAAGAGGAAGCCATTTCTAAGCAAGCTCCACAAGCTCAGACGTTTGCACTGGGCCAGGGGTCATTTAAAATGGAGTGTGGCAAAATGGAAGACTGTTCTGTGGTCAGATGAGTCACGATTTGAAGTTCTTTATGGAACACTGGGACACCATGTCATCCGGACTAGAGAGGACAAGGATAGCCCAAGTTGTTATCAACGCTCCGTTCAGAAGCCTGCATCACTGATGGTATGGGGTTGCATGAGCGCTTGTGGCATGGGCAGCTTGCATGTCTGGAAAGGCACCATTAATGCAGAGAACTATGTTCAGGTTCTAGAACAACATATGCTCCCATCTAGACGTCATCTCTTTCAGGGAAGACCCTGCATTTTTCAACACGATAATGCCAGACCACATTCTGCAGCAATCACAACATCATGGCTACGTAGGAGAAGGATCTGGGTACTGAAATGGCCAGCCTGCAGTCCAGATCTTTCACTTATAGAGAACATTTGGTGCATCATAAAGAGGAAGGTGCGACAAAGAAGGCCCAAGACGATTGAACAGTTAGAGGCCTGTATTAGACATGAATGGGAGAGCATTCCTATTTCTAAACTTGAAAAACTGGTCTCCTCTGTCCCCAGACGTCTGTTGAGTGTTGTAAGAAGAAGGAGGGATGCCACACAGTGGTAAAAATGGACTTGTCCCAACTTTTTTGGGATTTGTTGACGCCATGAAATTTGGAAACAACAGATTTTTCCCTTAAAATGATACATTCTCTCAGTTTAAACTTTTGATCTGTGATTTGTGTTCTATTCTGAATAAAATATTAGATGTTGGCACCTCCACATCATTACATTCAGTCTTTATTCACAATTTGTTTAGTGTCCCAACTTTTTTGGAATTCGGTTTATAAAAACTAGAAAGCATAGTTCCCTCAAATGATTGGGGTGTCCAGTGGTGGCCATTTTGGATTTTGACATGGCAACCCAAGTTGGTACTTCTCTTAATTTTCAAGTTAGCCCACTCACAACATGCACGGACAGAGGGTATTTCCAATCCCCCCATTTTCACTGTGTGACGGGGAAAAACATAACATGGTGGTTCATTATATCATAGATCTTTACATTTGCATTCATTTCTTCACACGTGCTTATTTACATAATATTTTATTGTTCTTTTCAAGAGCAAATACCTGCAGCACAAGCTAGCTGTAACAAATTTGGCATTTTATTCTAACCATGTCTTGTCTTGTCTTAACAGTGTAAATGTCTATAAACTCGGATTACATAAGACGTTTTAAAGGTGGAGCTGTTTTAAGATGGTTGCGAACCCTTTGATCTTGGCTGAGTTTGAACTTAAACTCAATTTTTATCAACTGAGCAGGTAAAATAATGTATTTTTTAAAAACTTTTCAATGCCCTCAAATTCAAAATGGTCAAAATATCCCTTTAGGTGACCTGATTGTGTTCTGGCAGCATGAGTTTCATCATCGTGCTGAGACATTTCATGTCTGTTTTTCTTTTAATTTCATTCACATCTGAAGGTCATACCAACTTAAGAACAATTTTTTATGCTCAGATTAATTATGGAAAGAGGAACTGCATTTTTTATTCTCCTAAGAGTTACACGGTCTCATGCTGAATGTGTTTCTGTAATAAAATACATCCCAGGCTTCAGTAGGTGCACAGAATCATTAAGCAAATGTGGCTCTTCAGACAACCATCACCTGCTCAGAAGGAGGTTATCTGTCATTTCTTACAGATTGCAACAACTTTGACCTCTCTCTTGTAGAACAGACTAAACTGACACCAACCGTGACTCCGTGAACAAGCATCACAGCGCCCTCTCAAAAGGCAAAGTTGTTAGTAAAAGTGTGGACGCTCTGACATGGAACAGACTGGACAATCTGGCTGAGACAAGAAGAACAAGAGCTTCAGGGCTGTTTTATGCTGAACAGGCAGGTTTTAAATAGGAACAAGGCTGTGTGTGGTGAGTAGCCATCTTTTAGACACTGACATGACAATAGGAAGAAAGAATAAAAGAGCTCCACATTCCTGCCATTTCCTGGATGAAAATGGCACAGTGAGTACAAAAACAGGCAGCAGACATCTATGTACTGTATTTCCTGGCTTCAGTCCATCACTGTTACTTTTTAGATTGGATGCAGAATTCCCTTCTCTCATCTGTCCAAAATAGCTAAAAGCCTCAGCTGCAGGTTGAGAACAGACGCAATGTTTTTTTTTTTTTTTGCATGTTAGGCAATAGACAACTGAGGTTGAGCTCAGACAGAACACGGGCCCCTCATACTCAAGTCGGGGCCCTGTTAGTCACGGTCGACAGACTGAACGCTGAGATACTGTACCATTCGCCTCGCTAGCTTCAGAATTCCTCTGGGTCTCTGGGATGCTGAGGACCTGGCCTGTATGTGCAGGACACAGCCATGAGAGGGCAGAAAGGGAATGCGCACATGTGCAGTAGTCCCTCGCTACTTAGTGGTTCATTCATTGCAGACTCGCTCTATTGTGGTTGTTCAAAATAAGATTGGACATAACACACAACTGATGGATGAGCCGCATGATCAGCATGGAATTTGTATTTTAAATAAACTATTTTAAATCATTTAGCACCTCCTGCACCTTTGTGCAGCCCATACTGCAGGATAAACTTCCTACTGCAGGATAAACTTCCTGCTGCAGATGATCAGCTGTTCTCCATGCAGAGTGGAGAAGTGGGCGTGGCCAAGAGTGCTTGCAGGTGGCAAAGAGCAGCGGAGGCAGAGAGCTGAAACCATGACATTCTGTGCTCTTCTAGAGCATTTAGAGTTTAGAAACATTGTTTAGAATATTGCAAGAGTGTGCGAAGGGTTTAAAACGCCTTTATATATATATATATATATATATATATATATATATACATATATAT
>NC_056508.1:12707153-12717107 GCF_014905685.2 Nematolebias whitei
GAAGCAGTGGACTGAGTCTGGAGTAGAAACATCCAGAGCCACCGTGCACAGGCGTGTGCAGGAAATGGGCTACAGGTGCCGCATTCCCCAGGTCAAGCCACTTTTGAACAAGAGTGTGTCAGAAGCATCTTGCCTGGGACTGCTGCTGAGTGGTCCAAAGTTGTTCTCTGATTACAGTAAATTTTACATTTCCTTTGGAAATCAAGGTGCCAGAGTCTGGAGGAAGAGAGGAGACACAGAATTCACATTGCTTGAGGTCCAGTGTCAAGTTTCCACAGTCACTGGGGTGTCGTGTCATCTGCTGGTGTTGATCCACTGTGTTTTATCAAGGGCAGGGTCAATGCAGCTAGCTATCAGGAGATTTTGGAGCATTTCATGCTTCCATCTGATGAAAAGCTTTATGGAGATGAAGATTTCATTTTTCAGCATGACCTGGCACCTGCTCACAGTGCCAAAACCACTGGTAAATGGTTTACTGACCATGGTATTACTGTGCTCAATTGGCCTGCCAACTCTCCTGACCTGAACCCCATAGAGAACCTGTGGGATATTGTGAAGAGAAAGTTGAGAGACGCAAGACCCAACACTCTGGATGAGCTTAAGGCCGCTATCGAAGCATCCTGGGCCTCCATAACACCTCAGCAGTGCCACAGGCTGATTGCCTCCATGCCACGCTGCATTGAAGCAGCCATTCATGCAAAAGGATTCCCGACCAAGTATTGAGTGCATAACTGAACATGATTATTTGAAGTTTGGCGTTTTTTGTATTAAAAACACTTGTCTTTCATTGGTGGGATGAAATATGCTAATTTTTTGGGACAGGCATTTTGGGTTTTCATGAGCTGTATGCCATAATCATCAGTATTAAAACAATTAAAGACCTGAAATATTTCAGTTGGTGTGCAATGAATCTGAAATATATGAAAGTTTAATTTTTATCATTACATTATGGAAAATAATGACCTTTATCACAATATGCTATTTTTTTGAGAAGGACCTGTATATATACACTGTATATATAAATAAACTACAACTTACCACTTGTACTACTATTCCTACTTCGCAGTTTTTCACCTATCGCGGGTCTTCAGGGTACGGATCCCCCACGATAAACGAGGGACTACTGTAATCATTTAAGGGGATCCCTCCCAGCATGCACTGCAGTGATGTGTGAGACCATATCACTTTAGGGAAAATTTGAGCCACATGGGCTGTGTGTTTCTGGCCTGCTTTGATGATTGTTCTATTTCTCCACAGGACAGATTTATGGACTAAGGGACGTGTGTACTGGGGGCAGACATGTTGAATGTTTAGATAAACGGGTTTCTACTTAAAAAACAACATTTCCCCATGTAATCATAACACTTTATTATTGCCAAGTAATACTTACTTTCCTCGCAGCTGAAGCCTGTGTACCCAGGTGAACATACACACTTGCTGCTCACACAACTTCCTCCGTTTTGGCACTGAAGGTCACCCTGGCACGCAAACTTCACCACCTCACAACGTTCACCTGCAGGACACGTACAGCCATGAGTCAGAGGTGAAAGGTTGAGTCCTGGTCACACCCCCCAAACTCCTATGACAATATTTTCCCCCCAAAACACCTGAAATGTTGAATTTGTGTTAGATTAAAAAAATGAAAACTTAGTTTCACCTAATCACTTATAAACTGAGCTGTATCAGATGAGGGATAAATAAAAGTCCTCTCTGAAAGACAGGAGCATCCAGAGAACATCTGGAAGTTGTTTACAAAAACTAACCTTCGAATCCGTCCTTACAGAGACACTGGTACTCGTACTCGGCACTCGACAAGCATTCGCCACCATTGAGGCAGGGCCGGAAGTCACATGGACTGTTGTTCACACATCTGCTGATGGATTTGCTCTCCGTGAAGCTGTAGGACAAATCCAGCTTCTTGTTGTTGATGGAAACCTACACAGGAGGTGGCAGCATGTTTGGGCTTTGTGCAAAAATATTCATTAACTTTTCATCTGTTCCTTCAGTGCAGAGGCTTCTCACCTCGCCTATACAGCCCTCGAACATTCGGCTGACGTTGGCAGGTTTGGGCAGGACCTCCATGCTGGGTACTCCTCCCAGGTACATAGGGGTGTGGATATTTAAACCTTGGGATTTTCCTGGGGATGTCCTCCTTTCCACTGGACCCTGATCCACCTTCAGGTGACCAGCCTTTTGGTTGCGCTCGGCCACAACTCTGTGCCACTGACCCAGAGACACCGGCTGAGGACTGAGAAGAACTGCCTGTCCTGAAAGAAGATGGAAGCAAATATTCAAAAAGCACAGAGACTCACTGAAGTCAAAACAACTGAAGCTTTAATGAAGGGCACCGATGTATAAGCTTTAAAGCACACTTTTGACTTTCAACCCATTATTCTTCTGTTTCATGATTTTCATTTAGTTACTTCTCCCACAGTTTTAAAAAAAGGCATTTAAAGACAATATCAAAACGCACTGTTCAATCACGTGCTTTTGCTCGAAGTATGTCATGCTGATATATTTAAGGTTTAATATCTCAGTTTAAGTTTTATGGTTTATAAAGGTTTAATGTCTAAACTTTCTAAAAAATTTTACAGGTAGATGTGTTCTACTCCCACAAACTTTACACATCCAGTACATTTGTTACTTCATGTAGGTGTCCCACACCCACAATACTGCTATAGGACCTATAGTTTTCTGTCCAGTGCACACATCCAAACTCTCACTGACTTCCATTATATCTGAGCTCAGAATGTCCTCTTTAAAACTGAAAGTAAAGGGTGTTTTAAACTGCATTCATATTTGATACATAACTTGATACATATTTTTGGTCAGAAATTATTTTAATATGACAAAGGTTTTACACAGCAACGGTTGAGGCTTACATTCTACTCTGAGTTTCTGGCTGTTTGTCATATTAGGAGTACTGTTGGGCAGTGAAAGCCACAAGTGTGTGATTACCATGGTGACACCAATGAGTCAGATTTATTTAAATCTTGATCTCCTTACAATTCTCATAGTTTTTTCATTAAAATGTTTAGATCTTCACAAAAATTACTTAAATTACTTTTGCGACTGATAAAGGCAGGATAATGTATGTTGGAATATTATGCAGTAGGTGCCCTGGTACTCTTTGCACATGTCAGGTCACTAGTTACTCAGCAATTTCTTGTGGTGTGGTATGCCGGGGCCACTGCCAGGGACAGACAGACTGCAACGCGTTGTGCGCTCTGCTGAGAAGGTAATCGGCTGTAGCCTTCCATCTATCCATGACCTGTACGCCTCCAGGACTGTGCGGCGAGCAGGTCGGATTACAGCTGACCCTTCTCACCCTGCATATGAATAATCTGAACCTCTCCCCTCAGGCAGGAGGCTTTGGTCCATTCAGACCAGAACCTCCCGCCATAAGAACAGCTTCTTCCCCTCTGCCATCGGACTCTTGAACACTCATTATCCCGTTACTGTATAACTCTGCTTCGGTCACTTTATCACTGTATTTTAACTGCACTACTCCATCTGCACGTTTTTTTCCGAGTATTGTATTGTATTGTATTGGTGTACATATGTTTTCTTTTATCTTTTATATTATATATGCACCTTTATGCCGAAGCAAGTTCCTAGTCTGTGAATCCTGTTCATTGACAATGGCAATAATAAAATGAATCTGAATCTCGTTACTCAGCAATTTCTTCTTCTCCTCTGGCTCTCGCTCAAGACAGACGCTTCTGCTCCCCCCCCCCCCCTGCTCTCCCTTTTCTCCTGCTTCTGCTCTCTTGTGTCTTGGAGCTCCTGGTACACATCTCCCGAATCTGAGAATCTGGATCTGACGAGCTGGACTTTCAACGAAATCGACAAAATCTTTTCAACAAAACAACAGGGTCCTGGAGAACCCTCAGGCCTGGCTGAGACTCGCTGCAGGGTACATCAGAGATCAGCTGATGTGTCTTTCAGTTCTGTCTCAGGAGGACGCTGAAGACGATTATATTTTGGATTTATGATAGCAGGGGTTCTGCTCTTTGGCATCAGTGGGGCTCTGTTTTATCAACTTAAAGAAGACATCGGCAGCTGTTTTGGCCATGGCAAAGTTTCCGAGTCTGTGTTTGGTACGTGCTATGAGGACTCAAAATCAACTGATTTACGAGCTAAACCGTAAGATGGAGGCGATTTGTGAGACTCACAGGCCACCTGCGGCTTTAGGACTCATCAGCATGTTGGGAACGACCTTGAGGAAGGCTCATAACACAGATCAGCGGAGTGAATACCCATACATTTTGGCCATTTTGGACTGAGAAAGTTCCAGCAGGACTCAAGGCTGACGAGAAAAAAACAGTCTGCCTGAAGAAAATCAACAATTGTGGCTTTTCTGAATCTGACTCCCACGTTTGGCCTCAGATTTCTCCTGGGACATGGGGAACTAGGGAAAAAAAGCTTTGGCTACCCCCCCCCCCCCCCCCCACACACACACCTGAACTTCTGTGCAGGCTTATCAGAACTGTGTCGGCTGACCAGCATCTTATCAGGACTATGGCCTATCTATCTGAAAGTGCTTCATGGACAAACCTCACCATCTTGCCATCAAATGCATATGTAATGTGTCAATAAATGTGCTTGCTGGTAGAGTTTTGATGTCTTAAATCGTGTCCTGATAAAACAAGATGTGAAGAGATCTTTTATTGTAATACCACTATCCACCCTCATGGCCTTTCCCCCTTTTCTATCTAAAAGTATTCTGATAAATAATAAGGGGCCGCGCTATGATAGAAGCAGCAACGTGCACTCCGCACATCTTTCGGACAACTGTACGAACATAATTTCACTGTATCCCGGTAAAATGATAATAAAGCTTATTCTGATTCTGAATTACACAAAGTAAATGTTACCTGTGCCCAGTTCATATCTGAACTCCACGTGTCCGTCCACCATGGAAATGGTCACAAAGTCCTCCACCTTCATTTTTTTCCCACCGCAGAAGAACATCAGGCCGTTTCTCTCCATGGGCTTGAAGTCCAGCTCGACACGCAGATCATCATGGACATTGGTCAGAGGAGGATAAGCTATATATGACACCTCACCATCAAACAGTGGAGTTGTCACTAGTTCCCCTGGTTTAGATTATGAAGTTGGATGGAATATAGAAGTATTAACAAAATTTTTAGTAAAAAAGAGAGAAAGAGCATTGAAGTATAACTATTTGTATAAATAACAGAGTTACATCTTGTCTTACCTTCCATGCATTTATTTCCAAACTTGCCTAGATGGCAGCGGCAGTCGTAGCCCAGGCCACTCGGGCGATTGATGCAAGTAGCATCAGGGCCGCAGGCCTCTGCAGGAGTAAGTGTTCCAAAAAACACAAGAAACTCAAATAGTTTATTTTATTCATGTGCACGATACTCCCTAATGATGTATATTCGTGATCCTGAATTACTTGTAAACTCAGTTGTACCTGAGTGACAGTGACGAGATGAGTGATGCTGGCAGTTGCTGCCTGTAAATCCTCTGGAGCAGCTGCACTTATACAAGCTGGCTTCAGAGTCCTCACACCTCCCTCCATTCTGAAGAAAAGACAGGAAGTACAGGCATTAAATATCCATCCATCATTATCTTTACCCGCTTCTTCTTTTCGGGTCACGGGGGTCACTGGTGCTCATGTCCAGCAGTCACTGTGCGAGAGGTGGGGGACACCCTGGACAGGTTTCCAGTCCATCACAGGGACACATAGAGACAAACGAGACAAACAACCATTCACTCTCTCACTCTCACCTAGGGACAATTTAGAGTTACCAATCAGCCTAACATGCATGTTTTTGGTCTGTGGGAGGAAACCTGAGTACCTGGAGAAAACCCACTCATGCACAGAGAGAACATGCAAACTCCACCCAGAAAGGACCCGGACCGGGATTTGAACGAGGGTAACCTGCTTGCTGAGAGGCAGCTGCTCTACAAACTGCGCCACCATGCTAACCGGTATTAGATATGCTGTACTAAAAACACTGAAGAAAATGATCAAATTCATATTACAAAGATTATACCAACCTGGCATGGATGGTCTTTGCAGGTGGGGCAGTTTGTGACACCAGTAGAGCTGCGGTCCAGGTCTTTAAAGATGACCTCCTCTCCCTGAATGACAAGCTGACGGATACAACCTGCATGAAATCCAGACAGGACAACTCTTTACACGTGGAAATACTTTGTCCTATTAATTCAATGATGGTGTAAATTATGTGACGACTTACCCACAAACCCAGTCTTAATGCCAGCAGTTTTGGCAAGGACAGTGTAGTTGGGGTAACCACCCACATGCAACTCTTCATTCAGATCAAGGCCTTGGAACTTGCCCTGATTAAAAAAAAGGTTCTTAAATGACAAAAATCCAATGAAAAGAAGATGGTTCCTAGTTTTAGTTTTAAAACAGATTACATTTGGGGTTCCCCAAGGCCCCATCTTCAGTCCTGTCATGCTTGAATTATAAATTTTGCTTTATGTTCCATTTATATGAAATTTAATTAAATTTTTTTTTAAATATATGTACAGATTTTTATACTATCTGCTTGTAAAATTGCACTGATGATATCAATGAATGAATAAATTTAAACTTCCTTCATCTCAAAGAAGCCATGACTGGGGTCATCACATATGAACAAACATATTGATGATTTTCTTTCTTTTTTCTTAATTTTAAGACTTATTTCAAAATTGTGTTGCTTGTTTGAAAGGTTCTTTATTGTTTGGCCATGTCCTATTCTAAAGAAACAAAGGTCATGTCTGTCTCATGTTCATAGATATTTCAAAATCTGAATGTAAAATTAAACATGACTGAACAGTAGTTGCTCATAATTATTTAATTAATTTAAACATTTAAACACAAACTGCTCAAGAATTGGAACGTTTTAGGTAAGATTAAATACCCAACTGTTCTCCCTGGCATTTAATCTAATCTAAACTTGATATTTAGATTTTATCCAATATAGTTACTTCTTGCCAATGTCCTTGTTTATGGTTTTAGGGAACTAATTTTTTCCCTTTAGTTTTGTTAGATTTCGGTTATTTAGTACTTTGTAAAGTGTTTTTTTTTTAATATATATAATCATGACACTGATATTACAGTACCTGTGAGGTGCCACTGATGGGCTCCCCTCCATCTACAATTATATATCCCTGGGTGAGATTTCGATGCAGCTCAACAGTGTGAAACTCTCCCAGTTTTATGGAGTTAGGGTCCCTTATGGTAGCCATTCCAGAGCCCACGTCAAACCTGGGATAAGACACATTTCATAAGTTATAGTTCTCAACAACCCTCCTCATGTTGCACTTGTTGTTGGTGATGTAGCTGAAAATACTTCAGAGCCCTGACCTGAACTCCAAGCGGCCGCTCACAAGTCCCAGAGAGATAAAGTCAGCTCCTGTGGACTTCCTCTGGCCATTGTAGAGGATCATGCCTACACAGCCCAAACAAGGGAATCAATATTAACACATACAGTTAGGGGGGAAACAAGACCACCCTTTTCAGTTTTAGAGGTTTATGTATCAGGAGGACATAATTAAAATTATTTGATCTTTATCAAGCTCTAAAATTATTAAAATCTAAGGATAACGTTACAAAACCATGCAACACACTTCACCGTGTCATTTTGATAAACAAATTAAGCTGAAATAGAAAAGCTGTGAGTGAAAAACTAAGTCCACTCTTGCTGCTTCCATAAAAGTGAAAGTATCAGCAAGGTGCTGCTGATCAAATACAATTAACTCAACTTCAACAACTGTGACCATAAGAAATATAACTAGGAGTCTTCTGCTCGGGAGCAGACAGGTGTGTTTAGCACAATGCCAAGAAGGAAAGACATCAGCAATGATCTAAAAGAAGCACGAGTTGCTGAAGGGAGAGGTTAAAGGTCACTTCCTAATGGTTTGAAGTTCATCATTCTACTGTGAGGAGAATGTAGAATGTAGTAGAATGAGTAGTAGTAGTTTATGAGTGGAAAGCATATGGGACAGCTGCCAATCTTCCCAGGAGTGGATGTCAGAGTGTAGTGCTCAGAGCAATGACCAAACGTTGCATCTGAACACAGCCACAGCCCTTCTAGAACAATGGCTTTGAAAAGATGATACCAAAGAAGAAATGTTTGCCCATTATATGCAGTCATGTTTGGTGAAAACCAAACCATGTCAGCACAAACACCTTAAACTGGCAGCACAACGGCTCAGTGGTTAGCACTGTTGCCTCACAGCAAGAAGGTCCTGGGTTCAATCCCTGATTGGACCTGGGGTCTTTCTGTGTGGAGTTTGCATGTGCTTCTCGTGCTTGCGTGGGTTTTCTCCAGGTACTCTGGTTTCCTCCCACAGATCAAAAAACATGCATGTTGGGCTGTCTTCAGGCCCAGGCCTCTCTTGCAAGAGATCTGTGATCTCAATGGGATTTGTCTGGTTAAATAAATGTTAATAAATAATAAATAAATAAACCAGCTGTCAGCACAGTGGTGGAGGGGTAATGATTTGGGCTTGTTTTGCAGTCACAGCACGTCATAGGTCGACTGTACACCCCTCTGCAGACAAAACAATGATACAAACAATAATGCAATTGAAGTTTGGACCAAACTGGGTCATGATGTAACAGGACAATGATCCCAAACACAGCAGCAAAACAACAAAACGTCTGAAAGAGTAAAAAAATCAAGATGCTGAAATGGTCCAGTCAATGTCCAGACCTGAAATTTGATTGAACTGCTGGGATGGGACCAGTGAAAGCTGGAGAGAAACAAATGTCTGCAAAACTCAATGAACTGTCACAACCCTGTGAGATCTGATAAAGTCCCAGAGAAAACATCTGAGTCACTGCTGGATGTTCAACAAGCAGTTGGATCATGGGGTGGACCTTGTTCTTTGTTCACAGCTCTTCCATTTTGACAGTGATGACATGGTGGAACCTGTGGTGTGTTTTTGTACACTTGAGGTGACATTTTACACTTTTAGAACCTGGTAAAAACAGATCAGTTTTGTTACGTCCTGATACACAAAACACTGAAATTGTAAAAAGGTGAACCTCGTTTTTTTCCCTTGACTCCAACTATGCACACTACAATAATAATATCCATCCTAACAAATTTATGAATCTGTAAGTTTTATTGCCAAAATAAACATCTGATCCAAACTGTAGAATTTTTGGCTCAAGGAACTGAGATTGCACATTTACCAACTTGTTAGGATGGACACGATTTTTGGAAATCCTTCACAGATCAAAGGTGGATGGTAAAATAAAGCAGCATGCCATGATGTCACAGGGTTAAAGCCAACCAAAGCCGTGCTCCAAACTGCTGTCAAATAACTGGGCTGTAAAAACCCGATGCACAATAATACTAGCTTTCCTTTTCTTTTATCCACATGCTGGAAATGCACATGCGTTGTACTGATGAAGAGCACATGCTCCTGGAGGGGTGTGTGGGCATCCATCATCTGTGAAAGCTTTGAGAAGGGCAGTGTAGACTGTGATCCACCACACAAATTAGGGATTAGGTCATATTTGGTCAAACTAAACTAAACACATTTCCAGATTCCTGATTTTTGAGCTACATTTTGATGCCTAGCTCACCCTGATACCATGAGTGGTTCCAAAGATTTGTCTTTCTAATCAAGAATACTCTGAAAAATTGGTCTGAATGCTATTTGGAGTGTATTTAAAATTATGCTATTATGTATTCGGAGATCTGGATTTCCAAGTTGCTTTTGAAATGAACTTTGCTAGCACGCAGAGCAAGTGTTAATTATTAATACTACTCAGAAAAGTGTTTCAAAACATTCTTCAGGATTATTGTTAAAAAAGAAACGTTTCGCCCCTCATCCAAGAGGCTTCGTCAGTCTGAGGCCTAGCCATCTGGTATTACCCAGAAGCCACCCTGACTCTTGTGTTTCAAGCCTGCCTCAGATACCCCTGAAGTCTGGCCTTTTCACTAATGGTTTCAAAAA
>NC_056508.1:12717207-12723070 GCF_014905685.2 Nematolebias whitei
TTTTTTGTTGTTATATACCTGGATGACTGAGAAAACAAACTTTGTGTCTTCAGGATTATATTTCACACATTTATTTCAGGAGACCCATAGATAAGTTATTTACTCATCATATTTTGACATATTCCAATATTTGCTGTGTATGTGATGCTGGCTACATCTCACTACACTACATTGTAACTTAACCCACATTTCAATGTGATGGGTCACAAATGTGGTCAGTTCTGCAAATGTGCATGAAAACTACTCAACTGCTGTCCAACAGATCTGCATTTGTATTTTTTGCTGCTTGAACAAGAAAGTTGACAAAAAAGTCCAAAAAATTCAAAGACAAGTTATAAGAAACAATAAGACATTTTTTTCCCCCTGTAATATTTGGATATTTTCTCATAATACATCTACACATCTTGTAAAAAAAATCTATATGTTGTACTTGCAAAGTAATTTTGACTTTAATTTGACTTGATTTATAGCCATGCAGCCCTGTCTGGTGGCGTGATGTCTTTGGTGGATTTGTGAACACAACTGAAAACATTGCTCATGCATCGTTTTGCACATTTCTTTCACAGCCCATAAATCAGCTCTGAGGGCATTGGGGAAGTCTGATGCAGACAGAAAACAGCTCTGCCAACATCAGCTTTCACTTCCCGAGACTCACCAGCATACAATATGAGACCTTCCCACCACATGGGTGAGGTGTGGGAGAGAGGGGAGGGACAGAAGATCCAGAGAGATTACATTCAATGAAATATCAAAAGCATAAAAAATAAACAAGTAGGAAAAAAGCACATTTATCAGACTCTTACCATCAACGTTGTCTGGTCTGAAGTTGATCTTTATGTTGAAAGCTTTGTAGGCGTTTTTGATGGTGGGCAGTGTGAGGTAGGACAGGGGCTCCTGGGCGAAGTACGGCATCACTCTCTCTGAAAAAGCCCACGTGAAGTGAGATCCAAACGTGTCTGTAACTCACAGCTCTGCTGAACACGTCACACACTCACCGTGGACCTGGAGCCTGGTGAAGGCTTCCACTTTGCCCTGCTTGTTGGAGGCTGTGCAGACGTAGGTGCCAGAGTCCTCATGGGTGACCCGAGGAACTGTCAGCACATTGGCCTCCTGGACACACTTGGGAGGAAGTTCTCCCTCCATCTTCAAAGAAATAAAAAGGCAAAAACACATTTCAGCACATCAACATAAAGGCAATGATGCAACACATGGTTGCCCCTGCAACACATGGTTGCCCCTCATTGAAAGGTGGGCAACAATGCTTATTGTTTTTATTCTGTTTGTGTTCAATTGCCTGGTGTGTTAGCAAAATATCTCATGAAACAGTGGACAGATTTTATTAAAAGTCTCAGAAAGTAATCAGTGGATGCACATTTACAATAAATTGACTTTTTTTTTAAGTCAAAATGGACGACCTTTGCAAACACAGAACTGTCTATAACTCGTTTTAAAAATATTGAGCTAAAATGAACAAGGTTTTGTTATACTGCACAAGAATGAAGGTGAACACCAAAGTTCATGCTCAATAATCCAGCTACAAATCCAACAATGTTCAGTCAGGTCATCTGGACGGTTTCTTTTTTTGCCGAGACGTTTCGTCCTTCATCTGAAGGACTTATTCAGTATGAGGTGCTGGATTCAACTCAGTCGTATAAATAGCTCCTTCTCATAGTGGATCAACCAGTTTGCTGATCCACTACAAAAATGAACAAAATGTTTCTACTTTTTTTTTTTGTTTGTTTTGTTTTTTGAACGTCCAGAGGACCAGACTTAACTTTTTTAGATTTTTCTACCTGGATTTTTAAGCATGCATCAGGATATTTTTTGTTATCATTCTCATAAAATGGACAAACATTTATGGCAGTACCCATCTTGGATTTTAATGTGGCACTCCAATTTTTGAAAGGAACCTTTCATGCTCCTAGATGTAGACACACACCCAGATGAAAGTCAGTGCCTCACTGATTTTTCAAGTTATCTCGCTCACAACGTGCATGGAAGAATGGACAAACAGAGGGTATTTCCAATTTCCGCTCTTCCCTCCGCAACGGGGAACAAAATGTCCTTTAACACAATATTTCTGAATTTGTTTGGAGAAACTTTTATTTTAGCCAAATCTCATTTCCTAGTTTTAATCCCACCACCCTTGGGCCTTAAGTCAAATCTTCAAGTGAAACAGTTTGCTGATAAAACAGGACATTCCTTCAAGAAGCCTGTACGCCATAAATTGTTTCTGATTTTATTTCTTGTAACCAGACACAGGAGTTTCCCATGTGTCTGGTTTCTATCTTGCATCAGAGGAAGACTGCCCATGACACTAAATGTTTTAGACAGAAAAAAAACATCAAAACTAGACATTATCTTAGCTTTTAGGAAATATTTGTGCAAATCAAATCGAGTGCAGCTTAACCCTCCAATTCAAGTGTATATCTGAAAAAAAAACTTGATTTTTAGGCCCAGATAGCCCTGCCTCTAATTCACAGATACAAATGAGATGTGAATGTGAAATGTAGGGGTAGAAGGAGGTAGAAGGAGTCAAATGGAAGCTTTTGTGGGTTACCTTTGACCATTTGATATCAGGGGCTGGATACCCTGAAGCCACGCAGGGCAGGACTGCGTTGGACCCAACAGTCACCTCCTTCATTTCTGGTAGTGCAGCAATTTGAGGAAGAGCTGAAAAAAACAGGCAATAATTCAAATAAAGAATACAGTAAGTGCATAAAACATCAACAAATTTCAATCAAAACATTTGAAAGTGCATAAATGTCTGAAAAAAGAGAAAAAATAAATTTGCACTCACATTGGACTTTAAGGAGCACCTGAGACTGAACCGAGCCCACATTGTTGGTGGCCGTACAGCGGTACTGACCAGCGTCGGCCTCAGTGACCCGCTCGATTCTCAGCATGCCACCTTTCACCATGATGTGCGCTGGCAGCAGGCTACCGACTTTACTCCATTTTACCATGGGCTCCGGGTCACCGACAGCCTGGCACTCAAACTCCACAGAGTTCCCGATTATCACCGTCTGCACCGACGTTCGCACATTAATCATGACCTTTGGCAGAGCTGCAGAACAGGAAGGACAGGAGAATCACAAAGTTATGGTTGCTTTAAAGTGAATTGAAAGGTGACCTCATGAGTCAATGTCTAAAATAAAACAGTAACTCAAAACTAAAAACAACATGATACAAAATACACGAAGTCCTTTTAATAAAGCCAAGCAGTTGTTTAGGACTCATTTATGTAATAATCTGAGATGAAGACATTTTGATGGATTAACTGCAGAAGTGTGCAGAGAATCAAGATCAAGAGAAAAGTTAAAGCTGCTGCCATTGCCTCAAATGGATCACCATGGTAACCACACACCTGTGTAACTCAGAGGGATTTAAACAGTAAATTTAAACATTCATCTCTTCAAGATGAGTGTTTTTCTAGGTTGGAATTGAGAACGAGCCAGCTTTGGTAAGCCAGGGTCATAGCGCCAAGGCCCCTACCTTTGGCCACTGCCTTTGGCCACTGCCCTTGGCATCACACACCTGACTTTTGTGGCCCCTCTTGCAGGTGGTGGGTCCACAGGAAGGAAAACCTATGTTGCTCATTCGGGCTGAGCCCAACCGGGCCCCATGGGTAGAGACCTGGTCACCAGGTGCTCGCCGACAAGCTCCCCCCCCCCCAGGCCTGGCTCCAAGGTGGGGCCCTGATAACCCACGTCCTGGAAAGGGACACAAAGTTCCTTGCCCTGTTTTGTCCATCAAAAGTCTTTGGAATCGCTCTTTGTCTGGCCTGTCACCTAGGACTAATCTGCCTTGTGAGACCCTACCACAGCATACCTCCTAGGATCATTCAGGCGCATAAACTCATCCACCACGATAAGATGGCGATTCAAGGAAGAGCCGCATTCCAGCAGAGGTGAGTTCATTGAGTACGAGTGGGCCATGTTTCATGACTCAGTTGATGGCAAGATGGCCGCGCTCAGAGCAGTTGCAGCTTCACAGGCTCCCGGTACCATCCCAGTTTTTAGAAGTTTTGATATTGACGATTTATGCGTGTGAACTATAGCCGAACCGAACTGATGAGAATAGGAGCGGATTTGCCACGAAATATAGCAGAAATCAGCAACAAACTCAAAGCTACGCTCGGCAGAATGCAGATCTTAAAGTCATCTACCTGGAAGCTGCAGCAGAGGCGTTCCAGCGGGCAGAAGAGGAAGCGCTGCTCCCGGCTTAAGAGGAGAGGATGCCGGGCGGGGGTTATGGTGAGGCTACGAGCTAACGCTAAAGCCGGTAAACTCCCCATGCCGTCTCTCTTTCTGTCGAATGTCCGCTCGTTGGACAACAAGATGGATTTACTTCGTCTGAGAGCGGGCGTCATTGTTTTGACCGAACAGACTGGCAGGTTTTCAGAGAAGCTGCTGAAAATGGAGGTTCGCTTGATCTTGACCAATACACATCCTCAGTACTGGGTTACATTAGTACATGTACTGACACAGTCTCCACTATCAGAAATGTTAAAAGCTACCCAAACAGAAAACCTTGGCTGAATGCAGAGGTGCGTACCCTGCTGGAAGCCAGGAACACTGCCTTCAGGTCTGGAAACTCAGAGGAGCTGAGTAGGACAAGAAAAGAGCTGGTTGCTGGTATTAAGAGGGCCAAGGGCACATATGCAAAGAGGATCGAGGGTCAATTCATCTCACAAGACCCTCGGAGCATGTGGAGGGGCATTAAGTGCATAACAGATTATAAAGGAAGGAGTGAACAATGCCCCAAAGACCCATCTCTGCCTGATGCCCTCAACAAGTTCTATGCACGCTTTGAAGACCCGAACAGACCACCCAGCACCAGACTCACCTCACCACCGGATGAAGAGCATCTCAGCGTGACCTCAGCAGAAGTAAGGAGTACCTTCAGGAGGATTAATCCGCACAAAGCAACTGGCCCAGACAACATCCCCGGAAAAGTGTTGAAGGAATGTGCTGATCAGCTCTGTGAGGTGCTGGCAGACATCTTTAACACCTCACTTACCCTGGAGACAGCTCCCACCTGCCTGAAGACTGCCACCATCATCCCAGTCCCAAAAAGCTCTACAGTGACTGGTCTGAATGACTATCGGCCAGTGGCCCTCACCCCGATAGTCGCTAAATGCTTCGAAAAACTGGTCATGACTCACATCAAAACAACCATCAACATCAACGAGGACCCTCATCAGTACGCATACCGTGAGAACCGATCAACAGAGGATGCAATCTCCTCTGTGGTCCACACTGCACTCAACCACCTGGAGCAGAAAAACTCTTACGTCCGTATGCTCTTTGTGGACTTCACATCCGCCTTCAACACCATGATCCCCCAAACCCTGATGGAAAAACTATCCACACTAGGACTAAGCCCCTCCATCTGCAACTGGGTACTAGACTTTTTAACAAACAGACCACAGTTAGTGAGGATCCACAACCTCTCCTCCTCCACCATAACCCTCAGCACTGGCTCTCCTCAGGGATGTGTGTTGAGCCCCCTTCTGTTTACTCTGCTCACATATGATTGTGCAGCTACCCATCCAGGCTGTCACATTGTAAAGTTTGCAGATGATACAGCGGTGGTGGGATGCATCACAAACAACGATGAGTCCAGCTACAGGCAAGAGGTGGAACACCTGGAGAGCTGGTGCAGAGAGAATAACCTTCACATCAATGTGAAGAAGACAAAGGAGATGATTGTGGACTTCAGAAGGAACAAAAACACCTACACCCCCTTGAACATAAGAGGATCTGCGGTGGAAGTGGTCTCCAGCTACAAGTACTTGGGTGTACACATGAATGACAACCTCAGCTGGAGCAACAACACCACCAGCCTGATCAAGAAAGCT
>NC_056508.1:12723170-12796250 GCF_014905685.2 Nematolebias whitei
ACTAGACTGAGGAACAGCTTCTACCCTGAGGCTGTTAGACTCATGAATCTCTAACTAGAATAATCACTGTGAAAAACCATGTCATGTTGCTGCTGATCTGTTTCATGTTGCTGCTGATCTGTTTCAATGTTGATGTGTTCATGCGTGCACATCTGCTCACAGACTCATGTTCATGTTTGTGCTGATGTTCAATGTTTTATGTTATGAGTGCTTAGTGTATATTTAGTTGATGTTTTTCTTAGTTCATATCTTAGATGTTATTACTGTTTTTCTTAGACATTTTATTGTTGGATGTAACTGGGACCCTGTGTACATAATTTCGCTCCACCACATGTACCACATGAGGTGCGAATGACAATAAAGAAACTCTGACTCTGACTCTGAAGTGGCTGCCTTGAGCTGTGGCTGCAAGATTGTTGGTATTACTCAAGGTGGCCATCCTTGAACTCGGTGATGGACACCCAGGTTAGGGAGGCTGTCAAGCTGAAGAAGGAGCATCCGTCCTTGTTGGCTGGTGGGACTCCGGAGGCAGCTGAGGAGTACTAGAGGGCCAAGCGGTTTGCAGCCTTGGCTACTGCTGAGGCAAAAGCTTGGATGTGGAAGGAATTTGGTGAGGCCTTGGATAAAGCTGGTCAGCTCCGAGGAAATTATGGCAAACTATCAGGTGGCTGAGGAGGGGAAAGCAGCTCTTTACTAACACTGTGTTCAGTGAAGGTTGGGTGCTGTTGACCTCAACCAGTGATGTTGTCGGGAGGTGGAAAGAATACTTCTCGGACCTTCTCAATCCCACCGGCATGTCTTTCATGGAGGAAGTGGAGTCGGGGGACTTTGGAGTTGATCCATCCATAACCGTGACTGAGGTCACCGAGGTAGTTAAAAAGCTCCATGGTGGCAGGGCTTGGGGGTGGATGAGATTCGCACTGATTTCCTTAAGGCTCTGGATGTTGTGGGGCTGTCTTGAATGACATGCCTTTGCAATGTTGCATGGACATTGGGAGAACTGCCTCTGGATTCAAAAAGTGGGACCGGAGGGTGTGCTCCAATTACAGGGGCATTACTCTCCTTAGCCTCCCTTGTAAGGTCTATTCAGGTGTACTGGAGAAGTGAGTCTGATTGTTGGTCGAACCTCAGATCCAGGAGGAACAATGCGGGTTCTGTCCTGGCCGTGGAACACTGAACCAGCTCTTTACCCTCACTAGGGTCCTTGAAGGGTCATGAGAGTTTGCCCATCCAGTCTACATGTGTTTTGTGGACTTGGAGAAAGCTTTCAACCATGTTCCCTGTGCACACTGTGGGGGGTGCCCCATGAGTATGGGATGGGGGCTCGTTGTTGTGGGCTGTTCAGTCCCTATACAAGTGGTGCAAGAGTTTGGTTCACATTGCCGGTAGTAAGTTGGAAACCTTCAGTGTGTTAGTTGGACTCCACCAGGGCTGCCTGTTGTCACAGATTCTGTTCATAACTTTTATGGACAGAATTTCTCGGTGCAGCCAAGGGGTGAAGGGATTCCGGTTCGGTGGCCTCAGGATGCTATCTCTGCTCTTTGCAGATGATGTGGTCCTGATGGTGACATTGTGCCGTGATCTTCAGCTCTCAGTGGAGCGGTTCGCAGCCGAGTGTGAAGCGGCCATGGTCCTCAACCGGAAAAGGGTGGATTGCTGTCTTCAGGTTGAGGGAGAGATTCTGCTTCAATAAATGCATGGAACCGTTTTTCTGCATCATTTTTGGACAAAATGTTTTTAATCTTATCAAGTATTTAAGTAAACCTTAATGTTTTTTGAGTAAGATATTCCAGTGGGTAGGAGTTACATGGTGTATGTTTTTCTTTTTTCTTATGAGGGGCGGCTGTGGCTGAGTGGTTAGAGCAGTCATCCTCCAATGCAAGAGTTGGGGGTTCAAATCCACCAGCAGTCACATGCCAAAGTGTCCCTGCGCAAGACACTGAACCCCTCATAGCCTCTGATGTGTGTCCCATCGGTGTAAGAATGTCATAAAGCATTGATTAGTCTCTTTAGAATGATTTGTTCAATTAGCTTTGTAGAGATCTAGTAGAGTGCTGTATGAATGGATAAATAAGGCACAGATTGTGTTGTAAAGAGCTTTGAGTATCTTGATCAGATAGAAAGGTGCTATATAAGTACAGTCCATTTATCATTTATGCTTGCCTGAGATGGTGCAGAGTGACGGATCCTGGTGAGTGGAAGAGGCAATTTTCTTCACAACCTTATGCAATGATGGAATCAGGAGGTGACCAATGTTCTTTGGCAACCCCAGTCATTTGAAGAAACTATACTTTTAAGAAATATAGTAACTACAAAGTTTTCCCAAATGATAGAGGTGGTCAGTTTAAACGTATATGGATTTCGATGTGGCAACCCAATTTTTGTTAGGGACCTTTTATATGCATAGATGCAGTACACACACAAAAAGGAAGTTTTCCTGTTGCTTATTTTTCAAGTTATCCTACTCACAAGGTTTATATACAGTACATATTTGGTAGCAGCCATCTTGGATATTAACGCAACACCCCAATTTTTCATGGTGACCTTTCTTATGCCTAGAAACAGCCCCACACCGTCTGTACCCTACTTATTTTTCAAGATATGCTCAAAACATGCACAGGCACAGAGTATTTGCAACCTCCCTCCACTGCACAGCAAAATACAATAAGACATGCAGATAGAACTGATGAGTAGAAATTAAGCCTTAAACAGTCACTGTAGAAAAACATTACAAAGTAATGAAGATTTCCTGAACCATAAGTGGTCCAGAAGAGTGGTCATCACAATGTTCATGTATCAACAGTGATTTTTCTAGGTGATATGACAAGTTAAAGAGACATTTCATCCACAGTTTGGAAGAGAAAACTCTGAGCTCAGATATAATGAGAGTTTCTGAGACTTTGGTTGTGGGCGTTCTGCACTCTGGAGTTCTTATAGCCATGAAAACCACAGTGGGTGAAAGAATGCCTTCAGTTGCTTATTTAAACTGTACAAGAAGTGGAAAGTTTGTGGAAATAAAATGAATTTGCAAACATTTCTACATAAGTTTAGACAACCCAATATTAGTTTTAAGGTTGCTTCTAAGCTTATGCATTGGCACCCTTATTAATGATCCGTTTATTGAGTCAAAAGATAAACCTGACTTTTGGGTGTTCCTTGAATCCCAGTCCTCAAGATGAAAGTTCACTGTTTACCACAATTATTCTCTCTCACAAACTTGCTTCTGTTCTCTTGAACTTATCTGACATGATAAAGCTGTTTTTCAGGCCTTGAAGGTAAAAACGGTGTGCAGTGGATCTTACTGACCTTGAATTGTCAGCCTGGCGGTGTCCTGTGCCTGGCTGTACAAACTGCTCGCTCTGCAGATATAAACTCCCTCATTGCTCTGCTCCAGGTTCTCAATCCTATAAGAAAAACATGCATCCCACCCATATTGTATTTACTAATATAGTTAAGAATGCACCTCTCATGGATGAAAGTAAGGAGTAGATAAGGCTAAAATGATGTTTTGAGATGTGTTTAGCTGCAACAACAGCTGATGTTCTGGGTGTAACACCTTCATTAGTTTGGTCTGTATCTGTTATTCACCAGACCAGGAGCAATCACCTGAGCACTCCATCTTTTACGTGGTGGTTTGGCGGCAGGGCTCCACCTTCCTTCAGCCACTCGATCTTTGTTTCTACACCACCTGCTGCTGAACAGGTGAACTCCACAGCACTGCCCAGGGCTTTAACCTCCACCTGTGGGGACACACGTACGGCCAACGGGGCTGCAGAACAAGAAGAGACATCATTTACATTTTAGAAGCAGGTACTGGTACTAATTTAATTTCAGTCACTAATGTGCAGCACACAAGCTGTTTGGCTGCAGGCTGTTGTTTCATGTAAGCAAATTTACATCCTGTTTCTCTTTCCATACGTTTTTCGGCATCTAACTTGTTCCACAATGTTTGTGTTCGTTCAACTAGTCATATTTCAAAACATTCAGCTCATTCAGGACATTCCTGCTGTGACTTTGATATTTGTGCAATTTTTACTTATTGAGATATTTAGCTTTTTTGGCTGTGCTTTCCTCATTGAAAATGAATGGAGCTCTCTTCACGTTCTTCAAAGCCTTAGTGCTGTTTAAACTAGGGCTGCAGCAACGAATCGATAAAATCGATAAAAATCGATGATTAAAAGCGTTGGCAACAAATTTCGTTATTGATTCGTTGTGTCGCGCGATTATGCGTCTTTCACGGCGCTGCAGAGCTGTTTCGTTTTGTTCACGGGCAGTTCATTGTCAATGTTGACTGACTGAATAAAGTTTGAAAAAAAAAAAACTGCAGCGCGAGTTGAACAGAGCGAGGGGGGAGGAGGAAGCAAAGCAGAGTGTTTTTAAAGGAAATTTAAGTAAATTTTACAAATGACCGACGCAGCGAAAACTGTTCGACCCTAGTCCTCCAAAGTGTGGGAGAAATTCACAAAGATAAAAAATGAGAAACATGCAGCTTTGAAAATCACCGACACGACACGAGAGAACCACGGAGATGAAACGTAAACATGTCGGAGTCACGAGCTGCAGCTGATACAACATGTCTCACTCCCAACTCGTGTTGCAGGTGAATCTCTACAGTTTAACACATTGTTCTGTTTCAAGAGAGAAAACGTAACGTCAGTCTGTCTGTAGATGAAGCTGCTGTTTGTTTGTTTGTTTTCTGATTAATGACGGTGATAGAGAAGGTGTGTTACTTTTTATTTAATTTAATTGGTACAATCAGTGTTTAAATGGGATTTATAAATAAATCTAACACAAGATAATAATTTAACGATTAAGCTTCAACTTTTAATTTGCTGGCAAAGTCTGAAGACACTACAGGTATGGCAGGATGAATTGCATTTAAACAGTAATTAAAGTAATTTATTACATCTACTCAAATGTGTGTAATTAAGTATTTTATATATATGTGTGTGTGTGTGTGTGTTTAATTGCTCTTTTAGCTACTTTTGCCTGAACCTAACGCTGTAAGTGAAACAAGGCATTTCTTGAGTTGCTGTAAATTATGCTATAATAAATATTTACTCTCTCTTTCTAGAAAACAACAACAAACAACAACATCCTTCATGATGGACAGACATCATGGACACCACAGCAGCAGCTGTCTTCACTGAAATCATCCTTAAATGATCGTCACTGACATGAGGCCTCTGTCGATGGTTGAAGACGAAGGCTTCACTACAATAATCCACACTTTTAATCCAGGTTACACTCTTCCCTCAAGGACACATTTTACAAAGTAGCTACACACTGTGCAGGTATAAAGATACATTTGTATATATTTTTGTGTACATTTATTTTTTTAAGCTATTTGACTAACTTTTATTTTTTTATTATTCAATATTTTACTAACACAATAGTCAAATAGCAGCTTGTTTTTAGTGTGAATTGCTGTCAGTCAAATGTTCACTTTTGGAATAAAGGGGTGGAAATTAAAACGTTTTTTTTTATTTTTTTTTGCCGATTCATCGATTAATCGAAAAAATAATCGTCCGATGAATCGATTATTGAAATAATCGTTAGTTGCAGCCCTAGTTTAAACAGCTCATTTCAGCTTTTTTTCAGATTTCTTTCAGCTTCTTCGTGCTGATTTGAGCTGTTTTCAGCTTCTTTCAGCTAACTTTTAGATATCTTTCTGCTAACTTGAGCTTTTTCCTGTATTTCTTTTCCTACTTTGCACTAAATTACCGTACTTTCTGGCATATAAGTCACAGTTTTTTTTTCATAGATTTGTCAGTCCTGCGACTTATATATGTACTTTTTCCCCATACTCATAATGCAATTTTTGACCGACGCTTTAAATTTCTAAGAACTGCTACACTGAATCCTCCTGTGCACGCTTCACTCAGCTGGTGCAGGCAGAGGAACGTAGGAGAGCTAGCGGCTCTGGCCACGATGGATGGATGGCACCATGCTGCCCAGGCGAAATGAAGCTGTTTTGACCATTAAATAAACGTATAATAAATGCGACAGTTCAGCAGTGACGCATAATAAATGTGGCTTATACGCTGAAGCGACTTATATATGTTTTTTGTCCTCTTCATGATGCTTTTTCTGACTGATGTGACTTATACACCAGAAAATACGGTATGTCTGTAAATCATGCAGTGGCATGTGTAGAGACTTACATCTGATTGTGACTTTAGCAGTTACTTCGCTGCTGCCGATGTTGTTGCTGGCCACGCACTTGTAGCTCCCAGCATCCTTAGCAGTAGCCAGGTTAATCTGGAGGTCACCTCCGCTGACCTGAGCTCTTGGAGGGAGGGTCCCGTCCAGCTTAGTCCAGGTGTAGGTCAAGGGAGGGGTGCCATGTGCCAGGCACTGCAGTCTGATCACCTCCCCGACCCGCACAGCCACGTCATCAGGCACAGAGGTGGCGTAAGGAGGAGCTGGAGGCAGAAGAAAATAAATAAATAAATGAATGAATGAAATAATAAATGATCAAAGCTTAGAGCAGACAGATGAGATTACTCACTCTCCACATCTAACGTGATGGTGACTTCACTGGTTCCCATGGTGTTTGTGGCGCTGCAGATGTATTCCCCAGAGTCTTGTCGGTCCACACTGGGCAGAACCAGGTTGTTGTTCACTACCTTGTGTCTCCAGGGTAGAGGGGACCGCAGCTTGGACCACCTGATGGTCGGGGAGGGAAATCCTACAAAAAAACAAAAACAGGGAACTCTTTCAAAAACCCTCTTGTCTTATCTAAAATTGAGATGAACAGTTTTATTTTTGAGACACTCTCTTTCAGAGACACTGAGAAGACATTACCGTGGGCCTCACAGGGCAGCGTTACAGTCTGACCCTCCACCACAATCAGCAGAGGCTCAGAAACTGAGGCGATGGGTGCCGAGGGGACCTGGGCTCCTCCGTCAACCGTCACCTCCACCCTGGTGTCAGTGGTGCCCTCCATGTTCCGAGCCGTGCACACATATGTGCCACTGTCTTCTGGACGAGCCACGAGAATCTGCAGCACGACGACAGAAGCTAAAATCAGTCCCAGACCATCATTAACTTAAAGAAGAGAAAATACAAACCAGCTCAAGAAATTGTCTTTTTGTAAACACACAGCATGAATGTGGAGTTCTGAAGCTGAAAATTAGTTGTTGAAGTTAAGTAGAACAAAATGCTAGCTAAAGTATCTAAAGGTTAGCTAAAAGTCAAAAGTAGCAAAAGGCTAAAAGCTATGAAAGCAAACTGCTCCCAAAAAGCTAAAAGAAGAAAAAAGCTAGCTAAAAGTTGGAATTGGAAAAAGGTTGGCTAACATGAAACAATGGCTAAAAGCTAAAGTAGCAAAGACTAGTTAAAAGTATCAAAAGGCTAGCTAAAAATAACCAAATGCTAGTTCTAATCTACAAAGTAATAGTGGTAAAAGACTAGCTTAAGAGTTTAAAGTAACAAAACATTAGCTGAAAGCAGCATTTTAAAAAAATAGAGCAGATTTTAAAGAGAACAATGTTTTAAAGGAATAGAAAATATCCTAATGTATTTCTACTGGCAAAATAATTTAAATGTCTAAACTCCAAAACCAAAAGTCATATCATTCAGTTCCTGAATGAGCTGAATGTTTTGATATATTATGAAGCACAAAGTATGCAGAAGTTGTTGGATTGCCCATCCCCCTCCCAAAAAACCCCCCCAAAAACATACAGAGAAATTAAAAAACAGTTAAAACACAATAGTGTGCACGCCGACTCAGCTAATGCTCATTTGTTTACAGCACCTGCAGGACTGCATTAGACTCCATAGGCGCGGGGCTGTGCAGCAGGGTTTTACGGTTATTGTCCAGTCTGTGCCAGGTCACCGAGGGACGGGGCTCTCCTGAAGCTTGGCATTCAAGGTTAATGGGGTCACCCGCTCTGACCCTCACAGGTCCAACAGGGGTGACGGTGGCCACGGGAGACTCTGAAGGGAAAAATGCACTGACTGATATGTGATCCTCCACTAGAGGGAACTCTTTAACCTGCTTGGGAGCACACAGACATACCTTTAACGATCAGAGACACTATCGTGTGGGTGATACCAAACCGGTTGCTGGCCACGCAGCGGTAAGCTCCATGGTTCATAGGGCGAGCATTGCTGATGGTGATAACAGAGCCACCAGGGCCAACTCTGACATTATCTGTAAAACAGAGCAGGAAGTGACACATCAGATGTGCTGCAGGAAACAGCTGGAAAACACTGGACGGGTTAGCACAGCTCATTATGGGAACATGGGAGGACTCTCCGAGGAGAGCATTTAACCCCAATGAAATCATAACAATAGTTTCTGTTGGGGCGTAGAGTTTTCAGTCAAAAGTGCTCAGATGTCCCAGTCTTTCTACAAACAGACCTTTAATAGATCTGCTGCCTCGACTTTAATGAAAAGAAAGAATATGAGCCACAGACGTCAACAGACAAACCCTTCAGAGCTCATCTGGATTTATTATGTTATATTGTGAAAGTTCTTTTTGTACATAATAAAGCTTGTAAAAGTGGGAAAAGAACAGATGAAGCTCTCAGAATGAAACAAGTTGTAACATTAAAAGAGCTTACTTTATACCAAGTGAAACTTCAGTTCTGTAAACAAGCAAGTGCACAATGCAGAGCAGTAACTGTGTGTAAATAACCACATCACTGTGGTCGGGTCCTTGGCTCTTACCTGGCAGCGGCTGGTTGTTGACCAGTTTCCATTCCAGTCTGACGGGTTGAGATCCACTGTAGACCTGGCACCTGAAGCTGGCCGACTCCCCCACACCCACCGCAGCACTGTGGGGCTCAATGCCGATGATCGGGCTTTGCAGGCCTGCGGCAGAAACCAGCGGTATGAACTAATCTCTATCTGAGAAAAAAACATTCCCTTTTGATTTACATGCTGGATTATTCAGAGCATTAAATTCTCCGTTTAGTGTGGCCGTGGGATACTTTGGCAGTGAGTAAAGAGGCTCCAGCAAGAAGTGGAGGAGGATGAGATCATGGGACAGTAGCGAGGAAAATCATTTAACATGAAGGCATGGTGGAAAGAGGAGGAGAGGTGGTGTGAGTCTGTGAACAACACCCTGCAGTGTGCTGCCTGGCCCTCAGAGTGTCTCCCTGCTGCTGCACTGAGTCACTCTGACAACTTTGAAAGCCTGGTGATAGAACTCGGACATCTTTAATAACCTAGTTAAAACTCTGATATCTTTAAGAACTAGGGGTGCAACGATTACAGTTTTCGGGCCGATCACCAATCACAGATTTCTAAAAAGTCTGACCTGCCGATTCCGATTTTGGCCGATACCGATTTTGTTTTATAAGCAACACTGTCAGGTGTTATAAAGTTGAAATGCACCTTCAATTTTCCAATATTATTTTATTGGAAAACATACTCTTGAACAATATCCTAGAAACAAACCAAACTTGTTTTAACTGGCCATGAGGTAGTGCTCTGAAATATAAATGAAGTTTAGACAATTGTTAAAACAAACAAAAAAATCGGTAAAATCGGTTTCTCATGCAAGTATCGTCCGATTTCCGATTTCCCAAAATTAAGGAAATCAGGGCCGATAACCGGCCGATTTATCGGTGCACCCCTATTAAAAACCTGGCTAAAACTATGACATCTTTAATAACCTGGTTAGAACTTTGACATCTTTAATAACCTGGTTAAAACACTTACATCTTTAATAACCTGGTTAAAACTCTGACAACTTTAATAACCTGGTTAAAACTCTGACATCTTTAAAAACCTAATTAGAATGATGACATCTTTAATAACCTGGTTAGAACTCTGACATCTTTAATAACCTGGTTAAAACTCTTACATCTTTAATAACCTGGTTAGAACCCTGACAACTTTAATAACCTGGTTAAAACTCTGACATCTTTAAAAACCTGGTTAGAACTGCTGAGACGTTTAGTCAAACTGCCTCACTTCAACTAAAGCAGTGATATTAAACTACTGGAAAAAACTGAAAACATTCTCGTGTTCATTTCTCCATTTGAGAAGCATAAGACTCCCTACTTGTGTTTTTTTTTTTTTTTACTTACGTGAAGAAGATGAGGTGACAGACACGGAGACAGAAGCCTGGAGGACATGAGGACCTGAGCTCCAGGAGTTGTCCTGCACCCGGCAGATATACTCTCCTGAGTCCTCAGAGGAGGCTGACAGGATGCGCAGCTGACTGCCAACAATCTGCAGGATGGAGAGGGAGAAAATGTGATGCTTAATTTGGACATGAAAAGAATCTGGTTTAAAGATCTGAGCAACTTTGGTAAGAGTACCGTATTTTTCGCTGTACACGTCATACCGCCTTATAAGTCGCATCAGTCCAAATATGTCTAATAAAGTGGAGAACAACATAAATATGTCGCTTCTCCATATACGTCGCATCTATTATGCGTCACCGCTGACGCATCGTGTTTGTTAGGCATCACCGCTGACAACCTGGAAATACAGGCTGGTGTTGTGCCAAATATCTATTGGCTGCCAAATGGCGGCCACGGGGAGGACTTTAACAAGAATTTATCAAGATTACCACTTAAAAACAATTATTTATTTGCTTAAAATTGTCTCAGTTGAACTTTTACTTAATAAATGAACTTTGAAAGTCAAATCAGCTGCATTTTCGAAAGTATTCGTTGCCTCGGTGCTCCGGGAGCGCACAGACAGGTTGTCAGTGGTGACACATAATAGATGCGACGGATACGGCGAAGCAAAGTATTTATGGATTTTTCCACTTTATCAGACATATTTGTACTGATGCGACTTATAGGGCAGTGCGACATGTACGGCGGAAAATACGGCATGTAAAATCCTAAATTTAATGTATGAATTTCTTACTTTTCATCATGACTGTATGTGAGACAAATATCAGAATGACAGAAATCCACAGGCTGTAAGAAGACCGGCCTTTTTCACTATTAGAGCTCTTCATTTATGAGACATTTATCCGGGGAAGCAATAGGACCAGAAAGGTAAACGGGGAAAACGACAAGCCAGTGTCAGATACCCCAGTCGGCCTGAGCAACGTGCAGGACGCACTGGAACAATAAATCGAATCCGTGACGACTTCAGCAGGCTACAGCGCTGACAGGAAGTCCTGTTAATATGTTGTTGCCACATTTCACAAAGCTCCTTCAGTGGGATTCACACTTCCTGTTCTGGGTCGAAGCTGTTTCATCATTTAGGAAACTGTCAGATTCTTGGTGCTGCCCAGTAAATTGTGTGATTATGATTTTAAAGATTTCAGGTTTGGAAAAAACACAAACATGCTAGAGCAATGAAAAACGGTGGATTATGATGAAAATAACACAAAGTTCACAGGTGATCCACACAACAAACGCCTTGTAGACTTTATGTCTGAATCTGCTCTAACTTGTGCTAAACATGTCTTGAAGTGTGTCGGTGAAGGCCATCGTTGCACTTTGTTCATTTACCACCAGCCACAACACTCGGTGATCAAAGACTCAGTGCAGAATGTGCTTTTGGGACTTCTGTATTTTACCAATATGAGCAAGACTTTAACTTGAAAATACAAAAAGTGGCAGCAAATATTCCAGAACCTGAATATACTGCTGAGCATGATGAGTCCCCTCACAGATGTGCATGATACATGCACCAACAACAGAAGACAGCTCGAGGAAAAGCCAGGTGGCTCGTCACTCTTGTAGTCTGCAGGAAACCATATCAGTGATTTTTAAAATAAATGTCAGTTTTTATTTTGTCAGAGCAGAGGAGTCGTCACTTTGTAGTCCAGCAGACGAAACATGAAGGTAGCTGCCATCGTTTGTTCTCTTCAGGTAAAATATTCATCTGATGCAGAATTTATATAAAGACAGCATCAATGAAAATATTTCTAAGTGGTGTTACTAAACTTGCACACAGAGACTTATAAGTCGGACGTATTTTCACTTTGACAGGTATTACATGTATTTTGGAACTGCTAAATAAAATGCCCGTCCAGACGTTCAGAGTGGAGCAAAGCTGAAAGCTTGTGCATGTCCGTGTAAATGACACACGCTGGTGTTTGTGTGGTGACCTGGTGGTTGGCCGACAGGGGTCCGCTGGCTCTCGTCCAGGTGACTTTAGGAGGGGGGTTTCCAGGAGCGAAGCAGTTGAGCTCCAGACTTTGACCCTCTTGGACATCAGCAATAGATGGCTGGATGGTAACAGCTGTGGAGCTGTAGTCTGCTGCTTGAACATAAAAAACATTTTTTCTTCTTCAGATTATAAAATTTATGTGCATCACAAAGGTAAACATAATAAAACTAATCTACACAAGCGATATGCCGGTGTCCCCCGAGGCTGGAGGAAGTGAATACTGAATGTTTGTAGTTTTAGAGATGAGTAGTTTTCTGGACTGGAAGTGAAAAGGAAATGTAAGTACTGTACAAGTACAGTAAACCTAAATGTTTTTGTGCAAGACATTCAAGCAGGTAGGAGTTACACTGAAGAACAGAGGTAGTTTTTATATTTGCTTGTTAGAGGCAGTGCAGGGTGATAGATCCTGGCAAACTGAGGGAGAAAGTTTATTCACCATCAGGTGCAATGACAGAGTCAGGGGGTGGCCAGTGGTGGCCATGCCCACCATAAATTTATCTTATAAAATATAAAAACTAGAAAGCAATGTTTCCTTAAATGATAGGGGTGGCCAATGTACACACGCACGCACGCACGCACGCACGCACGCACGCACGCACGCACGCACGCACGCACACACACACACTTGTTCTTATAAACATTGACCCTTACCCTAAACCTAACCATTACTAGTTTATGCCTAACCCTAACCCATCCGCAATTCACACCTTAGTCCTAAACCTACCCCCTAACCCCCCAGCAAGACTTCTCCTTATGGGGGACTGGCTTTGGTCCCCATAAAGAGCAGTTTGTCCTCACAATTAGGGGTGCAACGATTGCAGTTTTCTGGTCAATCAACGATCACAGATTTCTAAAAAGACTGACCTGCCGATACCGATTTTGTTTTATAAGCAACACTGTCAGATTTTATAAGGTCACAATGCGCCTTCAATTTTTCAATATTATTTTATTGAAAAACATACCCTGGAACAATATCTTAGAAACAATACAAACTTGTTTAACTGGATATAAAGTAGTGCTCTGAAATATAAATGAAGTTCAGACAATTATTGTTAAAACTAAAAAAATCGGTGAAATCAGTTTCTCATGCGAGTGACAGATGATTTCCGATTTCCCAAAATTAAGGAAATGGGGGCCGATAAATCGGCCCCAATTTATCGGTGCATCCCTACTCCCAATGCATGATTTTTTGTAAAACTGGTCCCCACAATGTAACCTGAAGCAAAAACACACACACACATGATGGTGGTTATGTAGAATTTTGACATAACAACACACTTTCTAAAGGAACCTTTCCTCCGATAAGATGTAGTCACAAACCAAAAAGAAAGTTAGCCCGTTGCTTATTTTTAAGTTGTCTAGCTGGCAAGGTTTACTTATATATAGTGGCTGCCATCTTGAATTTTGACTTGGCAACCCAATTTACTGGTATGAAAGGAACCTTTCTTACACCAAGATGCAGCCACACACCAAAATGGAAGTCAGCACCTCGCTTATTTTTCCAAGTTATTATGCTCACAACATGCACGGACAGATGGACAGAGGGTTTTTCCAATTCCTTCTGTTCACTCCACGATGGAGGACAACAAACCAAGAGATAAAAACAAGATAAAGAGATAAAAACAAGTCAAACACCAATAAATTGACTGCTTCTTTTTTCATGATGAAGCCGCCACACCTTTAAGCACGGTGACTCTAATGGGAGCGCTGTTCGAGCCGATGCTGTTGCTGCCAACACACATGTAAGTGCCTGAGTCAGACATCTTGATTTCAGGGATGAGCAGGGTACCGATGTCTGTGCGGTCTGTTCGGGCCTGAAGAGAAAAACACAACAAGGATTACAAAATTATTTCAGTTCTATCCTCTTCAACAGCAGTGATGGACAACATGGGTCACTACATCTGCACCATGACAACATATTAATATATTAAGTTTTATTTTGAAAACAAAGCATATCACTTACCTGTTGTATGCTCCTTAAAACAATACAAATATAGCATTGCCGACATGGAGACATAACTAGCTACTAGCAACACAAATACACTACAGCAGAGATCTTTAGGGCAAGACAAGAGCTATCACTGCAGCAGTTTGTTGGTTTATTTGTGATTTCAGTGATGCTGGCCCACGCACAGAGAAGAGCAGGACCAGCATGGCAGAAGTGATTGGTGGGGTTATAACTGTGAATTTATCATGATTAATTTTTATACATTAATATCTGTTCTAATAGAAAATTAATGATTTGTGATTATGATCATGAGGAAGAAATTAGCACAGATATGACAGTTTGGAGACAAATCAGTCAGTGCCAAAGGTTATTTTAGTCAGCATAACAAATCAGGTCTTAAAGGAACATTCCCACCATTTTATGATGGAATTCTGTGGAAAACTTATGAACAATGGTAAATATCTTACCTGTTGTAAATAGCTTTTTGAATAGCCTGTTTGGAAAAATGTCTGACAGGCCTGATAGAAAAGAGCTAGTTGGAACACTATTATTTAACCTTTTATTTCATCTTCAATTTTACATTAAACGGGTATTTTGACAGAAATATTACCACTGAAAGTGCTACAGCCAACTGTTACTGCTGTAGCTATTTGACATGTAAATATACCTGTTATATAAAACTGATGGTGGTATAAAATTTTCCATTAACAGCTACAAGATGTTTGAGATTGGAGTCATATTAAGATTGTAGTGAGTCTTGACCATGTTCAGACTAGCCATTAGCTCATTAGTACGGTCAAACTCTAACCCTATCTCTCTAAAAGGAGGTAATTTAAATAGCTATTTACAACAGGTAAGATATTATTTGTTCATAATTTGTTCAGTCCTTCTTTAAATTGGCCAGATAATCCCTTTAATTGTAAAGTTACAGTCTGGGAATGGTTACTAACATGTGACCTCCATTAAAGTGGAAATATCCACACCAAGTGTCCGACCCGAAAACCTGAATCAACCTTATTTTCTTTCTTGACCTTCTAGCACTAAACCAGTCCTGCCCATTATGAGTGTCCTCAAATGCAGGTGAAAATCGTTTTGAATGAAAGTTTAAAACGCTTTAAAGAAAAAGAGAATGAGGACGTCTGCGGATGGATTACTGTATCGGCGGTTAGAGGAGCAAAGGGAGGGGGATGTTGGGGCATCCGCAGACAAAGCTGCTTAGCTGCAGCCCGGTCAACCATGAGGGACGCTAAACCGAGCTGTGATCAAGGCAGGCTGCGCCTCAGTGTGAGTCTGAACCCATTGAAGAGTTTTCAAAGCAAGCCGTTTGCTAGAGCATACAGAATTTCTGCGTGGTCGCACGGCAGAGCCCGGCTCCCACTGGGAAAGGCTGACACAACGCAGCGGCTCCCTGAGGCAGAACTAAACGGGCCCTGAAGCTTTGGCCGAGCCGAGAAGGACAGCGCAGAAGCCAGACAAAAGCCCTCCAGGGCAAAGGGACAGAGGGTGGCGCCTCATACGGTGCCAAACATGTCGAAAATACCTGCAGCACCTACTGTCTACTTAGTGCTGTGGAATGCTGGGGTTCATCTGGGAGCGAAACGAGGATGGTTTGATGTGGACAGCACAACACGAGACACTATGAAACACCTAAATTACCACAACAACAGACACGACATGCAGGAGGTCCACCAGACCCTGCTTGCTGTGTTTGGACTGAGTGAGCAGCTGTGGGACATGAACGCAACTCACAAAGTGTGAATGAAGGACACAGTTGGACATGCACTTAGTGGACAGGATGTAAAGACGAGGTTAGATGGATGTGAGCTATGTGACAGGACAGACAGACAGCAGACAGATGGACAGACCTGCAGCTCCTCAATACGTCTCTGTAACACACCGAGACTGTTGCTTTTAAACTGATGGAAACCGTGAGAGGGAATGGCCTGAGCAAATGGCAGAACAGGACAGGATCAAAAAAAAAAGAGGGAGGAGACAAACAAAAGGTAAATGGTCAAAATCCTGAAAAAGTCCAAATAAATACCAAAGACACTGGACAAACCCTGATGTGTAGGCAGAGAAACAGCACAGGCAAATGCAAATACAAGTGTATTACGTTCTGTTTGTCATTTAACTTTTCCAAGGAGAAGTCAGGAACAACAGTTGAATATTTTTTAACCAATCATGGAGGTGGTGTGTCTTTTCTCACCTGTTGGGGGAGTTGTCCTCCATTTTTCACCCAGGTAAGTTTTGGTGCAGGCGAGCCAGACGCTCTGCAGTACAACCTCAAGGTTTCGCCTTCGTGGATTTCAGCATTTTGAGGACTCACTTGGACTTGGGGCACGGTGCCGGGGCCACTGGGGTTCGATTCTAAACCCAGAAAAAAGGCAATTTGACCATTTATCACCATAATAACTCCAGTTGACAGGGTTTGTCAGATTTTATAAAAAATAACATTTTTGTTATCAATGATATGTGTCTGTAACAGCTTCACACCTTTTGGCGTTTTACAACCTGGACATTACATAGATTTTTATTTCACTATGAATGATCTGCACAAAAACCTACAAATTACTAAAGTTAAATGGGAGTTAAAAAACTATTCTACTGACCAAAAATATGTACAATAGTCCCTCGCTACTTCACAGTTCGACTTTCGCGGACTAGCTCTATCGCGGTTTGCGGACGTTCAAAAAATTGCACATAATTGTATTTATTTTTATACACATGATTATGGACTGTACATTAATATCACTGTACTGTACTCGTGGTTGTGAAAAGGTTAATGACAAAAAAAAAAAATTTAGACAGCCGCCGCCATTTTGTAGTTTTCTGTCATTCAACCCCCAAATGTACTGTAATCGCCACTCAGACGGACTACATTTCCCTCAAATCAATGCTGTGCTGTACTGTAGTGCCTCTGAGCACTGCTTTCTGCCAAACAGTATTTTTGCAAAGCAAAGTCATAACTGCTGAACCAGCCTTTCAAAAGAAAAATTTAATTCATGTCACATGGAAAAGTTTTTGTTTTAAGAAAATTCAACTTTACAAACGTAAGACTCTAAAGAAATTGTAAATCATGTGAGGACATGTCTCTTTAAGAAACAGAACGTCGTACTATGTGACCCGGGTGCTGATGGGTTGTTACAGTAGCAGGCGGTCTGTTCACCTGTGCTCTCTTTCAACCGGATGGCTCCAAACTTTCTGTGTATTCTAAAGTTTCTGGGGGCGAACCGAAACACCAGTGGAAGATGTTGACGATTAAAGAGAATGGACTAGCACCTTTCTATCTTATCGAGATACTCAAAGCTCTTTATCACGTTCATACACCGATGGGACACACATCGGAGGCAATGAGGGGTTCAGTGTCTTTTCCAGGGACACTTCAACATGTAACTGCTGGTGGAATTGAACCCCCAACTCTTGCATTGGAGGATTACTGCTCTAACCACTCAGCCATAGCCGCCCACTTCAGCTGTTCCATCTTCACAGCCGAGAAAGTGGAACTTCTGGACAAACTTTAAGATGGCCGTACCTACGCGGATGTTGCCGGCCGCCTACGGCATGATGTTAAGATGGAAGCTGCACTGGTCGTGTGGATAAATGATCGCAGAAAAAACATCACTTTGGATAAAAACGATTTGGATTAAAGTGTTTCTCTGCACGGAGAAGCTGTGTCCGCTGATCTAGCAGGAGTGGAGGAGTTTGTTAACACAAGTTCAAAGATCTGATCACCGAGGAGGTCTACAGGTCTGAACAAGGTTTTTAACGTGGACCAAACGGGCCTGTTCTGAAAAAGGATGCCATCTCACACTTTTATTATGAAGAATGCAGCCAAAGCACCTGGTTTCATCTCATCTTCATCACCTTCTTCATCATCACTGGACAGCTAATTCTTCATCTTCATCTTCTCCGGTGAGTATATTTAGATTAATATTTTAAAAGGTTTAAGAGTTTAGAAAATTGTTAGGAACATTGCAAGAGTGTGGGAAGGGTTTAAAACGCCTTAATATATACCTGTATATAAATACTAAAATAAACTACTACTACTACTACTACAACTATTACTACTTGTGTACATAATTTTGTTCCTTCACATGTACCACGAGATGGTAATGACAATAAAGTTTACTTGAACTTGAACTATTGTATCCCTAATTCACTGATTTTCACTTATCGTGCGCACACGTGTGCAGGGGGGCGTGGTCCCTAATACCCACGATAATCGAGGGGCTACTGTATACAGAAAAATGAAAAAGTGGTCCAAGCACATTTATTCAACCCACTGCCACTTGTGTTCAACAATCCAGCCAGAGATTGTCATTTGGATTGAGGTCTGGACGTTGACTGGGTCATTCCAGGACATTTAGCTGTTTCCTGTTAAACCACCGGAGAGTTGCTTCAGCAGTGAGTTTAGGGTCACCGTCCCGTTGGACAGTGGAGCTCCGCCTCAGTCTTAAATCTCTGCAAGACTCAAACATGTTTCCCTCAAACAATTCTCTCTATTTTGGTCCATCCATGTTTTGTTCAACTCTGACCAGTTTCCCAGTCCATACTAACGAAAAACATCTCCACAGCATGATGCTGCCACCACCGTGCTTCACTGTAGGGATAGTGTTCCCTGCATGATCAAAGGTGTTGGGGTTTGTAGGAGACATGGTATTGTCCTCGATGACCGAAAAGTTAAAGTTTAGGCTCATCTGATTCATCTATTTGGGAAAATGTTTTACTTTAATCAGTCAAGTCTTAAATCAACTTTTTTTCCTGGCCTCTCTGTGCAGTATGCAGCTGGTAGGGCTCTATAAGCTCCCATCTCTGAGGAAGAGCTGCCCAAACATTTAAGTTGTCTTTGGTTGCTTCTCTGATTAATGTCCTCTTTGTCCACTATTCAGTTTATACATATTTTGTAAAGATTTATTGCTTACAAATAAGTATAAAGCCTATTTAAATGCTGTAAGGCAACAAAACAAGGATTATTAAAGGAATTAACATTTTTGCGATCCATTGAACATTTCTCTTGTTCTTCAGCAGGTGGGCTTACGTTACATCACAGAATTGCTTTATCCTATATTCTACCCATCACTGCTGCAGACTGAGAGAACAGCTGTCTGACCTACAACATGTAACACTCCCACTCATAACCACAGAGCATACTTTGGACATAGATGGACGCCCGTGCTGAGTGCTCGCCGTGAGTGTTCAGGGCCTTGCACGTGTACTCCCCCTCATCAGCCAGGTCCACAGCTGTGAAAGTCAGGATGCCATTTCTTATCACAGCTCTGGGAATCATTCTGTTCCCAGGGCCTCCTGTAACACATATTTGCATTTTGTCAGATTTATTTTTTATTCGTCATAGAGTTTATTTGTAGCTTTACAAATTAGTTTGTACAAAACAAAACTATGTTTTTATTCCAATGACAGAATATATCTCAACAAGGTCTGCAGGAAACTACAAAACAGAAACATTGGGTGGTCGTACCAATCCATTCAATGGATGGCGTTGGGTTTCCAGTCACTGAGCACCGAAGCTCAGCTCGATGGCCCTGCTGGACATTTAACACTGAGGGGGTGATGGTGGCGATGGGCTGGACCCCCTCCACAGCTGCAGAAGGAGGCATGGCAGTCAAACAGAGCTCTAATGTGGAGACATCTCAGAGAAATAAAGCAGGACAACGCAGGATGGATTCAGTGTAGAGGTAAAGCAGAAAGTGATACCTTGTCAGCAGTGTAGCATCAGCACCACTGTATCATTGTAAGTTGTGGGAATGATTTTAAACTTTGGGAACTGACTGTTCTGAGAGCTGCCGCCTTTAAACGTGGCAGCCAGACACTCAACACAGACAAAACAGACGAGAAAAGGGAGGCAGGCATCACCATTACCCCTGGGCATATTATGTTTTCAGTCATTTAGCTTGGTTCTATCCAACCCAATATCTCAAAGAAACAGAGCAAAAATATTTTGGGTTTTTTCGGTACAGAGGGAGGAACGTGTAGAGGAAAATGTCTGGGACAGTTAATCTGAACTGAGCACTGACTCTTCAGTTAATAAACACTCCAGGTTGTAAAGAGGATTTGTTGTTCTTTAAATAAAAACTTGGCAGATGTGACACAGAGCAATAAAAGTTATTAAAAATACTTTAAAGGTGTTTAATGGCGTTTTCAACTTCTAATGTTAGAAAGTGGAAAAGAATCTTCAAGTGCTGACACATAAAGAGGTTCTGTTTGCTAAAGACTCGACTTCAGAGGAATAGTTCAGACATTTTAAATTGAGGTGTAGGATTCTGAACAATTACTAACCAACCTGTTGCTGATAGTTCTTTGGATGACTTCGGTTTGATGAAACTTTGCGTCCGACAGAGCTGATGAGTTCACTCCAGACTGAGTGTGGTCAAAACCAAGACCAAACGGACCGGAGCCATTTTAAGATGGCAGCAAGTTCCTATGTTTCATAGCTGTTAATGTGTCAGACTTTTACACCATTGTCACATTTTTTATTATACACCAACATTTACCTTTAATGTTATGGCTATTTATATCCTCCAAATCATCCATCCATCCATCCATCCATCCATTTTCTTTACCCGCTTGTTCCATTTTGGGTCACGGGGGTCGCTGGTGCCCATGTCCAGCAATCACTGTGCGAGGGGCGGGGTACACCCTGGACGGGTCGCAAGTCCATCACAGGGACACATAGAGACGAACAAACATTCACTCTCTCATTCACACCTAGGGACAATTTAGAGTTACCAATCAGCCTAACATGCATGTTTTTGGACTGTGGGAGGAAACCGGAGTACCTGGAGAAAACCCACGCATGCACGGAGAGAACATGCAAACTCCACCCAGAAGGCCCCTGGACCGGGGTTTGAACCAGGGACCTGCTCGCTGAGAGGCAGCAGCTCTACCAGTTGCGTCACCGTGCTGCCTCCTCCAAATCAATTCAATTCAATTTATTTATATAGTGCCAAGTCACAACAGAAGCCATCTCAGGGCACTGAACAGAAACAGCAGCTGCAGTAAGTTGTAGTTGTAGTAAATATTTTTCTGCTGGAATAAATGTGTAACACAAACCTGATGGTAGTGGAAAGGTTTATACAATGAAGTTTGCATGAACTGCTATGAAATTTTGAACTTTGTTGTATGACAGCTAAGTGGGTCTTCTAGGATTACTCATAATTTGCTTGTCAGCACAGGTTGTTCACAGCCTCTCCAATGACGTCCACTTCAAAATGTCCGAACTATTACTTTAAAGAAAAAAGAACATTTGTGCTCACCGTTCCATTCTTATCTGAGTGACAGGAGTTTTGTGTTAATGCTGGTAATATATCATCTGCTTCAGGGATTCTTTCCTGTGGTGTTCCACTGGGCTTGATTCTTGGACACTTTCTATTTTCACTGTATTTGCTCCCTTTGGGGTCTATTCTGAGGAATTATGGGCTTTATTTTCATTGTTATGCTGATGATTGTCAGATTTGTCTGCCCTTAAAACCCAATAGTTCTTGCTCCATTCAGCCTCTGTTAAATTGTCTTGATGACAGTAATTCATGGATGGCTTCAATTTGTTTGTTTTAATGATCAGAAAACTGAAGTTATTGTGTTTAGCCCTAGCTTTATTGCTGTCACTGTTCTGTAAACCTTGACTCTGTTGAGCCATATTTTAAGCAGTCTGTTACTCATCTCAGGATGGTTTTAGACTCTGACTCTGTTTAATTAACAGATGAACTCTGTTCTGCAGAAAAGTTTCTTCCAATGAAGACGGACAGCTTAAATCAGTGTTGACCAGCTCTGACCTTGAAAAAATAGTCCATGCATTTGTTACAACCCGACTTGATTACTGTGATACTCCTTATGTTGGGTCAGTCAGGTCTCCCTTTCACGTCTCCAGCTTGTCCAAAATGCTGCAGCTCAGCTATTAACAGGATCTAGTAGGTTTGAGAATATTTCACCAGTTCTGTCCTCCCTTCACTGGCTCCCTTTATGTATCAGAATAGATTTTAAAATTCTCCTGTTGACCTTTAAGTGCCTAAATGACCTTGCACTCTCATACCTCTCTGACCTATTTCAACCTTATGTTCCTTCTTGGTGCTGAGATCATCTGATCATCTGATTTTGGTTGAAGCTCAGAGGAGATCAGGTTTTTTCAGTCGTGGGCCCTAAACTTTGGAACAACCTGCCCCCCAACATTAGACAAACCACTTCACTTCCTGTTTTTAAATCTCTTATAAAAACACACCTGTTTTCAAAAAAGTCCATGCTCAATAATTCAAACACCCGTTTTCATTAACTTGTAACACAGTGTGATTTGATTTAGTATTTTATTGTTTTGTTTATTATGTTTTATGCTTTTAATTAATTTTTGTTATTTTTTCTTCTTTAAATTACTGCCATTGATTTTTATTGTTAAGCACTTTGGTAACAGCTGCTGCTTTTAAATATGCTTTATAAATAAAACTGACTTGACTTTCGAAAGATGGCCATCAAAGTATTTCTTAGAGTCCATGAGCTAAATGCTAACATCAGTTTCACGTTTTTAAAGAAATGTACTGAAAACAGGTTTTAAATTTGAGCTTCTGATGAAAGTTGTGGTTTTACAAAACTAATCATTTATTTTAAGCCATATGGATAAAATTACACAAACAAATCAAGCTGATAATAAAGTTGAGCTTATGGTGCTGTTAGAGGGAAAGACATCCTTCACTTTTTGACCTCATCAAACTTTTTTCTGTCATTTGTAGCAGATGTGTTTTCTGGATGGTTGAGTTTGTTTTGTTTTTGTGTTATTGTTGATTCAGTTTGTTTGTCTCCTGGTTTTCAGTCTGTTGTCAGCCCTTCATTCTGTCCATCTCCTGAATGTTCCCCGAGTGTCCATTGCACCGTTATTTCTTTTTAGCTCGTTTTGTCTGCATCCTTGGGTTGTTTATCACAAAACCTGACAAGATGAGGCAAATATTACAGCTGTGAAGCTGTTTTAATTCAGTTCTGCAAACTAAGAATAGCCTAATTGCACTAAACTGTCTTTTGCAATTCAGTATTTTATTTTTCCAGCAATGTTCAGTCAGGCCATCTGGATGGTTTCAAACAATCCAGATGACCTGACTGAACATTGCTGGATTTTTACCTGGATTATTGAGCATGAACTTTGATGTTTTATTTTTCCTTTCAATATAGTTCACATTTCATCCATTGTCAGTTAACTGAATCGACAATAGATGGCAATACATTATGAAATACATGTGATATTAACACACTCCTTTCTGCAAATAAAAGTGTGGAGACGCTCTGCTTGGCACACGGTGTAAAGGTTGGGATGTATTAAGCACAGTTATGATGTTTGAAGCCCAGCATGTTTCCTTCAGAGATAAAGGACAGCGCAGAAGACAAAGCAGAAGAAATGACATTTGCTGAATGTGGAAATTCATTATAAAAAACATTCAAGTGCTCATTTGAATGATTTTCTAAAATATTGCACTTTTAACCTGCCTCTGTTCTGAAGCTTAACTTTTATTTATAGCCTCGAGTCTGTGAGGTCTATTTTTACAGCAGTGTCTATATTTAGTGTAAAACAAAGAGTGATCTTTTACAAAGATGCAAAGAAGACATTCAGGAAAAGGTGACCAAAAGAAAGAACATGCATCTGTTCCTGCAGTGATGGACCCCCATGAACCCCAAGAGTAAGGTGGGACCCACTGATGCTCATGTACAGATTTGACTCTCAAAAAAAACACAAAGAGACTTTTTTAGCCTAAAATGACTGTGATGTTTGGTGCAATTCCAATAGACAGAACATGGGCATCAGCAGCCCCCCACCCCCACCCCAGTGTATCCATGCTGTAGAAGATGAGTGCAAGCATAACAGAGAGGGAGAGACGGGTCCGACCACGGAGCCCAGCAGAGAGGAAACCATGCGGACTTACGCTTTCTGTGTCCTTCAAACATTTCATAGGCTGTGTAAAACATCTGAGTCTGAGAGGCCTCTGGAGATGGAGGGAGGTGGGGATGGGGGGGACAAGTAAACTGACAGGTCAGCTCTTCCACATCAGCAGCAGTAGTACCTCCTATCTCCCCCAGAGAGACTTACAGAACAGCCTTCTCTGCAGCTGGGCCACCGTAGTTTTATCACACACAGGAAAACATGCTGACAATCCTAAACCTGAGTTCATCTGACGTCACGCTGACGTTCAGGCAACACAGCAAACGCAGTACCGTTGAATTCATCATTTCAATGCTTTAAATTTTCACACTTACCTGATAAATGCACAAAAAAACAAAGTGCACTTGATGCATTGGTGAAATAAAGTTATGCTAGTTTCAAAGCTAGAACAGACACGAGCACGATACATTCATGGCTTTAAACATCAAGACGGACAAACACACACGTGCACGGACTGCGAGTGCTCCAGCAGCACGCTGTTTGCAGAGCAGCTCCATGTTAGACATGCAGGTTAGTAGCAGAAACTGCTTCAGACATTAAACTAAATGTAATTTTCTTAACTGTTAAAACTGAACGTACAGCTTGTGGAAATGAACAGGTAAACACCCTTCCCATAAATTTAGAAATCACTTTAGTTTCATATTTTAATTCTTCTTTTTTAAACAAAACATTTTCACAGTTGGGATAAATACATTACAATGTGAAGTGGACATCACACCACTTTGGTGTTGATCAAACAACATTTTAAAGAAAGAATTTAGTAAGAAATTTACATTTGCAATCAAAAAGCACTTAAATCAATTAAAAAACACCAAACAGTTGTGATGATAAACAAAACAGTTAAAAATGTGACCAGTTTTCTATGAAATATAGAGACATATATTATTACAAATGCACTAAATATAAAGTTTACATCATGCAGGATATTTGCATCCACCAAAAGAAATAAAGAAAAGTCAACATTTCTGGTCAAATATAATAACATATACGGGTAAAACAAACTTAAGGATAAGGATTGCTTTTGTTTCCAAGTATTAAGGCTAAACAGTTTGAAGTTGAAATGTCAAGAGAGGCTAAATGTTGAGATAAAAATTTAGTGTTTCAAGAAGAAGCACGAGTAGTGAACCTTGTGGTGCTCCTGAACCTGACTCTGTTTGTAATTAACATTTTAGCTCAAGGCTATTGATGCATTTTACAGACTCTGCTCCAAAATGATGATGCATTTGTTTGAACCAGCCATAGGTGTGGAGAATTAGTCAGAAATCACAGAATTTCTGTCAGTCCTTCACAATAAAAGCCTCAACATACTGAGTGCTAACTTAAAAATATTCCTAGATCTTCTGAATTTGATCAAATTAGTTTCTAATATTGTTGTCCTCCAGTAAAATGTACAACAGCAAAAATATAAAAAAAATTAAAAAAAACTCTAGAAATTTTGGGAACTTACTGACAGGTTGTGTACTACGACGGAGTACTAGGGCCACGCTAAGAAAATAAAAAAATATGAGAAAATAGTCATAATATTATGAGAATAAACTCGTAATATGTTCCTGGGTCAACTCGCCCCTGCTGTGGACAGCCTCCACTGAGTCACTGTGTTTATGAAGTAGATCCACGATCACTTTTGGGTCAGTGTGTGTGAAATATGCCTCCATCCACATTATGTGACGACTAAATCCATCAATGCAGCCATTAACTGCAATGCCATACAGCTTCAGTTTATCATAAGAATCAATATGCCACAGTGAGTTGGGCCCCTGCTATTGCACTGATGACGTCAACATTCATCATTTTACCGCAGTTGTAAGATTGATTTTTCATGTCTGAGTTCTGATAATATGTATATAACTTTATTCTCATAATATTATTACTTTATTCTCGTATTGTTTCTACTTTATTCTGGTAATACTACGACTTTATTCTCGTATTATTTCAACTTTATTCTCGTAATATTATGACTTTATTGTCATAAAACTTTATTCTCAAAATTTCATGACTTTTTTCCCATAATGTAATTTATTTTTCTTAGTGTTGCCCTAATACTCTGTCGTAGTGTACAGCTCCAGATGTAAATTATAAAACATGTTAGATTATCTTTTTTTACTGAAAGCTTTTCTAAATATTAAAATCCCTACAAAACATTTTCCTACCTCTGTGCCAAAGATGGTTTGGTGTTTGATTCCCCATTAAATCTCAAACAGCCGTTTTATTTCCATCATTTTCACTTTATGTTTAAAACACTATGACCAGGAGCTGCAGTAGCTTGGTAGTCAGTGCTGTGGTTTTGTAATCCTGAGGTTGAGGGTTCAAGCCCAGGTTGCATTAATTCAGTTTATTTACAACATAAGTCATCTCAGGGCACTGAACAGAACCATTCATATATAAAAAGCCAATGAATAAAACCCAACATTTTTCAGTCAGGTCATCTGGACAGTTTCTTTTTTTTTTTTTTGTGCTGAAACGTTCCGCATTCGATCCGGAGGGCTTCATCAGTCAAGGAAACGCACAACAAAACTGATTCTTCCCCCAACAGCTTACTCCAAAGTGGAACAAAGCTGACTGAAAAATGTTGGATTATATACCTGGATTATTGAGCATGGACTTTGTTGTTCAATGAATAAAAGTTCTCTAAGGAAGAATCAGCAAGGGCAACCGGTGTAAAATAAATTGCCAAATCTTTCATGCGAGTTCGCTCGCTGTGTTGACCCCTGAAGAGGGAGCAGCCGAAAAAACTTACCTTTTTTAAAATACTAGGACTATTTTCATTTAAGCTTTCATCTCAACACTTTAACTTTAATAGTGAAACTTGGAAACAAAAACAAAAAATTCCCCTCTTGAATATTTTTTCTGAGTGACCCTGATAAGCTGTCATAGATGCACAAGACTTCAGTCAATTTTAAAATAAAACACTCAAGTAACAATGACAAAGTGTTCATGATAAACATTTAACAACTGTGGCTAATTATCAACATAATACAGAATAAAACTCCCTCACCCCACATTTCTTACTGCAATTAAAATCAAAACCAAAATATTTTGAGCACTTAAATTTGAAAAATAAAAACTACAGTTATAAAGACATGACATTGCAGCAGAGTGAGCACATGTGTAAAGGGAGTTTAACTAGCTGCTTGGCTCTTAGCACCATTTTGTTCATCGTTTGCCATCAGGTCACGATGGAAGTAAAACAACAAGCAGTCGTTTCAGAAAGGACAACTGGAAGAAATGATACACAAAAACAAACAAAAAAAATGTTGTGGGGGTTTCCTCCGATGCCTTGCTTGATAGCCGGTCACACGCAGTACTCGTTAAGGCGTTCACGCTCCGTCTCATGGCTGCACACCACGCTCAGGCAGGAGGAGCCCAGGAGCCCAGAGTTAAGAGCATACACCAGAATCCAGCGCCCGGAGTGTGAAATGTTTGGCAGCATTAAGGCAAAGACCGATCAGCTCACGAGAACCACCACCGATGAAATCATCCCGTGTGAAAAATAAAAACCTGTTGCAGCTTCAGCACCGTGTTGGCAGAAAGCTTCACGTGTAAATCACATGTCTGAAAGACGGGTGATTTGGCCTTTCAGTGCCTTTTAGTTCAATTTAAAACTGCTTACTAGATCCCATATGTTGTGGAAATTTAGATTAGTGTCCTATAATTTTAGTTGTTCCCAAACCCACAAGCTGTATTTCTTCATTTCAAAGTCCAGGAAATTCATGTAAAAAGAGACAAAACAACCAGTAAAATAAAGGAGCAAAGAAAAGAGCTGGACTGGCAGTATGATGGTGAGAAGGCAAAAAGCACCCGCAGTTAAACTTGCAATCTTACAGTGCTAACCCAGACGTGAGCATTTAGAGCAGACAGTAAGAAATGCACTAAAACAGACAGACATGCGCCATTTCATGCTGGGGAGGGGGGTAATAGCCAGAGCTGGGATGGTAGCAGGTGGGATGGTGGTGGTGGGGAGTGGAATTCTGTGCCAAGGATCACAAACCTGGCACGTAGAGGATGGCAGTGCTCTCATCCATGGCGAACATGTTGGAGCCTGTGCAAACGTAGATGCCCGCATCCTCAGGCTGGACGTTCTGAATTGTCAGGATGCCGTTGAAGTCTGTGGCCCGGTTGGGAAGTCTCCCGATACCCTTCCGGGTCCACACCAGGGTGTAGGCTGGTGACTGTGCAGGGGAGAGCCGATAAGGAACAGAAATAACAGAAGGGGGTAAAACAGTTTTAGCATGGATAAGAAAGACAAGGTCCTTCTTGATCATGTGATCAGCTGGTTTTGGTTGTCAGCAGCAAACTGGTTGATCCACTCTGAGAAGGTGCTATTTATAAGACTGAGCTGAATACAGCACCTCAGACTGAGGAAGTCTTTCGGATGAAAGATGAAACGTTTCTACATTTTTGTTGTTGTTTTGCTTTGTTTTGGTTTTGAATGTCCGGAGGACCAGATTTAACTTTTTTTAGATAAGAAAGACAGTTACAGCCTGTATGTAAATGCTAGTTAATTTAGGTACACTGGATTAAGACCCTGCTATGCTCTGTAAAATGTGGCTGGATCAAAGCAAATTTGGAAAGCTAGGCTTGAGGCAAGTGTGTCCCGTCCTGCTTCAAATTCTCAATAACTAAGACATGCCAGTGTGTGGGCCTGCAGTTATGGATACGCTGCCACTACGCTCTCCTATCCTCCATCAAGGACTTTGATATGTAGCTGGAACAGCAATAAAACATCACAACCATGCTACAAAATTTTGCGCATGCTCAAAATCATATTGGACCTATCATGTGCAACTGGGAGTCCACTTTGTTCCTAATATGTGCCTAAAAACCTCACCAAGACCTTGCAAAGAACATCCACATTTGTTGCTGATTTGTTTTTTGTTGCAAGGTTGTCATCCAGTGGAAAGAGGGCTCGACACAGGCAGAAAACACCAACCAACTGGACGTGGGTCCAAACAGGATCAAACCCTTCCATCAACAACAATCAATCAATCAACCTTTATTTATACAGGTAAATCCCATTGAGCCTCGAGGACTCATTTACAAGAGAGACCTGATTTCAACAAAGAAAGATGACAACAATGGACAACAGCAACAACAATAAGCAGTTATAAAAACTCATACTACAGTTTTTTTTTTTAACAAATAGGATGGCTAAAAGGAAAAAGGTAACAAAACAAAAAACAGCTAGATTCCAAGACAAATGTAGAAAACTAAAAACAGGAACATGTCTGCATTGGACCCTGCCAGGAGTCCAACAGATTCTTAAAGCCACTTAGAGAGGTCAAGGTCGAGAGCTTCAAATCTTTTTGTAAGATATTCCAGGAAACAGGAGCGGAGTAGGAGAAGGCCCTTTTGCCTAGTTCAGTCCTCACTGAGGGAACACTGCAGGTAATAATGTCCTGAGAGCGCACTCCGTAGCTGCACTCACGCAGAGACATGTAGGAGGAGATGTATGAAGGCAGCAGACCAAGAAGTGATTTAAAGATGAAAATGTACCAGTGAGAGAGTCTGCGTGAAGTTAATGATGTCCAGTTAACCAGTGAATACAGGGTGCAGTGGTGGGTACGATAATCACAGCCAGTTATGAATCTTAGTGCACCATGATAGACAGCATCCAACATCTGCAGGGTTCTTGTAGGAGCGTTCATGTAAATAATATCACCAAAATCAATTGAGGGAAGGAAAGTCACAGATACAAGGCGTTTTCTAGCATTCAGGGTTAGACAGGATTTGTTTCTGAAAAAGAAACCCAGTTTAACTTTCAGTTTCTTTACCAAGTTTTCCACATGGAGCTTAAAAGAAAGATGTGAGTCGACCAAGATACCCAAATATTTATAGGAATCAACAAACTCAATGGGGACACCATTTGAGGATAAAATCGGAGGAAGAACTGCTGGGACCAACTTCCTATTTGAAAAAAGCATCCCTTTGGTTTTTTCGGCATTTAGGACAAGTTTGAGGCGGAACAAATCTGTCTGGATGATGTTAAATGCAGATTTCAAAAGCTGGAAAGCCTTAGCAACTGTTTTAGCTCGACAATAAACAACTGTGTCGTCAGCATAGAAATGTATGGATGCATTAGGGATGTTTTTGCCTACATTATGTATGTAGATTGTAAAGAGGGTGGGTCCTAAGACTGAGCCTTGTGGTACACCATTGTTGAATGTTAAATAACTGGAGGAAGTACCATTATGTTGAACACATTGCCTCCGGTCTGAAAGATAGTTAGAGAACCAACCAATGGTGTGATCTGAGAAACCAATTTCTGAGAGTTTATGACACAAGATGTTATGATCCACAGTGTCAAAAGCTTTAGACAGGTCTAAGAAAAGTGCAGCACAATAATCCTTAGCATCCAGTGCTTCAACAACGTCATTAAGAACCTTCAGTGAAGCAGTGGTTGTGCTGTGTTGTTTCCTGAAACCAGATTGATGTGGAGGCAAGATGTTAAATGAGTCCAGGTAATTTTTGATTTGAGAGTTTATCAGTTTTTCTAGAACCTTGGCTAAAATGCAGAGTTTAGAGATTGGTCGATAGTTGTTCAGTGAGGTGGGGTCTCCTCCCTTCAGCAAAGGAAGAACAAAGGCTGTTTTCCAAGTGTCTGGGATGGAGTTTTGTCTCATGGAGAGATTGAAGATGTGGGTCACAGGGACTGTGACGATATGAGCAGCCAGCCTTAAGAAATAAGGTGGAAGTTCATCTGGACCTGCAGATTTTTTAGGATCAAGATCTTTTAACAGTTTATTGACCTCACTGACTGCGAATGGAGAAAAAGAGAAGGTGTGATTAACTGAGGATTGACTTGTAGGAGGGATTTGATTTGATTTGATTTGAACAAGAACTTACCTTGCTCTTTGCAGTACAGATGAAATTGACTGTGGAGCCGACCCTCATGATCTGAGATTTAGGCTCCTCCACTGTGACCTCAATGGGTTTAGTTGGCCCACCTGGAGAAATTAAGATAAATGTTCAGAAACAGATCATTACAGAAGGAAACTTATTTTTAAAGAGTGATTTAGTGGTAATCAAGAAAACCATCATTTCAATAAAAGGCTAAATGATTGGTTTGTAAAGATTTTGTAAAGCATCACAGTCTAGTCCACTGGAATGCAATGATTTACAAATATCATAAACCCATATTTTATTCACAAAACAAAAAGTCACTCAAGTGGGAAGACTTTAAGTACCAACAAAATGAAACAAAAATCAAATGTATGCATGTTTGCTTACCACCCTAACATACTATTCAAATTTCAAAGGGGAATCCAGAACAGCACCAACATATTGTACTTTTGGCACTTGTTATGCTGCACATGGACCATGAAATTTTAATTGCAATGACCTTACAAGCTTCACATATAACTGCATCATCAGCATACATCTGAAAAGCTGTATCAAAGCAGGGTTTCAACAAAAAGAACAGGGTCAAAGAACTGAGCCTTGTGGTACACCTGCATTAATTTTGGAGCCAGCATGGATCAGACTGGAGGAACAGAGAGTGACTTCATGTATTGAATGTCAATCTGAAGTGACAGAAACTTTTTCCTCTTAATGACATAACCAGCAGATTGTTAATGTTAACACTTTATACTGAAGGCTTCAAACAATGAGAGATCTACTGAAATGTTTCTGTTGACTTTCTAAAATATTTACCAGGGCATCTCAGAACAACAGTTTGCCACCATTAAACTCTGTCTGGACCTAAACAAACTATAAAAAACTGATAAAGCTTTGCTGTGCACAGTTTGCTACAGTGTTGTAAATGTAGAACTGTAGGGGAACTAACAGAGAACTGTTTGGTCTGAAAATGCCTGATGCCTGTGGGGGGGAGGAGACCCTGGCTGTCAATATGAGAGCAGCATTCACAGTCACCTGTGATGATAATCTCAGCATGGCTCTTGTTGGTGCTGCGCTGGTCCATGCAGGTGCAGACGTAGACACCGGCATCACTCGGCTGGATGCTGGTGAAGTACAGTTCTGCTCCTGCACACACAGACGAGGACGGCGCTATTTGAGCATTCAAATCCCTACGAAACAATTTACGGAGCATATTTCAAGCAGGTCTTTCAGCACCTTGCTTGAGTCTTTCAGCACTATTAGAGATGGGTTGTCCATCCAGTCTGGACCAGTAGTAAAAGTGTGGAGGAGACCCAGAAACCTGACAGCGCAGAGTAACAGAGCTGCCCTGGGTCGCTTTGAAGCTCTCTGGATAGACCTTTACCACCAGGGAGGCTGCAGCTGCAAAATGCAAAGATCATAAACAAAGAAACTATGAACATTTCACAAAAACTTTTAGATCAATTCTAAATGGAGTCACAATTTATCCTCCTGATTGTTTTTCTCAATTCATCAGTAATTTAGCTGTGTGTTCAGTGCAACGTTACCATCTTTTGGTTGACATTTTTCTCTCCGCTGAGGGTTGCCAACATATCCAAGAGCACAACTAATGATAAAAATACACACAAAGAAGTTTTTATCTTTGAAAAACTTTTACTGTAGTCCATGTTGTTGCTGATCTTTCGTGCAATTCTTTCCTACATGTGCCACCACGACTTGTCAGGAGACAGAGCTGCCTTACCGTTCACAGTACTGGCCAGTGTAGCCAGGCTGGCAGGCCGTACACTGATAGTCTCCATTACCAAGGCTCTCGCAGGTGGGAGAGAACCTGTAAACAAGATAAAGGTTTAAAGAAAATTAAAGGACAAAAAGCTAAAGTCTATCTCAAATATTAGGTTTAATACCATGAATTTTTGGATTAATTGAAGGACAAAGTTTATAAATATGCATTCACTTAAATGGACGTACAGTAAAAAGTTAAAGACAGCGTAAAATTATTTCTTCAAATAAAGGGACATGTAGATATAAATTTAAATGGGAGGAAAACGAGTCCTGAATTCGTAACAAAAACTAAAAGCTCAAGAGCTTTTCTGTAACAGAGGCGCAGCACATAGATCAGAGCTGTCTTGTACTATAACTGGAGGTGGAATGTGAGCTCTTGGTATGTGTGCCAACACTTACTGGTTGTCTGGGTCAGTGTGAGGACAGGCACATGGCTGGCAGTCCACTGGAGTTCCAGCAGTTGGGTCGCCAAAGAAGCCAGAGGCGCACTGCTCACAGAACTCACCATGCGTGTTGTGCAGGCAGCTCTGGAAATAGACACACACATGCCTTTAACACATGTATCCATCAGAGCACTGTATTCTAGAGAGAAGTCACGTGCTGGTCCTGCGCTCCTTACCGTGCAGATGCCAGTCTCAGGGTGGCAAGTGTCCGAGTGGCCGTTGCATTCACAGAGCTCACAGTGACCCAGGTACAAACCTCCTCCTGTACGAGTGTATCCAGGTGCACAGTCCTAAAAATAACATCTACTGATTTAGACACTAGTACATCTATTTCATACAGAAAATAATGTGCACATTGACCTAATGTGTTTTGCATCCTTTTACACCTGCAGCCAGCACTTAACTGGGCGGTGACTGTTGGAGATAAGCTGGCAACGCAAAACTGAGAGAAAATGAGTACATTTTCAGTTGTATATATACTGTGGTATATATATATATATATATATATATATATATATATATATATATAATAAACTACTACTTACTATACTACTTACTACTTGCACTACTATTCCTACTTGGCGTTTTTTCACTTATCGCTGGTCTTTGGGGTACGGATCCCCCGTGATAAACGAGAGACTACTGTATTAATATTTTTCATCTGACAGGATGTTTTTTCTCATAAGGCTCTTTCAGCCTCTGTGACTCATGCAAGGACGTTGTGAGCCCTGCAAAGACTTCTCATGAATGTTGTTTGCCAACTAGTTGCAGCTCAGTCAGACACCACCATTACTGGACACTGACAAATGAAAGGTGTTCATAAACGTTCTAAGCAAGTAGAAGCCTTAGTCCACACAACTTCAATTTTTAAAAACTATTTACAAACATAGAGAACTAAATAGTCATTCCTCTCTATATCATGCTTTACTTCTTGCAACTTCACTCTATCATGGATTTTTAAACCTGTTTTTTTAATATTGTGTGTACTGTACATTCATCTCATCGTCATCGCCAAAGTGTTTAAGAGCATATGAAGTGTTTATGAGAGTGGGAAAGGTTTGTAAAGCCTTAATATATATATAAATAATAAAATAAATATAACGCCGCTACTTCTCAGATTTTCACCTACCACAGGAGTCTCTGGAACGTAACCCCTGCGATAGTTGAGGGATCACTGTATGAAAAAAATGTAATTACCTGGCAGGAGAGTCCGTGGTACCCGGGTGGGCATCGGCACTGTTCCACCTCGAGTGCCTGTGCCAAGCCGCTGTAGTTGGGCACGGCAATGTCCATGCTGATGTCATGGACGCTGGAGGAGCGCATCTCAGTGGAGTAGGAAGCTCGAATCAGGATATCATCGAGATCAGCCAGAACCATCATCAGGTGCTCTCGAGTGGCCGGCATGCCGTCAGGCCGCTGCCAGTGTTCCTGTAAAACACAAAAACAACATGTGTTCTCAAATTCATAAAGGAACCAGGGTAAAACGCTCACTGGACACCTTGATTCAATCCCTGCTGTTGAGTCATACTCAGGGTGATTTAAAAAGTGATACAGGAGCTGTTCTGCTCACCTCTCTGAAGATGATCTCAAATTGTTTGCTCTCTCTGCTGCCTTGCTGCCTCCTCTGCCAAGTCTGACGGGCTACCAGGGTGATGTCGTTGCCCTACAGGAGCAACAAAGGAGGGGATGAGGAAGTCCAGCAAATCCACTCAGTCGGGACAGAAAGCATCACATCAGCTCGAGGTGAACTCACAATAATTTGGACGTCAGCATCTTCGAGTTGTGTTCCTCTTTGACTAGCCACGTAGGAAATGGTGTATTTAAGTTTCCCGCCATACGAACCAACCTGCAGGATGGAAAAGCATGTAGCTACAAATCAATGAAAGAGGTGATGTCGTGGAAGCTAGCATCATAAATACTGTCCAAGACTCAAACAAATTCACTTTCAAACCACATTTTGAGAAATAAATGTTTTTAATGATCATGCAAATAATAACACAAACATAAAAAGTTGTAATAATTTTAGCTATGAAGCAGAATTCCTGTTTAGAGCAAATGCAAAATTTTGCTATTTTTGTTCTTTACGTGATTTTTGTTGTTGTACTTCTTTAACAATACCCTTGAAAAGTTTTAATCCCAAATTTATATTTATAGAAAATATTATGTAAATAACCATATGAGACCCTAATGATTAGTTTTAGACCTATTGTCCTTGTTGAGGGTGATTAGATTTCAAGTTTTATTTTAAATATATGTATTTATTTATTTATTTTACTCATAAGTGATCAAAAAACATTTTTTTTTACTAATCTCAAACAGAGTAAATTCAAGTAAAACCTTGAGGCTCAAGAGAATAAAAGTTTCTGTCTATGGGGGTCGCCCAACATTTTAGGGGTGACCATTGCCCCCAGTTGGCCCCCTTTTGTGCTGTCCCTGAAGGATAATAAAGATTAAGAACAAGGTCTAAAACCTATCTGCAGCAATTGAACTGCTCCTAAAAATCCTGTCTTTAAAGTATAGAAACAAATCCATCACAAACTGACAACCCATGACTTCAGCTGATCATTTGCTTAAAGTCAGGTTTTCAGCAAATAGATCTTAAAACTATTGCTGGTGTCAAACTGTATTATCTTTAACATTTTTCATAGTTCAACAAATAAAGCACCTAAAAGTGTAATTTAAAATATTTCACAAGTTCATTCTTTGAGTTCAGGAGCTTTTTTGTGCCTGAATGATTCAAAGATCAGATTTCACAGGGTTTAATAAAATAAATCATTCTACTAAAAATGACCAAAAACTGTACTGTAGGTGAAAAAGCAATAGAAAAGTGAAATTCTCAAGACATACTGGTTATGACTAGTTTATAATAAAACAGGAACATCTGGCTGCTTGTGAGCAAATATGAAATTATGGCAATTTTTATTTATTTCAAAGTGGGGTTCTGTGGAAATATGATTAATTAATGTTAGCTGCAGGTAGCTCTTTAAATGGCCTCAGACAGGAAAACTACAGTTTCACTCTGACAAGACGGATCAACTAGCTCAAACTGACATTTTATCATTTAAAACAGCTCTAATCTCCAGATTTCATAACAGTTCATGCAAATGATTTTACAATCCTTCACACTGACATCGGTTTCTCAAGGCGTGACTTTACACAGAAATTTGTAGTTATATGCAGCAGCAGCAGCAGCAGCAAGCTGTAGCACATCCAATAGGGATATTGTAACATTTCTGCTGAAATAACTGTGTGAATAACCGATGGAGATGTAAAGATTTATTAAAAAACATTTGCTAAAGCTGCTACATTTCAAAGAAGTTTGACACTAGAATTTTATTACATTTTGTTATTAATAGTGTCCAGATTAGCTGCTAATATAATCATAAGTTCAATAATTATTACACCCTTCAATAGTGAAAATTATTCATCTGTATTAATAACCTTTCCTAAAAGGGCACAAATGGACTGCATGGAAACTGAAGGTCCCTGTTAACCTTTTATCAACTTCACACTAGAATGAAAAACTCCCAACACAACAGTCCCTCCCCAGCGTCCGGGGGCTGTTTAGGGAGGAGGAAAAGGGGAGACTCCAAACAACATAAAACTGGTCTCAAATTAAAACAAACATAGAGTTTAAAATGAACCAGAGGAAGAAATCAGCAATATTATAGTCCAGATTCATCACAGTGACCTTTCTTCCACCTAGATGTGCCCACACACCAAAGTGGAGGTGGGCACATTGTTTACAACATGCACGGAAGGATGGACGGTATTTCCAATTACCCCTTTGCTTTGCAATGGGAAGCAATGCAATGTGATAAGATGGCTTGTGATTTTTCTTTTTATTCAGATGTGAAATGAACAACAAAAAAATCAAATATCACTGGAGGACAGATGGTTCGGGAGAAGACAGGTGATGTAGAAACAGATGTCTGTCCTCCAAGCCCATCAGATGTTTGCGTGTCTCCACCTAAGAGTCTTTACATTTACCTGATCCCCCAAGAACTGCTTGGGGAGCTGCCAGTAGAGCACATCTTCCCGCTGCGAGCTGAAACCTTTGTAGACCAGAGCGTACTGAGAGGCAAAAGGTGGAAGGAGAGGCATCAGAGAATGAGCCACAGAGGCAGCAGGGATAAACTGTAAGCATGCAGATGGGCAAAGCAGACTGGAAAGTACCACATGGAGGAAACCTGACAGGTAAGATAGAGCCAGACTCTTTGACATGTTCTCAGATACAAACTCTCCCTCTGACATCTCACTGAGCTTGAACCAAAAGTAAAACAAGCACTCCTACAAGAGTTACAACCAGCTTTAAACCAAACAGAAGTCAAACAGGAGTCCACTGCCTGGACATAAAGGGATATTTATGCGTTCTGTGGAAACATCTGAAATAATTAAGATCCTACCTGTTGTAGATAGCTTCATGAATAACCTCAGTTTGGAGAAAATGGAGTTTAAGTCAGACAGGACCAACAAGCTAAGGGCAGTTATGCCTAAAGCAGATTATTCTGTCATCTTAAAAACAGCTCCAACTCAAGAATGTTGCAGTTATTATGCAAACACCACTTTATTAATTTTACCCATACCCTGTCATCACTTTCACATTGCTTGGTGATTCTATCAAACATATAATATTTTAGCTGAAAGTGCTCCCAGGATGCACCAAAGTACAACAGCTAACTAATATTATGACTATTTGCACTTGCATAAAGCAACCAAAAATATTTTTCCAATGAACCACAACAGTATTTTCTAGAATCAAGCTGTTTGAAGACACCATCAATACATTTAGATCTTGTTTGGCTTAGGATGAGACGTTAGCTCATCAATCTGGCTGAACTTAAAATTTAATTTCTTCTTCAGTCCTTTCAAAAAGCTATTTACAACAAGTAAGTCGTTAATTGTAGATGCTAAATGTAAAGTGGCTGTAGCTCAGGAAGAGCGGTTGGTTCCTAGTTGGAAAGTTGGTGGTTTGATTCCGCCTGCCACCACTGCCCGATTAGCATGGTAAGTACTGCTAATTCCTAATGAACTGATACAGTACCTTTATAAGACAGCACCATCAGCTTACACACAGTCTGTCTATCCTCCTAACACAGATGTTTTTATTGTAATATGGATGTTGTTCGATTAAGAAAAGAACAACAAACTGAACAAACCGGGTCATGCCAGGTAGCGGTTTAATATTAGATAATGTAGCATTCTTTTACACTGGCATGTCATTGTTGAGAAATACTTCTTTTATAAGACAAAACATTATTATTATTATTATTATTTTTAAAACGGGTACAAGTTTGGCTAGCCTGGAAAAGTCTTTTGCGTCTTTCTCCGTATTCTATGACTAAAATCACGACGGACGAGGTTCCAACTACTGAAAACTAATAGACAGAACATCACTTCAAAGTTAACTGGACTATCGTTTTAATAGGGACTTGGAAAAATGTTTAGCATTCTGTGAATAATAAGATATATCTGAGTGTTGTGAGTTTTTAAAAACTTCAAATAAAACCCTGTCCTTTTTTGCCTCAAGGCTAAATAAAAATCTTGAGTTTGAAGTTATTTTTATGGAAAGAAAGTGCGTGGCTAAACTGCAAAATATTAAACTACAAGTCTTTCAAAGTAAGTATGTGTCTCTGTGATGGACTTGGACCTGTCCAGGGTGTCCTCCACCTCTCACACAGTGATGACTGGACATGCAACCCGAAAAAGGAAGAAGTGGGTAAAGATAATGGATGGATGGATATATATATATGCACACATATACATAATATACACACATACACACACACCATCATCATCATCTTTTTCTTTCAGCTTTTCCCTCTTCAGGGGTCACCACAGCGAGTCATCCTCCTCCATCTCACTCTGTCCTCTACATCCTCTGTCCTCACTGCAACTACCTCCATGTCCTCTCTAACTGCACTCACATATCTCCTCTTTGTCTTTTTCCTGGCAGCTGCATTTCTAACATCCTTCTACCAGTATACCCACTGTTCCTCCTCTGGACATGTCCAAACTACTGTCCCTCCTCTGGACAAGTCCAAACCACTGTCCCTCCTCTGGACATGTCCAAACCACTTTCCCTCCTCTGGACATGTTCAAACCACTTTCCCTCCTCTGGACATGTCCAAACCATCTCAGTCTGGTCTCTAACTTTATCTTCTAGTTGTTCCTAATCTTATCCATTCGTGTCACTCTTAAGGAGAACCTCAACATCTTCATTTAGGCCACTTCCAGTTCTGTCTCCTGTCTTTTTGGCCATGTCTCTGTCTCCAGACCATACAACATAGCTGGTCTCTCCACTGTCTTGTAAACTTTTCCTTTGACCTTTGCTGACACCTTTTTGTCACAGATCACTCCTGAAACTTTTCTCCATCCACTCCATCCTGCCTGGACTCTCTTCTTCACCTCTTTATTATACTCCACATTTTCCTGGACAGTGGACCCCAAGTACTTGAAGTCCTGCACCTTTGTGACCTCTGCTCCTTGTAGCCTCACTGTTCCACCTCCTCCCTCTCATTCACACACATGCACTCTGTCTTACTACGACTGACTTTCATTCCACTTCTTTCAAGTGCATACCTCCACCTCTCCAAGTTCTCTTCCACCTGTTCCCTGTTCTCACCATAGATCACAGTGTCATCTGCAAACATCATAGTCCATGGGGATTCCTGCTTGACCTCAACTGTTAGTCAGTCCATCACCAGAGCAAACAAGAAGGAGCTCAGAGCTGATCCTTGATGCACTCCCACCTCCACCTTGAAGCTGTCACCCCTACAGAACATCTCACCACTGTCCCGCTGTCCTCATACATGTCCCGTACAGTCTAACATGCTTCTTGACACTCCAGATTTCCTCATGCAATACCATACCTCCTCCCTCAGCACTCTGTCATATGCTTTTTCTAAATCAACAAAAACATAATGGAGTTCTTTCTGACCCTCTCTGTACTTCTTTATCAGAATCCTCAAAGTATAGATGGAATCTGTGGTGCTCTTTCTTGGCATGAAACCAAACTGCTGCTGACAAATAGTCACCTCCCATCAAAGTGTTGCTTCCACAACTCTCTCCCAGATCTTCATTGTGTGACTCATCAACTTGATTTCTCTGTAGTTGCTACAACTCTGTACATCACCCTTGTTCTTAAAAATGGGCACCAGAACACTTCTTCTCCATTCCTCAGGAATTTTCTCACCCTCAAATATGCCATTGAATATCTGAGTCAAAAACCTCACTGCCAACTCTCCAAGACATTTCCAAACCTCCACTGATCTTCAGGTTCTACTGTTTTTCTCTTCTTCATTCTTTTCTGAGATTTCTGGACTTCATCCTCAATAATCTTTTCCACTTCCTGGTCCAAGGTTTCTATAGCCTCTACTCTTTTTTCCTGTTCATGCTCTTCATTCATTAGCTCTCACACATAAACACACATACTATATATACATACATAATACAGCATCTTGGATTTTGACGTGGCAACCCACTTTTCTAAAATAAACTTTCTTACACCTTGATGTAGCCACACACCAAAATCGATGTTGGTACCTCACTTATTTTTCAAGTTACCATGCTCACAACATGCACGGACGGACCGACGTAGGGCGGTTATTTCACTCCACAATGGGAGACAAACAGGAGTCAAAAACCCTTTCAAGTTACAAATAGCCGCTTTCAAAATATAAATGTGCCAAGAGCTGCCATGCTACAGTCTACCTTGCTGCTGTCTCCAGAAGCACTAGCAGTCTTGCTCATAGTGTTCTTGCTCTGCAGATCCATAACAGAAACAGACATCCCACCCCCAAAGAGAAAAAAAACACAGTTACCAATATAGTCCACGCCACAGCCCATCAAATTACAACAGAATGTACCTTCAGATGAGGGGCGTGGCCTGGGGAGTAAGGTTGAGGCCGGGTTGGTTTAACTGAAGAAGAAATATCAGACGGAGGAGAGGGGGGGCTCAGGTGATGAAAGGACCATTGAGAAGCAGAAGAAGATGAGAACCGAGAGGAGGTAAGTGAAGAAGATTTAGAAGAAGAGCCATTGGAGAAATTATGCATGAGCGCCCAGATCTCAGCATCCAGCTTTTTGACATCAGCCTGCGGAAGTAGGGCAACCAGAAATACAGAGGACAGGTCATGTTGACTGTAAAAAAACAACGGTGGGGGTCTGAGAATTTATCGGTAGTTCTTCAAGTGTACATCACTATAAAAGGAGGACATGCCGCGTCATTCAGTTCAGTGACCAACAGTCCTGCGGATGTTAAGGTTCTTCTAGGTGTCACATTAATTACCAAAACTGCTGCTTCATAACCTAAAAACGTGCAGTCATAACTAACAGTATGCTCCTATTATATTGCTCTGCCTCTGCGTAATGAAATGATCAGACTCTGTGGTGTAAAGACAGGTGTAAAAGTAGGACTAAAAGAATAACCCAGAATTGTTATTTTATTTATTTTTTTGTGTGTGTGCATTTTTTAAACAAACAAAAAATGCTCTTGCTAATGGGGAGGCTCTAAAGTAGTAAGTTCATCATGTACAGAACAGATTTGTGAAACGGTATCTTTATTATGCAATATCACGTCACATAGCACGCTTTTTTCATTCAGGTTTCTCTGAAGACAGTTTCCTAAAGGCCAGCAGTGTTTCAGCAAGTGACTGCTAGTGTGAGAAATTTACTTTTGATATTAGGGATATCGAATAAATGCACAATTGACTACAATGGAGATTTTAAAGCACATATTAAATAAAATAACTGCTTGCCATGACTACACCTCTCCACTCTGCACCCACGTCTAGATGGGGGCAGTAATTACCTGTGACTGACATCTTCACTGTGTACTTCAGCGTACCCATGCCACATGTCTGTACCATGCCAGTGCGGTATGAATACAAGTACCATTACTCCCCTTATTGTAGCTTTCTCTGCAAACTCTCTGAGCATTACCATACATTAACAGAAACCATGCACCAGTTATTTTTAGTAGAGGTGTTAAACCTTCTCTACAGCGCAGCTCATACCAAATACCTGTCTGGCTCTTTTGGATCTTTGAGTAACTTTACTTTCAGCAGCCATTACTGAAGCATCCTTCCTAGCAAGTACCGGTACAAATCCCTCAACTGATGCAGATGAAGAAGGCACTTTGATCATTTTCCTTTTCACTGATCTCGTGGTATTTGCGTATGGTGGCAGTGTTAATGAGGCAAAGTTAAACTTTATGAAGCTCTTAAATGGAGCATTAATGATAAATCCATTTACATGGCACAAGTGTACATGGAAAGTTCTTGTGTTGTGAATGCCATGCCAAATCAGTGAACAGTTTCAGGGAAACACTCACCATTCACCTTTAATAACAAACTAATGTTAAATTCCCATGCTTGCAACAACAGTTTTCAAAGTCTAGATTTATCACTCACAAACCATACAAGCCATGTATCGTAAAATGCAATTACAAATCAGAAAAAGGTTGGATACTGTGTAAAATATAGATAAAAACAAAATAGAATGATTTTCATATGTCATAACCCTGTATGATGTTCACAGCAGAACAGTAAAGATACAGTATCAAAGATTGAAACTAAGTTGTTGTACGATTTTTTTCTGAACAAGCTCATTTTAAATTTGATGGCAACAATACAGCTCAGTCAATTTTGGACAAGGTGTGAAATTTCCCCTTTTTTAACAACAGTCTGTTCTGGTCAGGTGTTTGCTGGAATTTTTTCTGAATAGGAGCATATGTTGTCATAAGACTTGTTTATAATTTTCTGCATAGTTGGTGACTGTCCAGATGTGTGAGCTGCACATGCCATAGGCCATAATGCAGCCCCATTCCATCAGAGAGGCAGGCTTTTCAACCATGTGCTGATAACACGTCAGATGGTCCTGTGAGAATCTGGACCGGGTCCGTCCTTGAAACCAGTCTGACTCCCCACCCCGGCGTCTGGTTCTTTTATTCCCAGATGGAGAGGAAACTCGCTCTAACTCAAATAAATCAAGAGATATAATTTCAGTTTACCAATTTAATGTTCATCAGCAGGAGGAAGTTACAGGTTCAGTTCTGAGGTGTCCGTCCAACTCGTCTTAACCCGTGGAAGCGGGGCGCCCCGTGTCACAGAACACCCCAGCTTATATTGGCCCTAGGCTCCGCCTTCTTCTGGGAGCACAGTCTATCACAGTGTTTCAGTGGGGTGACTATGTATGACCTCATTGGTCTTATCTGTTTCTGATGGTGAAAAATGGGTGAAAAGTGCAAATCTATCTACGTGATGGAAGCCAGCAAAATAAAAAATGACTCCTTATCGGGTGTTGACCCTGGGAAGCTCACTCAGAGCAGCTGGGCCCGTCTCATCTGTACAGAACCGGGCCAGAAACTAGTTTGACTTTGTGCAAACAAGACTGGGGGTCTCAGCATGATAAAGTAGGATAACTCTAACAGTCCCTCTCCTCTTTATTCCAGTAGGTGTAGCTTTCATGGTTTGAAAAAATCTTTTAAAATTTTGATTTGTCAGACAACAGAACAGTTCTCCACTTTGCCTCAGTCCATTTTAGATGAGCTTTGGTCCTGAGAAGACAGCGGGGCTTCTGAATGGTGTCCACATACGGATATTTAAAGCCTTTGTAATATTCATTGAGGGACAATATTCTGAAGTTGTTCTATTTTTAGTTAAAAGTTTTCACAGACTGGTGAACCTCTGCTCATCTTTACCTCTGACAGAGTCCTCCTCTCTAAAATGCTCTTCTTATACCCAGTCCTCTCACTAGTTGCAAAATATTCATCTAGACGTTTCTTATTCATACCACTGACTACTAAAACCTTATCCTGTCTTTTGTTAATGCATTGCTTCTTTCAAATGCAAAACTATCTTATTTAAAAGGGTACAGTTTCTTATTTATAACATTTGATATGCTTACTATGTTCTTTTGTGAATAACGTATGGATTTATGAGATTTATAAATCACTGCATTCTGTTTTCACCCATATATTTACACAACAACTTGTTCTTTTGGAACTGAGGTTGTACATTTTAAACGTAATAAGTTTATCTTAAGAAATTCCATATTATGTTATGTGAAACATGCCCGACAAAGCTTTTCACATGAAAACACTACATGTTACCAACACAACAAGCACTCACTGATTTGACCATACCTGAGGAGCTCGTTTCGTACGAGCAAAGGAAGAATCTTTCTATGAAGAACAGCAAGAAGGGCAAACAAAGAAATGAGAGCATCGTCATCTGTTCTACTGCACATAGAATGAAAAGGTGTTTGTGGAATTTCCAGAGGTTTGAAGTAAGAAAAAGTGGCAACACAAAGCAGTGGCGTACGAGTGGTCTACAAGTTTCTGATGTGCTGTTTGGCCCACAGCCCTGCTTTGGCAACTCCCACTGAACCCACAGTGGTAGTTTCCTTTTGAATACTGACCTTGTCTCCTCGGTAAGACTCTGGGAGCTGCCAGTAGTGGGGGCCTTGTCCCAACTGGTTGAAGTTGCTGTAGGACAACTGAGTGCCTTCAGTGGAAACTTCCACAGTGAAACCAGTAGTAATGCGACTGCTTCGCTGGCGGTTCACTAGAGCGAAACCCTGAAAGTTTCCTGGAGTAAAGACTGAGGAGACCTGCAGGGGAAAAACATAATGAAGTTTAGATTGTTTGAAAAACTAATACGCATGGTGTTTGTGCTAATTTGAGGGATTGTGTTAGAGCATTGTGTTCAAACACCTCTATGTTGGTCTCATGGGACCAAAGGACAAGAAGTCTGGTGGTTCGTCCAGATGCAGCGCTGCTCAACTAAAGCTGGATTCAAGCTCAGCAAGAAGTGACAAAATCTGCTCTGAAGTCTAAAATGGTCTTTAAAGTCTATTGCCTTTTCAGACTGCTTTAAACCCCTTTGAGTTAGAATGAGACATTTTAGAATTTTCTAGATTAATCCAAACATACCTTTGTCTAAGGAAAAACTAATTTTATAAATAACTAAACTGTGCAGCTGCCTCATCTTAAAGAAGAAGAAGAAGAAAACTACATAGTTGAGTGTTTTAACGTGTTAATGCTGACTCATGAACTATGGCCCTGTTCTGGTGTCAGTGGAATAAAGGAGCTTACCGTGTCTCTATAGAACGTAGAGCTGGAGCACTGCTGAGTGACGCCCATACAGAAACAGGTCAAACAGCCATCTTTATTTTCCTGGCTAAGATGGAAGCTTCCAGACTTACAAGTGGAGCAAGATGGACCTTCAACATTCATCTGTAAGAGGCAGTCAGTTCAGGCTGAGAAATCCACGAGATGGGATTAAAGTTACTCACTCATCCGTTTGATCACCTTGCATTGACAAGCACCACTGTAACAGTGTTCACTTCCTCTTTGGTCGCACTTGTAGCAGTTACCTGTAACGAGGCACCTGGTTACATCAGAGGTCACTGTAAGCAGCTGCTTTGGTAAATGTAGAGTCATTCTGATGAACTCTGTGCAACCTCTGCTGCAATGCAGAAAAATAAAGAATCAGTCTTTTTCCAGGATCAAACTGCAGGATTTACCATTGACTTCATTGTCGAGTGCACATCTCTCTCCAAGCAGAGGGTTACCAGTGTATCCTGGAGCACATCTAAAAGAAAAACAGACAGTGTTATACAAAATATCTCCAGTAAAAATGGATGCAGGTCTTAAAAAAAAACCAGCAACATCACAGGAAGCTAGAATGTCTGCAGGAAATGATAAATCAGATAAATCATGCCCTTCAGAGAGTTCTGTTGACCTGAGCCAAAGAACCCAAACAGCTGAGCTGTTCAGATAAAGATCAGAAAAGTGCTGTTGTCTACAAACTGTCTTCTGTTTGCAGAATCTAAAAATCACCCCAACCTTTGTAATGCGTTCTAACTGCGCTTCAAGAGAAAACACAAGCGCTGAACATGAACTCCCCTGCCTGCAGTGGAGATGGATGAAGCTCTGCTGCTGCTAAAAACATTCAACATGTCTCCGATGTTGACTCCATCTCTTGTGTGCGTGTTGCACAACTGAAACAGGAAAAACTTTTACAGGATCAAAACGATGAGAAGTTACAGAAAGATGACCACATATCACCAGGCTCTTAAAACAACCAAAGTGAGAGCAGAACGCATGAGAGGGCAGAGCAGCCGACATGTCGAGCTGCAGAAGGAAACACTAAAGAGGCAGGAAAACAATAAAACTAACCAACCTGGATGTTGTGGCACAGCAAAGCAACGCACCAGCAACCCAAGCAAAAAATTAAAAGGCTAACACTTTACAATAAGGTTCACAAAAACTACTAGGTAACGCCTCAGGAACGAATCAGGAGCTAATGGGTAGTTAACCAGTACTTACTGGAGAACACATGTCCAAGCCTTATTAGGGGACTACTGGTTTGTTGCCACAGAAACAGAGGAGAAATTCACCATGTAGGTTCTGAATAAACCTTGCACCAGTGAGGTCACAGCTCAGACGTAGTTAAGATGACAGCAGGACAAGATTATGAAATCCGTTCTTACCACTGATTAGTGGTAAGAATCCACTAAAACCAGTAATCAGTAGGAAACAGGTTTTTGACAATTAAGAGCTGTGACCTCTCTGGTGCAAGGTTTATTCAGAACCCACATGGAGAATTTCTCCTCCGTTTCTGTGGTAACAAACCAGTTGTCCCCTAATAAGGCTTGCCTGCGTGTTCCCCATGAAGTACTGGTTAACTACCCATTAGCGATTTGTTCCTGATTTGTTCCTGAGGCATTCCCTAGCAGTTAATCAAATATTGTGTACTTTATTATAAAGTGTTACCATGAAAAGATATGCAGCTACATCCCCGGATCTGTTAGCCTAAAGAACATCTGTCTTACCTCTTCCGGACTCTGGCAGGTCCACACTCCAACAGCCAACACAGACGACTTCACTGCTCTGAACTCACTTTGGGAAACATTTATAAACCAACTCCTGGGGCATTTGGTAGTTTCTAAAACGTGGCTATCTCACCACATCAAACCAGTGTTTAATGGATTGAATAAGACATCTCATACAACACATTAGAAGTGATCTGATCAAATGATAATAAATGTGTCATATGTAAATATGTCCAAACATATTAAAAATAAAGCACTGACATAAGCAAATTAAATATTTGTATGGGGATTTATCTGTCATTAACGTTTCTATGAAGGTGAACTTGATAGAAACTAACTGCTGGTTGATGAAAATAAAGCTCAAAACTTATAAACTGTTGGTCAGACTGGGATGTAAAAACTCTTCAGTCACTGTTTTGAGACTTCATGTTCCCCAGAGGATGAACCCTTTTAAGTTGGGCCACAACGTGTTTTATTGTAAATCATTACTATTTGTGTCTGATGATTAAAGTAGCACTGAAAAAAGAAACTGTGCTCGAGAACGTAGATTCACTCAAAATAATAAAGAAAAAGAGGTCACCTATTTGTGCCTCTGTGCTTGTAAACACTTTCAGAGTGTGGGGTTCAGGTTCGTCTGTAGAAAAGAACGTCAAATCTCTAGTTTGTAAAGATGTTTGGCTTCAACTTTAGATGTGACAAACTTTAATGATAAATCAGCACTGACTGAATTCTAGAGCTGGGAAACCAAAACGCGTTCTGCACTGTTTCTTTGTGCTTTGCTCATATCCTTCAACCAATAAGTAAAAAAAAAGCCTATAATATTCTATTGATACCTAGTGATGTCTAGTGAAAAGAAAATAACTCTAGAAACAGGTTGAATGTGAAGGCTTTGGGATTATAAACTTAGATTTACCAAAACATGCTGCAGATGTTTGATCAAGGCTTCAGGAAATTGTGTGAAATAGTAAAAAACTGGCAAATTACCATCAAACTTCTTGGACACAATGGTATTTGTTTTACTATAATTGACATTTTTGCCCCACTAAATTTAGTTTTTTGATTATTTTAGACTTTAATGATAAGACCATTCTTATCACACAACAAGCTCAAAGTAAGGTTACGATGATTCAAACTCAAAGAAGAGTGCAAAATTAAAGAATTTATCAAGTCCATGAGAGATGTTTTTAGCAGAGATGCGTGAAGCTAAATGCTGACCATAAATCTTGTAAGGAAGTAATTGTGAGGGTTGAGCCATATTTACAGATGATAATGTGAGAATGGTGCTAGATGAAATGTCCAAGGATTTACTTAAAAATGATGTGAATATTTTCACAGAACATCCTGGCAGTTTGTCCAATGCATTATTAACATTTATAAAGGTCAATCTTTAATAATGAAGGATTTTTGGGGGATCAAGAATGGCAGGAGGCTTCATCCTTGAGGGAACATGAATAACTTAGAAAAAAAAAACTATCCAAAATTAATAAAATATTTGACTTTGAACCAAAGCAGTTAACCAATAAACATTACCCATCAAACCATTTGTTTAAATCTAAGGGTGTCCCAATACTAGTTTTATTCAGACAGAGTACAAGTACAAGTACTTCAGTATGGGTATTTACTGATACTGAGGAGTAATACCAAGTAGTTACTGAGTTAGTACTTAAGCATTACACAGTGGCTTTAGAGACACATTTATTTTAAGAACAGCAAAAAGTTTGCTGTCTGAACATGTGTTTATCACATCTTTTTAATTTTATGCTCGGTTACCTGCAAAGTGGAAGAGGAAATGACATGACCAAGCATGAATGTGGTATCAGTTTGAAGTACTGGGATGTTTCTAGAAGTACAAGTACGAGTACTTGAGGCTGGTATCAGGACACCACTAAATAAAACAGTAGCAAACTTATAGTAATAAAACAAAGTTTACACAAATTGATATTTGAGGTTGTAATTACCAAACAGAAGAACTGACTACAGGAGCAAGATGTTACACAATAAACTCTTATTAAACCATAAAACAACAGGAAAGCTGCATCAAAACCTTCAACCTTCAATAATGCAGTGAAAACTGATGCTTCCAGCACATTCAGCTAAAGATTTTAGATTTGCATTTAGCTGAAATTGATTGTGGAGGAGGGAAACTTGAGGGTGGAAGGTGTTCACAAAACACTCGTACTAAAATGTAACAACGTGAAACATAGTAAAACCAAAAACTGGGACTCAAATTTGAGGTAGGTAAAATTAAAATGATTTTGAATATGCGTGAGGTCCAAAGTTATTTCTTCATTAGATCATTTGGAGAAACAGTTTTGACAATATTCTGATGGATAACAAACACCAAAAAGGTATTATGTCCACTTTGAAGTGAGGGTCTGTGGAAAAGTATGGAATAACTATCTTACCTGTTGTAGATATTCAAACAACCAGAATGATGAGCTAATGGCTAGTATAAACAAAAGCAAAACAAGTGGAATTCTGTCATCTGAAAACAACTTGAATCTCCAAATTTTATAACGTTCCGTTCAAACTCTATTTTATGCACAACTGTGCCATTATTTAAATGTTTACAATGCTATTAGTTTAACACTAAGTGTTTATTTCAGCTGAAATATGTTATTCTTGGCTCAAGTGTTGCAAATCTAAATGGGTAGTACTGCTACTAGTTGGTAAAGGAATGATCTACAAGGGTGCCCACACTTTTTCATCATGCAAGCTACTTTTAAAACAACCAAGTCAAAGTGATCTACCTGCTATAAGGCCCCATTTACACGAGAACAACCTCTGGAAATGGTAGTGGTTTTTCTATGTTTATTGGGGGTAATAAGCAAAAAATGAGCAGGTTTACACAAAACCACTGAAGCTTCTATGTCAGTCGGGTTGCCAGATAAGAAATTATGAACTATAGTAATGTCACTTTAAAACAATAGTATTTTGACCTAAACTGTCAAATGTGCAGAGTAAAGATATGCTAAGATGAGATGTGTGTTGTGTTTGATGAGCATGTGCACAGAAAAGGAGGGGGAAATAAGACATTTTAAATTTATCTGGCAGCCCTGATGCAGGGCTCAGCTGCATCACACTTCACCACTTGCTCTTGCCGAGATCGGATGCTTCTCCCCTCCCCTCCCTCTCTGCTTTGCTTTGCTGCTCTGTCTGTCTGCGAAACTGCTTGTGAGCCTCTCTTACATATCTTCTGAACCATAATTATCATTCATTCAACCTTTATTTAAACAGATACACATGGAGCCTCGAAGACTCATTTACAAGTGAGACCTGTTTGGACAGACAAAAACAGCAGTTAACTGGACACATGTAGGAGTTGGAGGCGAAAAAAATTCCTATCAGACTTTTTTCTTGCTGAGAAAAACCTCTAATATTGAAAAAACACCTCGCACAAACAAGCACATATTTACGTAGACATTCTGCATCAGAGACGAGAGCGGTCAACAACGCTTATAGATGCTCTCGAGGTCACTGTAATCAGTCAATGTCCTCTGGTGAGATCCATAAACATTCTCGAGGTATGTCGAGAAATGGCCAAGGATAACATCTATGAAAATTCAGAGTCCTGAAATGATGACACAAAGTTTATTCAGCAGGTTCATCTGGTTATCAGTTGGAAATTCCTCAGGGAGGTGTTGGTGAGCATCAGATCACATTTTCTCCAGGCGACTTTAGATAAGATGGCCTTCAAGGACAGCCAAGGCGACCAAAATTTAGATAAACACACAGTTATTTTGGGGACGGGCAGAACTTAATGACATCAACCTTGAGTCTGTGTTGGTTCACTCGGTTCTGAAATGTCCAAATTAACATGGCCACACCAATGGAACGTGACTGAGTAAAAATCCCCAAGATCTGATCCATTCAGCCCAAAGCACAATTATGGACTTGTTTTGACCAGTTGGTCCTCTCAACTCAATTTACAACATTTCTTCAAAGAGAAGACAGACTTTAGGCGAGCCAATTTGCCCTGTTGGCACGCACGCAGCTGGATATCTCACCGACTTGGAAGACTTGATGATGTGTCTATCTCTGCTGCCATTTGTGGATTTTAAGGAAGCATATTTAATTGGATTTTCGATAACCGGTTCCTGCTTTTTGGATTCGGCTGGTTGCTGGTTTTATCTACAATCAAGGAAGTCGTCGGCAACAAATTTGGACCCGATCACGCTGCTTGCCTTTATGATGGCTTGGTTCGTGTCTCAAGTACCCAGACTCAAATGCTTTGGGCAGAATGGATCAGATCTTGGGGATTTTACTCAGTCACGTTCCATCGGTGTGGCCATGTAATTTGGACATTTCGGAACCGAGTCAACCAACACAGACTCAAGGTAGATGTCATTAAGGCCTGTCCAGAAAACAACTGTGTGTTTATCTGAATTTGGCTCCCCTGGCTGGCCTTGAAGGTCATCTTATCTGAATTTGCCTGGAGAACATGTGATCTGATGCCCACCACCCCCTCCCTGAGGAATTTCCAAATGATAACCAGATGAAACCAGCTGAATAAACTTGTGTCATCATTTCAGGACTCTTGGATTCTCATAGACATTATTATTGGCCATTCCTCGACATACCTCGAGAATGTTTATGGATCTCACCGGAGGACATTGGCTGATTATTCCATCCTTATCAAAACTCTTATAGTGCCCTCGAGAGCATCTATGAACATGCTGACCGCTCTCGCTTTCCCCCTCTGCAGAATGTCTACGTCACTATGTGCTTGTTTGTGCAAGGTGTTTTTTAATATCATTTTTTTTCCTCAGGCAGGAAAAAAAGTCAGATAGGAATTTTTTCGCCTCCAATTTCTACATGCGTCCAGTTTATCACTTTTATTGTCTGTCCAAACAGGTCTCACTTGTAAATGAGTCTTTGAGGCTCAATGTGATTTATCTGTTTAAATAAAGGTTGAATGAATGAATTTATTGTTCATGCAGCGTTTGCATGACTGTTACATCTAAACTGTTGAATACACCAACGTCTCTTTGGAGCCTGGATTTGATTAGTTTTGCTCCTATATGCTAAAAAAGTGTGAGCAGCACAAAAACACTCTGCTCTCTGCCATTTATTATAACTCTTGTTATTTATTGTAACTGTTGTTATTTATTATAACTGTTGTTATTTATTGTAACTGTTGTTATTTATTATAACTGTTGTCAGTGCAGAGAAACTTTGGACTGCAGCCGCCTGGAGTGCACATGTGCGACCATACTTGTGCAGCATTTCACACCTCCATGGGGGATTCCCCGAAAATCTCCACTCTATAAGACCTGGATTCAGAAACGTTCAGTTTCAGAGGGAATGAGGCTGTTGTCTGTAAATGAACGGCCGAATGTTTCACGTTGTGTAAACGAGGCCTCAGACTGGCTGCTCTGTGTGTCAATCAAGAGACAAGTTTCATAGATGGATGATAAGCTGACGTCTATGCTTTTAATGCCAAGTGATCTACTATAAATACCTTTGAGATCGACCGGTAGATCGAGATCGATGTATGGGGCACCCTGGTCTATGAAATAATATAAGGTCCCCATGAACTGCTATGAAATTTTTGATTGAAGTCGTTTTAATATTTCTCCCATCCACTTTAATCTGGTCTGAATCCAGAATACTCAAATACTCGCCCATTTCTTTGGACTTAAACTATTTCTCCAAACAGGTTGATCAAAAATCTGACTAAAATCGTAAAATATGAAGCGTTCATAACTTTTTCACAAAACCCAAATTCAAAAAGTCCAAATCATACATTTAAAAGGCAATACAAATTCAGCATTACATCAAACATCTTAAAAGTTCCTCCTAAAACGTTTAAAGAATGAACACCTGCATTAAGCTTTATGGATGAAGAACAGGAAGTGGGATGAGAGCTTAAAATGAACAACTTTTAGGGAAATAAAGGTGACCAAATAAAACCATGACACAGTGTTCCTTAATCATCGTTATCTGGGATTATCTTGATAGGAATGGCAATTTTTCCCAGAACAATGTGAAGAGAACTCTCCTGGTTCTTTCTTTTCTTTGCAGACTTGAACCCTCCATTTAAGAGCCTCAGCAGATCCACAACACCAGACTGAGCTTTCTTCCTAGGCTGAGTGTTTGTAGAAGTTTTCCTCACACTGGTAGTCTTGGTTTTAATGGGAGCTGATGTTCTCTTTATTGTTGAGTCAAATTTGTTTCCAGCAGCGGTGGTGGAGTGGATATTTTCCATCCTTTGTGTTGGTCTGGTCTTCCTGACATTAGCATTATTTGGTTCTACGATTTCAGAGAAGTCATCAGAAGATTCTTTGGGCCTTTTCTCAGTTTGGCCCCAGTTTCCTTTATGTTGCTTTGACCATTTCTTTGAATTGTCTCGAATCTTCTTTTGAACAGGTGTACCTGCTCCAAATGACTCTTCATGTCCACTGTTTTTGATGAGCGGTGTAGAATGCAGTTTCTTGGCCTGGATGGACTGTTTATGCAGCTGCTGGGTCAGAGTCGACTTTGATTTGTGAGCTGGTGGCTCCAGCTGAAATTTAGTGACTGCTGCTTTTTGTTTAGCTCTCCTGGATTTTGTTTTCCTTGGCTGTGAATCATGTTTGGCTGTGACAGACGACCTCTGACCCAGTGGCCTTTTTGTTTCAGGCTTTAGAGGAGGTTTCACTGTAGCCTTTGGAACAGATTGAGGTTTACCAAGGGTGGTCTTTGGTTTGACTGTTTGCCCTGATGTGACTTGACTTTTGGATGTTGTGGACTTTGTAGAACTTTTAGACTCTGACTTCAGATTTCCAGAAACTTGTCTTTGTTTGTTTATGAGAAGACTTGGGGAGGGTTTGCTTTGGGGCACCGTGGCTCTGTCAGTGAGTGGTGACTCAGGAGATGTAGCTCTGATCATAGATGGAGGTGTTGAATCAGCAAGAACTGTGGTAAGTGGAGACAAAGGAATATTTTCTTGGGGCAAACGAGAATTATGCCTCACACGTTTCATCCTGTTCATCTCCTGAGCCAGAGCAGTGAAGCCATCAATTAGAATCTCCAGCCGTCCCTCCAGTTGTTTAAGCCGAGCCTCCACGTCTGTGTAGCTCCTCTCAAGCTCAGTGGCCCTCTGCTCCTTCTCTCGGGTAAAACGGATCATGATAAGCTCCTTCAGCTGGGAGTTCAAATGATTTTTCTGGATCTCCATACTTCGAATGCCCTCCTTCAGATCAAGTGTGTTGCTTTCAAGCATGCTCAGGCGCCTATTGAAAGTGTTCAGGTGAAGCCGGATGAGGTGCTGAAAGCTGGTGTGTCTGCTTTCTGGACTGGGTTTGAAGCGTGGTGGGAGTCTGGGTGCTGGTCTGTTGGAGCCAGCACCAGTAGGTGTAGTCGATTCTGTAGAGTCATGGTCAGATGGTGTAGAACGTAAACCCCTCATAGGGACGGCAGTTGCTCCAAGCATGATAACTGGACCAGCATCTTCATCATGAGTCCCATCATCTCCACTGCCATAGGGCACAATCTCTCCATCCCCACTCAAATCAAACACCGGTTCTGCTCCACATCCCACAGGCAGGAAGCCATTAAAGTTCTCCTCATGAAAGGGTTCCCCACATTTGTCTGCTGGCGGCGTTTCTTCTCTTAATACCAAAACAGCACAATCAGGCTCGATGCAGGCAGACGCTACAGCACAATGAACAACCCTGAGCCAGTGTCACCCGCTCATCTTTGCCCTCCAGTAGCAAAGATTCAACAGCCAAACAGGAGTCCTCATAAATGCCACATTTCACATTTATGATCCAGAAGATGCAGAACATGTGGCCTTTGAGCAGAAACATTTCACACCTTACAGTTTCACTACCAGCAAAGAACAGAGCTGAAGCAAAAAGCATCCTCTCATAAAGAAAGCACCAGTAAAAAAAATAAATACACTAAACTAAAAAACAGCCAAGCTAAAGGTTTCCTCTGGCCAGATTTATTTGTTCCACAAACAAAACATGAATATATTCCTTATATCACCAAATATATCCAATTCTACAAGAGAGATGTATTTTTTGACCAAGCAACATAAATTCATACATAAACCAAACCATCAATAAATAAATAAATAAAATACAACCTTAATTCTGATAAAGTTAGGATGATGTGTAAAAGGTAAATGGACTGTACTTGAATATCTCCTTTCTATCTTATTGAGATACTCAAAGCTCTTTACAACAATCTGTGTCCTCATTTACCCATTCATACAGCACTCTACTAGACCAATACAAAAAATAATCAGAGCTTTATCACATTCATACTCCGATGAGGGGTTCAATGTCTTGCCAAGGGACACTTCAGCATGTGACTGCTGGTGGAATTGAACCACCAACTCTCGCATTGGAGGACGACTGCTCTAACCACTCAGCCACAGCCGCCTCTTTTACCATTTATTCCTGGTAAATGAATGCAGAATGTACTGGTTTGTTAATGTGATAAACTTGCCTTGTACTCTGAGCACAGATTTATCCAGGCTCTTAAAAACTTTTGAAGATACAGTAGGCCCTCGCTACTTCGCGGTTCGTTTTGCATGGACTCGCTCTATTGCGGTTTTTCAAAGTAAGATCGGACATGACACAATTGGCTGATGGATGGATGAGCCTCACAATTGACATGAATTTTTTTTTTAATGAATTACTTTAAATCATTTAGCCCCTGCTGCACAGGTCTGTGTGCAGCCCACAGCTGCGGAGAAGCTTCCTCCTCATATCACCGCTCTGCAGTGGAGAAGTGGGCATGGCCAAGAGCGCTGGCAGGTGGCAGAGAGCCTTCGCGGCTTTTCACTTATCACCGGGCTTCAAGGTACGGATTCCCGCGATAAATGAGGGGACTACTGTATTATGAACTGTAGATGATGGAGTTTACAAAGTTCCCTTAATTTTTCACTGAGGAACATTTTTCTAAAATAGTTTCATTTTACAGACTTTATTTATTTATTTATTTATGCATGCATGCATGTATGTATGTATGTATTGATTGATTGATTGAACGAGGCAAATCCACTGAGATCACAGATTTTATTTTTTATGGGGGGCCTGAAGGCGGCCTAAACATGCAGGTTTATGGACTGTGGGAAGAAATTCATGCAAACACAAGGAAACATGCAAACTCCACACAAAAAGACCCCAGGTCCAACAAGGGGATTGAACCCAGGACCTTCTTGCTGTGAGGCAACAATGCTAACCACTGAGCAGTTGTTCTGACCAGACTGGTTAACCTCTGTCCATCTTGACTTCTGAGATAATAAAATATCCTTTTTGAGAGAATAAAATACCCTTTTTATCCCCAAGTCTTCTTACTGACCTGTTGCCACTTAACCTAATTCATTGCTAAATGCTCCTCAAGCTGTTTTTTGTACCATTTAGTTTTACTGTCACAACCTTTGTCAGATGTATTCCTGTTGTTCCTGCCATTGAATTATAAATTACCTCAACCCCCCATCCCTTTAAACATTTGATATGCATACTTTACTCCAATACAGAAAAATATGTGTTTAAGAGATCTGCTAACAGTGGACTCTGATTCTTTTCTGTTTTTAACATTTTACACAACCTCCCAACTTCTTCTTATTAGGGTTGTACAACTTTTCAGAAAGGATATAAAAAAGAGAAGCTGTAAAACTATGAGGGAACATTAGCAATTTAGTGACACAAACCTGCATCTCCAGTTCATTCTCTGACACATTCGATTGCAAATGCCAAGTCAGAAATAACAGATACAGACTGCAGACGAGCCCATATTTCATTTCTTGGTAATGAGGGAACTAATACAGCCCCCTGCTAACCATCTGCCGGCCAGCCAGTGATCCCGACAGAAAAAAGTGATGGAAGATGAAGCAAATGAAGAAAAGGGGAGGCAAAAAGAAAAAAAGAACAGAACTGGGTACCTTTCACAGCGTCTTCCAGTGAATCCAGTGGGACATCTGTCACAGACTGGCTCACCGTTGACACCCCGATGACACACTGAAGAGAATCTGTGCACAAAAAGGAGGTCAAACACAACTTGCACATTGTTGTAATCGCAAAACAAATGTGTTAAAACTGTTTTGACTGGAAAAAGACCCCTAAAAAAGTTATATATGAACATACTGGTTGCTGGGACTGACTCCAGGACAGGGGCAGGGCTGACAGGGCTGACCCCTCACAGGGTCTCCATAGAAACCACTCAGACAGTTCTCACATCTGTCTCCAGTCGTGTGATGAAGACATTGCTTTAGAAAACACAAACATAGGAAGAGGTGGTGAGAAATTTGGAACAGCCACACACAGTACATGTTGGAATGGGCCCAGAAATCCTCTGCACATTCCAGCACTGAGATGAAGGCGGGGTGGGCACAGATGAAAGGTTCAGAGGCGAGGAAGAGGAGCACAGAACCTACCAGACACCTGCCGGTCTCTGGGTCGCAGCTGCTGGAGTGACCATTGCAGTTGCACCTCTCACACGTGCCCAGGTAAAGACCCGAGGTGGTCCGTGTGTAACCGTCATCACACTCCTGGAACAACGCACGGAAAAACACGAGGTGTGAGCCGTGATGTCTTTGTTCCACTGCAGCTGGGAGACTGTAATTATCAGCTGCTAATGGAAAACAGTTTTATTTGAAACAAGCTCAGGCACATCACTGCTGTACCAGCTGTTTTTTATAAACCTGATGCAGAAATGATGTTTAATTAAAGTTAGTATGCATGTATCGGCCTCAAACGCCCCACCTCTGACAGTCAAAGTAAATAACACCAGTCATCTCAGTAGAAAGCAGCTTTCGGCTTGAAGCCTTGGGAGATGTGGAAATTAAAACAAGGACCTTATCTGACAAACTCAGTCTTCTTCTTCGTTCAGCTTTTCCCTCTTCAGAGGTCTCCACATCAAGTCATCCTCCTCCATCTCTGTCCTCTGCATCCTCTGTCGTCACTCCAACTACCTCCATGTCCTCTCTAACTGCATCCATATATCTCCTCTTTGTCTTTTTCCTGACAAACTGACAAACTCCGTCAGATGTGGTAAAACTGGATTCTGTCTGCCATGACTGCTGGTGAACACATCACTTTAAGAGACCTTTTCCCTTACTGTAAATAAACGTGCTGGTTTTATAGTAAAATACTTGACTTTTTTTGTTGTAATGGGAATTTATGCCCATCTTTCACTTCCCTGTAGCATATAAAGTGTTTATGAGCTCTGAAATGATGCCCACTGCTGGAAACAAATAACTGATTAGCAGTAGATCATAAACTTCATGAGCATTTAGAAATGCGTCCAACATCTGCAGAACGATCAATGTGCAGTCATGGAAAAATGTCCACCTTCTTTCAGTTCTGCAATTTTACTTATGGGTGCAATTAAATGTTCTGGTCTTTACCAGGTTTGACCTTGGAGTAGCTACTGATGCTCTAAATCAAGTTGAGATGGATCATAAAAACCGACCATCCGTTCATCACAAAGAGACAAACACACACCTAGGGACCATTTAGAGTTACCAATCAGTCTAACATGCATGTTTTTGATCTGTGGGAGGAAACCTACGTATGCACAGTGAGAGCATGTAAACCACACAGACATGAATACGAAAGTATTCTAGAGTTAAGCGTCACCTGTCCTACAGGTACAAGATGATAACAACCCCAAGCACACCAGCAGTTCTACAACAGAGTAGTTGCAGAGTTCAAAAGTATGAAGGTGTTGCATTAGTCCAAACAATTGCAACAACTGCAGCTGTGTAGAAAAAAAAAACATCTGCAAAGCTCAGTGATCTGAAGCAATGCTGTAAAGAAGAGCGAGTCAAAATTCCTCCACAACCATGAGAAACTGAAACAACCACTAGTGAAACTTCTGGCTTTTAAAGGTGGTTCTACAAACTGAATCACAGAATGGACTTCCACTCAGAACATTTCCATTCTGGTTTCATTTGACAAATACTGACATGGTCAAATCTGCTGAGTGGTTCTGTACAATTCAGGCTGGAGTCCAATCATTTTAGAACCCCGTAAAGACCAGATCATTTTCATTATGTCCAGATACCAACAACCCTAAAATTCCTAGAGGTGGACTTTCTTTTTCTCCTGACTGTATTTGTGGACAGACTGTTTCTGAGGTTCAGAACAGTCTGCAGGGTCCATTACATTCTCTCGTCTAAAATATAGAAGGTAACGTCTGTCAGGAAGCTGCGTGTATCATGCTGTATTAGTGTCTTTACTCGTGCACACCAGCCTGTGCACTGGCAGCCCTGCAGAGTCAGAGCTGGTGTGACTCATGCTTCTACTTTGTGAATAAGTTAATTTATAGTACTCTGCAAACATCACAGTCAAACACTTACTGGTTCAAATCACGTCATAAAAAAGGGAAAACCCACAAAACATGAGTATACATGGTAAATATAGTTTGTATATATAAATTTTAACAAGGTGGAAAGTCCATATTTGTTCTCATCATTATTCTTCAGCATAGTGTGAACTTAATACGTTTTGTACATTTTATAGGAATTAATTTCCACGGTTCGTTTTAAAGGATATTTTAAAGCTTATTTGAGGATGATGGCTGCCTTTGGAGGATTTTCAATCAAGAATGCTGATGTGTGTGTGGGGGCTCTGAGGAGCTACATAACTGTCTGACTCAGTTTCACTGTGTTTTCAAATGGTCTTTGCCTTTTAGACTCCTTCCAGATGTTTGCATGGGGGATCAAACTCCTGCTGCATTTTGGTTTTGATAAAATCCTCAACGTTTCTGAGTGAAATGCAGCTCCAGCTCATGTTCACCGTGCTTCGCAGGCAGCAGGAGATACAGTAGTAACTGTTTCACCCCTCTCAGGATACATTTCGACTGCAGTTTGAACTAAAAACTGCACTTTTAAAAGACCTGTTTTCAGAAAAAGGCTTTCTTAGAGGAGCTCCTGTAGAATATGACCAGCCTGCCCCCTATTTAAACTTCTTGATGACCAGCTACAGAACTGCCTGACTCCTATGAAGGTGTTTTTAATGAAGCTTTAATTGATCATTAATGATGATGTATCTCTCAGGACCTCAGTCAAGTTTTTGTAGTTAAATTATGCTTTTGTTTTTCTAAAGAGCTCTTTAGGAATCAATGTTTTGATGTCAAAACACTCATACTATTGTTGGGTGATTTCCACAACTTACCCTCCAAAACTGGACGTAATTCAGTTAATTTTGTAAAGTAACTATCTCACTATACAATTTAAGGTTGGTTAGTTCAGTGTTAATTGTCTTAAACAAGAACAAGACAGGTCAAAAGATGATCTGAACACTGCAATGGACTGACATTAAGTTGATAAAGCAGCCACCATCCTTAAAAAAAAGTCCTGCCTTTCTGCATAAGTTTTAACTCATTGGAGAAAAAAACAAATAGTATGAAATGTCCACTGTCACTGAGGAAATTTCTCTAGGTCTTTTTTCTTGTGTTTTGCTTGTTCGAGGCGGTGCAGACTGCAGAGTGATGGATCCTGGCGAGTGGAGGGAGAAATTTGATCTATGACCACCAAAGATAAATCTTTGGCCACCCCAATCATTTGAGGAAATTAAACTTGTATATTATTATACTTTATATATATGGCAGCATTCATCTTGGATTTTGAGGTGGCAGCCCAGTTTTTAAAAGGAAACTTTCTTACATCTAGATGCAGCCACACACCAAAGTGGAAGTTGGTATCTCAATAATTTTTAAAGTTATGCGCACAACATGCACGGATGGACAGACAGATGAACAGATGGACGGGCTGCTTTTTCTAATTCGCTCTGAGATGGGGACAGAAATGGATGAAATGAGGAGCGGCCAAAGTCTTTTACATGATCCTGTAAGCCTGCATCTATTTCCTTTGACATCAGGAGACAAAGATTGTTCAATCGTTCCAAAGAAAGAAAACTGTCATGAGTTAAAACTGAAGAAGAAAGATGTTGAATTCTTAAATACTGCAAATACTTGAAAAATTAGGTTTTAGTTTCAATGTACCGCAATTTTCGCTGTATAAGTCAGTTTTTTGCATAAGTTAGCATGCTGTGACTTATAAATAGTAACTGGACTGTACTTATAAAGTGCCTTTCTATCTTATTTCAAGACACTCAAAGCACTTTACACTACAATCTGTGCCTCATTTACCCATTCATACAGCAGTCTACTAGATCACTACAAAGCTAATTGAACAAATCATTCTAAAGAGACTAATCAGTGTTTTAGATCACATTCAGACACCGATGGGACACACATCAGAGGCTATGTGGGGTTCAGTGTCTTGCCCAGGGACACTTCGACATGTAACTGCAGATGGATTCGAACACCCAACTCTCGCATTGGAGGACGACTGCTCTAACCACTCAGCCACAGCTGCCCCTAATACAGAGAAGTGATGCATTTTTGTTAATTTCCCCATATTTATAACCCAATTTCTGGCTGAGATGTGACAATTTCATTCATTCTGACATGGAAAATTTTGAACTCTACCATTTTCAGCCACTAGAGGACCGTCAACTAATATGGCAAGCCAAGTGTCTCATTAATAGGTAAAAGTGGCTATTAGTGACACAGTTGGCTTGCCATACTCCACCTTCATCTCGCTCCAGAACTCCTGGAGCAAACGTCACATCAGCTGCATTTCACCACACAGCCCAGGTGAAATACAGCTGATGTGACCATGAAAGTGCATTTATTAAGGAAAAGTTAGACAGACACACCTTTACTATGATGTTGAGCAAACAAATAATTGTTTTTAGGTGGTTATCTTGTTAAATTCTTGTTCAAGTCCTCACGTGCACGCTCCCGCGGCCGCCATTTGGCAGCCAATTGATTTTTGGCACAACACCGACTCACAATTCTGGGTTGTCAGTGATGACGCATAATAGATGCGACTTATACGGCGAAGCAACATAATTTTTTTCCTCCTCTTTATTAGAAATATTTGGACTGATGCAACTTATACGGCAGTGTGACGTTAACGGCGGCAAGTATGGTAAGTTATTTTGAACTCTACGTAACTACTTAAATATTCTTTCTCATGTCATTAATTTATTGACGTAAAGTTTTGAGCTTATACAAGAATATGAGAAAAGATTTGGATTCAATGCCGTCTTTCTGTTTAGAGTTATTAATCAATCCAACCAGCTACCTGGCAGGATGGTCCTCTGTACCCCTGCGGGCAGGCACACTCCTCCACCTCCACAGCTTGTTGGTGACCCGTCGAATGAGGAACAGCAACATCCATCTTGATATCGGAGATGCTACGTGACACAAAAAAAGGATAAAAACACTCATTTGTTTAGTTTACTATAAATATTTTTTTACAAAGGAGACTGCATTGCACGTTTTCAAAATATTTTCCCACATTACCTGGTTTCAACCATACTGTCTGCATATGTGGCTCTAATCATGAAGACGGCAACGTCAGCCAGGGCCATCAGCAGGTGCTCACGAGTGCACGGCTGACCGTCAGTGCGCTGCCATTCCGCCTGGCAGCAAACACAAGAGTGACTATAGACACGCCAACGCATCGTAAACCTTCAGGCTTTATGTGAACAGTGAAACACACCTCTCTGAACGTCACTGTGACAGTTTGCGGCAGCCATGGCTGAAACTTTGTCTGAGAGAAGTGCTCCAGGAAGATGTTGTTGCCTTGGAGAACCACGTCTGGGCGCCCGTCGATCACCCGCGAGCGCTGATACGGCTCAAAGCTCACTGTGTAGCGCAGCTCTCCACCGTATGCTGTCACCTGTCGGCAAACGTGACGAAAAGAAAAACATATTTCAACAAAAGCACAGAGTGGAAAGACCTTTCATTCTGTTGATCGTGTGAAGTCATAAGACTCCAAGGAAGAATTCATGAAGGTTTCTCTGTCTTTTCATGCTACATGTTGAGGCCTGTCTCTCTTCCTGCTCTTTATGTGGATGTTTTCTCACCTTATCTCCTCTGAAGCTCTCAGGCAGCACCCAGTAGTAGACGTCACTGGAGCTGCCCGGCAAGGGCCGGTAGACGACTGCAGAGCCCCTCTGGTCCATCCCCTCAGAGATTGTTTTAGTGTTGGTGCTGTCAGTGAGGGAGATCTGCCCGATGACTCCTCCTCGGACCTGAGAAATACAAACAGCAGCTACAACAATCTGGTATAGATGTACAGTCAATGATTACTTTCTGAGAGTTCCATTAAAATTTGTCATTTGTTCATTAAATATTTTCATTACAGACAAACAGGCAGGTGAGAAAAGGTATGTCATGGGGCCGTCTCTTGCAGTTCAGAGTGCTGTCCACTGACATGCATCATAAAATCAGAAACTACAAAAACTACAAAAATATCAACAGGCTGAATCACAAGGTGAAACTCAAATGACTCGGGACCAAACGGTGCTTGAACTGTGTGTCTAGCTAAAGATTTAAAAGCAGCGAGCTTTCAAAGACCACAAGTCTTTAGACATTGTTTCCTAGGAGGTTACATTTTTGGGATAATTGCGTCACCATGGTAACTCAAAATATCATCAAAAAGAAAAGCACACATCCTACAACCAAGCTGCTAGCTTTGATCTACATTTTGTGTATATATATTATATTTTATATATATATATATATAATATATATATATATATATAGCATGCATCAGGACATGTATATGTGTGTATGTATATATCATGTGCATTTTAGCTTATATTATGACCTTGAAATAATTATTTCATTCAAATTCATCCTGTTGCAGCATTATATTCTACCATGGTGTTGTTCAATATCTCTCTTTAGGACATTGTAAATATTATAATAACTTTTACACTTATTGCTACTTTTTTTGAGGTACCCTTATTGCATGCTTTTAGTATTTCTTGCTGATTTGTTCTTTGATTTTTTTTAGCAAGTCAAATTGGTTCTTCTCATCCTAAGGATTTCATTGTACTGTTAACCCTGTGTTAACCTTGCATATGACAAATAAACACAACTTGAACTTGAGTGGCCACATTCTTCCATTTAAGCCCAAATAAATGTGATTAAAGGGATTGTCTGGTGATTTTGAATTGGTTATCAATACGTGACATCACTCAAAGAGCACTGAGTATCTAGAAAGTGGTAAATGTCATCATCAATGTCATCAGACTATGTGTAGCTTACGGATAACTATTTCATAGAACATTTTACCTTTTATTTATACAGGTCATCTCATTCAGCCATGATAACTCATTTTCAAGAAAGACCTGTTTATTGAGCAGATGGGGGTTAATGGCCTTGCTCATGGGCCCAGAGTGGGGCGAATGAGGGTGGGGCAGGTGTGGGTGCTTCACCTACCCCACCCACATTTTTGAAGTTGTCAGTACTGGGGCTTGAACCGGCGATCTTCCGATCACAGGCCCACCTTCTCTAACCTCTGCGCCACCACTCCCCAACATAACAACAACAATCACCAGACTATCCCTTTAATAATAATAAAGGAACCAGTTTAGATGTAGAGATGTTGTTTACTGTTGAAATGTACAGACTGTGCAGTAAATCACCTCCTTTCTGCTCCACGAGGAGCTGGCACACTGTTTGGTGACGCCCATGCAGAAACAGCGCAGGCAGCCATCAGGGTTGGACTGTGAGAGGTGGAAGAACCCCGGCTTGCACTCGTCACACAGAGCGCCTGCCACGTTGTTCTGCAGCGTAAACATAAAAACAAAATATCATGCACATATGTAATCCATCTGCATGGTGTGCCTGCTATTCCCTCCATGATAAACAACAGCAGGAAAAAAAAGAGCATCCATACCTTGCAGCTGCACAGCGCGCTGCCGGAGCTGATGGTTCCTCTGTTATCACAACTGGAGCTGCTCTCTGCAGGGAGAGGACAGCGGAAACAAGATGACTTATAGGCAGAGACGTGCACCTGGGAGTGCTCCGACCCGGCTGAATACCTGAGCCATGATCACACCCTACTGTAATGCAAGGCTGTCAATCATTACAAAGGGTCATGACCCCTGAAGTCATTCCAGAGCTGCTTCTGCTCATTTATTCTTGCCTGCAGTGTGTGTAACAAATAAAATAAAATAATGATAAACACTGAATCTGAACATGGACTCACGGTTGGGAACACATTTTCCATTAGGAAGAAGGGGGTTACCATGGTAACCAGAAGCACACCTGTAATAAAATGAAATAACAAAAAATTATATACTAATTTCTTATTCTCTCAGTCGTATTAATAGTCTACTTTGAAGGTATTAATGTTTTATAAATGTATCGTCAACAACAGCTTGCTCACTTTTCACAGCGTCTTCCTGTGTAGCCGGGCCTGCAGGCGTCACATGTCGGCTGCTGGTCAAAGCCCAGGAAGCAGGTGTCAGAAAACCTAAATGAAAGGGTCACAAATGGCAGACAGAGTGAGATGTGTGTTAAATGAATAAAGTGAAAATATGTGACTGAGTTTATCTTGTTGGAAATAATCCAGTAAAGACCTGTGGTCCACCTGTGTGTACTGGAGGTGTGTCACCTTACCGACGCGAGGTCTCAGTGTATGGACAGGCGCAGGGCTTGCAGTCGTCGGGACGACCCCGGCTCGGGTCACCAAAGAACCCTGGGCGACACTTGTCACACTGGGGGCCCTCTGTGTTGTGTTGGCAGCTCTGTGGGGGAGAGCACACACACACGGATCATTCTACCATGATGCCACGCAAAGTTTCATGTGGAGGATATGTCCCCATTGTTTCTGGAACACTAATTATACACTATAACCAGAGATACTTGAACTCCTCCACTTGAGGCAGAACCTCACCCTCGACTTGAAGAGAACAATGCACTCTTTTCAAGTTGAGGATCATGGCCTCACATTTGGAGGTGCTGATTCTCATCCTGGACGCTTCACACTCGGCTGTAAACCGCTCCTGTGAGAGCTGAAGATCATGGCACAATGATGCCAACAGGACCACATCATCTGCAAAGAGCAGAGATGGAATCCTGAGGCCACCGAACCACCCCCTGGCTGCACCAAGAAATTCTGTCCAAAAAAGTTATGAACAGAATCTGTGATAACAGGCAGCCCTGGAAGAGTCCATCTCCCACCCTGAAGGGGTCTGACTTACTACCAGCGATGCGAACCAAACTCTTGCACCACTTGTATAGGGACTGAACAGCCTGTAACAACGGGCCCCCAATCCCATACTCATGGAGCACCCCCCACAGTTTACCTCGAGGAACACGGTCGAAAGCCTTCTCCAAGTCCACAAAACACATGTAGACTGGATGGGCAAACTCCCATGACCCCTCAAGGACCCTAGTGAGGGTAAAGAGCTGGTCCATTGTTCCACGGCCAGGACAGAACCCACATTGTTCCTCCTAGATCTGAGGTTGGACCAACGATCTGTCTCACTTCTCCAGTACCACTGAATAGACCTTACCAGGGAGGGAGGCTAAGGAGAGTGATGCCCCTGTAATTAGAGCGCACCCTCCGGTCCCCCTTTTTGAAAAGGGGAACCACCACCCCCAGTCTGCCAGTATAGTGGCACTTCCCCCGATATCCACGTGATGTTGCAAAAATGTGTCAACCAAGACAGCCCCACAACATCCAGTGCTTTAAGGAAATGCTTGCTCAGGATGGGAGACTGTGACGTAGTGTAGATTCAACGTGTCTGCTACTTCCTCAGGTAGAGAACTTTACTTATTTACTTTTCTATGTATGTGAATGTTTCTATAAAGTGCCCTGAGACAACTTTGTTGTGAATTGGCGCTATATAAATAAACTGAATTGAATTGAAACTGAATTGAAATCAGGGTGAATCTCATCCACTCCTGGAGTCCTGCTGCCTCTGAGCTTTTTAACTACCTCGGCGACCTCAGCTACAGTTATGGACAGACCAACACCAAAGTCCCCGACTCAATTTCCTCCATGGAATACATGCCGGTGGGATCGAGAAGGTCTGAGAAGTATTCCTTCCACATCCCGAAGGAATACCACCTCTCAATACTGAGTCAAGGTAAAGTTGGCAGCTTGTCTCCAAAGGTCACAGCCCATGACCTTTGAAAACATTCCCGACAGAGTTCCCCCTTACACAAGGATAGTTTAAAATCTTCTAAAAAATATCAGATTGTGTTGTTTTTTAACATCTACTGTCATATTTAAAGTGAAAAGGCCTGTTCAGCGTCAGTTCTTACCAGACAGTGTCCACTGATTGGATCGCAGGCCGTTGCATGTCCATTACAGTTACAGCCAGCACAGGTGCCAAGGTATGAGCCGCCGGGGACACGCTCAAAACCAGTCGAACACATTTCACAGGACAGGCCCGCATATCCAGGAGGACAGCTGTAAATGAGAAATATAAGCATCCTCATCCAAGGTAATGACAACACAAGGCAGATTACAGCATCACAAACTGTAAACTGGCTCAGTGCAGAAAATTAAGAGCAGCTGTGGGACTAGCTGCCAAACCTGACGAGAATCAGACGCAGCGATGAAATCTGGTTGGAGTCAGTCCCCCCAAAATCACATCATGTGACTATTTCTAAAACGCAGCCAGTCGTATTTATGAAATCAGTCATCTTAGGAACTGTTCCATTTATGATTATATATTTCAGGATTATATAATTCAGAGCTGTGCACTTTTTACGTGCACAGTGGGTTGTGAAAGTATTCGCTCCCCTCTGTTTTGTTGCCTTATAACTTGGAATAATGAAGAAATTTTGAGGGGGAGTTATTTTGCGCAACATAACAATCCTGCTGAAGATGAGCAATATTTTTTATTGTGAAACAAACAGTAAAAAAGACAAAAGAATGAATGTATACCCCACCCCCCCACACACACACACATGCACACATGCGCACACACACACACACACACACACACACTAGTGGAGTGGAGCTTTAGTGGGGTGTTTATGGTCATTTAACTTTCAAGCTTAGGTTTTTTTTATTATCATTAAACATTTTATTGTAAGTTCATTACTTATATAGACAATACATTCTATTTATTTAAATTTTTTAGGTAGTAAGGCAACAAAACAGTGAACACTGTTGTAAGTCTCTGTAAACATGGTCTGTGAGCATTGGGGGGGTGGGGGGTGCTTCTGATTGCTGACAGGTTTATCTCACTAAACCCCTCCAGGTCTTTTCTTGCCTGCATTCCTCAACATCCTTAGCGTGACCCAGAGTGCTGAACTCCACGGTGGTGGTATCCATGACGATGTCGCTGAGCCCCACACTGACCATGTGGTTGTCGTAGATGGTGCGGATGCTGATGCTGTCCAGGTTGGCCAGCGTCATCAGCAGCTCCTGGCGGCTCACAGGCTGACCGTTGGAATGCTGCCAGCGGTCCTGAAACATGGAGCAGCAGATTTAACGTCTCGCTGAGTGTGTAATTATTTTGAACCTGTTTTAACCAGAGCCTTACTTCAGTGAAGCGGATGTGTTTCTGGCTGACCACATTGGGAGGGGTGTTGCTGTTCTCTCTGTGGTACAGAAGCCTGCGCCCGTTTCCCATCAAAATCACGTTGGACCTGACCACCTGCTCAGACAGGCCACGAGCCAGCGTGTACCGCACCTTGTACTTCAGGGATCCTCCATAGGAATCGATCTAAAGGCAGATAGAAGGACTTTTATTGTTTTTTCTGTTTGCTTCACACAATCTAACTACTTTTGCACACTTTGTTATTTTAGATTTTCATGTTTCAAAACAATCATCTCATTTGGGAGATGAGGACTATTATTTTGTTTTTTATAACTTTTGTCCTTTTCAAAATGTTTAACTTTACCTGCAGGTATTTTTATTTCACAGAAATAAACTGAAATTTCAGTTCATTCAAAAACATTTTTATCTCTAAAAATCTGGTTCAGTAGATTTGCTCTACTGTTGTCTTTTTGTGCTACTTTTAATTTTCAGCTAGCTTTTTGCTACTTTTAGCATTTAGCTTGCATTTTGCTACTTTTGCTACAAGATAGCCCTTGGTACTTTTAGCTAGCCCTATGTTACATGTAGTTTTTATTCAAAAAGCATTCGATACAAAAACAACTGGACTTTATTTGTAACAGAAGACGTTTCGCTCCTCATCCGAGGAGCTTTCTCAATTCAAAGAGCAGTGAGTGAGAGATTCAGGTTATAAGGCTGAGTGAGACAAGCATAGGCGTAGCCAGGATTTTATGAGGGGCGGTTCGTTTGAAGAAAAAGTGGACCTGTAGGACTACTCTGATTGGTTCATTGGCGGTGGTACACATAACTTCAAATGTGTAAACAAGCTAATTAGCTAGCTAGTTAAAACACTGCTGTGTGAGGTAAATCTGTGTTACCAAATAGGCGGTTGTGAGTGGAGAAAGAGCAACACACTGAGAGGGGAATAGCGTGTGTGTCCAGTCTTCTATTCAGAACTCATCCCAGACACGAACGAACACTTCGGTACTCCCGAGTCCCGCCCGAACATACACACAAAAAAAAAAAAAAAACACCGAAGAAGAATGAAAGACGTCATCCTCTTAAAGGCACAGTACCACTCCTTAACTCTAACAACATAAATGCAAACTAAGCCCGCAAATAATAACATTACTTCAATTGCAAAAATAACTCATCTTTTTTACTTTGCTTTGTTAGACATTGTTTTTTATGAATGAAATTACTTCACCTCGCAGTTCTATATCTCGCGGGAGTTGTAGGTGGGACTTCATTGGCAAAGTGGGCGGTTCGTTCGAACCCCCCGAACCCCCCCTGGCTACGCGCATGGACAAGACACACACATATGTAGATTTGACAAGTCACACCTCCACACCTTAACAGTAGGGGGGGTTTCAGTAGGTGTGGAGGTGTGACTTGTCAAATCTACATATGTGTGTGTGTCTTAGCTCACTCAGCCTTATAACCTGAACCCCTCATTCACTGCTCATTGAATTGAGAAAGCTCCTCGGATGAGGAGCGAAACGTCTTCTGTTACAAATAAAGTCCAGTTGTTTTTGTATTGAACGCTTTTTGAATTCATCATGTCCTGGATGACCGAGAATCTTCACCAGCACATCTAGTTTTTAGCTACCATTTTGCTGCTTTTAGCAAACCTTTTACTACTTTTAGCTTTAAGCTGACATTTGTCAAAGTCAAAGTTTTTTTATTTGTCATTCCACCGCATGTGGTACATGTGGTGGAATGAAATTGTATACCCAGGGTCCCAGCTACATCCAACAAAAGTATAAACTGTAAAGGAAAAACGGTGATAAAATCTAAGATATGAACTACGAAATATGCTAAACTAAGAAACACGCTAAGCACTAGTAGTATAAAAACAATATGCCGGACAACAGCAGCACGAACATGAGACTGTGTGAGCAGATGAGTACTTGTACCAGATGAGTATTTGCTTACTTTAGCAAGTATTTTGGTACATTTAGCTTATAGGTAAGCTTTTAAATGAACTCCTAGCTACTTTTTTCTACTATTAGCAAGTATCTTGCTATGTTTAGCTTTACCTAGCATTTTGCTGCCTTTAGCTTTGAGCTGATTTTGTACATTGAAACTTTATGTTAGCTTTACAATTCTTTTAGCTTTAAAACTCAGTTTCAGTTCCTTCAGCACTCCATGTTCAGACTGTACTTTGAAAGTGTAATTTTTCTCATATTAAGCTGTGACTGATCGTGTCATTTTTAAACAAGCTGGAAGGCGTTTAGAGACGTACTTTGTTGCCTAGGAACTGGCGAGGCAAGGTCCAGTAGGACTCGAGGTTGAGGAAGCGTCGTGAAAGGTCGACGAGCTGGAACTCCTCCATCTCGGGGTTGATGAGGAGCTGAGTGGAGGAGAGAGGAGGAGTGCCCGGTCTGGAGGGGTAACTAACATTTACACCTGCAAAAGACAAAGCAGCAGCTTTCAGTCATTTCACGTTTGAACTTCAGGTGACGGCGTGTTTGGTTTTCTTTGTGCATTAAAAGCTTCGGTGCCTTTGAAGTTCTCCTCTTCGGTGAAGCGCAGGCTGATCTGGTGGCGGTAGCGTCCAGTGTTCTTGCAGTTGTTGGCGATTCCAGCACAGAAGCAGAGGACGCAGCGGCCGTCCACGCTGAAGTGACCACTGGGACAGTTGTCTAGAAGTGAAGGGAGAAGACGAAGAACTTCATGTCTGTTCTCACAAATGGTTTGTGGTCAAAACTGCTTCCTCTGTCTGGATTCTCAGTGCTTCCAGTACCTGGGTTAAGATTTCCTGTGAGAGTTAAAACTCCATCAGGGATGCCAAACACCATGCCTTTAGCATTGATGGCCTCGCAGCTGTACGCCCCCTGGTCTGACTCTTTCACGTTGTGAATGGTGAGGGTGCCGCGGCCGTTCTGATTGGTTATGGAAAACCTGAGCAGCAAAAAGCACAAACAACTGCTTTCACAGCAAGAAACTCACTTTTAATTTCACCAAGGCAAAGAAACAAAACAACGGGCACGTTCTGATTGCACAGAGTGAGCTTTAGAAAACTCAGTAAATTCCACTGTAATGGTCTAACCGCACTCAGCAGGCGCTCTGACAGTGAAGAGCCTGAAACCACAACTGTCGACGTTGGAGCGCACAGCAAATATCTCTGTAATTAAAATCACAGGCACAGAAACATGGAGTCAGCACTGACACACTGATGAAGGTGGGCTCGGTCTCAACTAAACAACTGTCAGCTGAAAAAATAAGTAAATACATTCAGGAACACAGTTTGTTACAGAAAAGAAATGACTTTCATTAGTCCAAAAACGACTTGAATCGTCAACAAAATCAGCTTCAAAGAAATTTAAAAATACTAATAAATTGTGTCACCAAAGACTACAGTATATTATGTCCATACCGGTTTTCTTTTCTTTTCTTTTCTTAACCATTATTTTACCAGAATGGACATTAAGACCAGTTTCCTGTCCAGAGCCCCTGTCCCCTGGTGGTCTCGGAGAGTGGGGGTGCCTATTGGGGTCAGTGGGGGAGCTGGTCCCCTGGGGGGGCATTGCCACCTCAGTTCACCTCCCCATCCCGACGTCCTCCTCCGCCCACTCCACCACACCACCACTCAAACAGGGTTTTGGGGTTCAGGTGCACTACTGAGCTACGGGGAGAATCATCCATCTCCGTGGCTGGTGGGGTCCTGGGCCCTAATTTTAATATACAACCTAGACACTGACTTATAACACTCTCACGACACATGCACATATAGGATCTGGAGTGGACACATGATCGCACTTAGGTGGTGGGATGTACAACCATTTCCACCTCCCCGGACCTGTGCCCACTCTCATATGTAGCATGTAGACATTTAGGGTTCTGGACGGAGATGAGGGGTGAACGGGCGCCGCCTGCTCTCTGGGCAAGAGGTGGGTCTGTGCCGGTCGCCACCTCATCCCCCCATTTTAAACGCACTGTATAACAACATGCATCAACACCATATTCGAGTGGGAGGAGGAGGAAGTGGGTCTGTTCATAATTTATTTATGCATATATAGATTTTTTTTTTTTTTCCCCTTTCACAAACACCTCCTTTTTCCGTGTGACACTAGGGGTCGGGAATGGAGGGGGGGGGGCGCATTGTTGGGGTCTGGGCTGTGGGTGGGCTTTGGGCCTTGGGGGCGGTTAGTGATGGGGCCGGTACTTCGGTTCCTCCTGGGCTGTTCCGATTCTTTTAATCTAGGTTCCTGGTTGCGATGGCCGGCACTTTGACCGGGGTGGCTGCCGGCTTTCGGCGGGGGGGTCGGCTATGGTAGTGAACGTGTGGTCATTGGTGGTGTAGGGCGGCGGTTGGGGGTGTGGCTTCGCCTCATCGGGGCACTGGCTGGTCTTCCTGTGTGGCATTTGCGGTGGGGGTGCTGTGTGTGTGTGGGGGGGTGTAGGTGGCGTGCTGGGGCGTCTCCGGACCTATGGTGTGGAGCTCTTGATGTGAGAGCCGGCCCTCCTCAGCTGCAGCTCCCTGCTGCTCTGCCCCTTGGGCTGGGGCCGGCCTGTGGTCGCTGTCAGGTAGATGGTGCATGCGGTCGGCCCGACAGAGATTCTGTCGGGCTATCTGTGTGTGCCTGTTGGTTGCTCAGGTTGGGTTTTTGGTGGTCCCCCCTCTCTTAGATCAATTTGGGCCCCGCGTTTGGTGTGGGGCCCACTCCCCCCGGTCGTGCCCCCCTTTGGCGGGGGGCCCCCTTGCCGCCGGTGCATTGGTGGCTCTCGGCATCTGGGCTGGGTGGTGGGGTGTACGTCGGTCCGCCCTGGTTGCTGCCTGGCGGGGCCTGGGTGCCCTGGCTCTGTCGGGGCTCTGCTGGGGGGTGGTATGGCCTCGGGGCTTGGGGCTCGGTGTCCATGGCCGGATCTACTTGGGGGGG
>NC_056508.1:12796350-12825747 GCF_014905685.2 Nematolebias whitei
TGGGTTGCCGGCCGGACCTGTGGGCTCGTCGCTGCAGCTTCCTGGAGGCTCTGCATTGTGGTGGCTGGGGTCACCCGGTTCTTTCCTCTGCTCCTCTCTGGGGGGGTGCGGTTCTCCCTGTTGGGAGACTCCTGGGGCTCCGGGCCTGTGGGCCGCTGTGTGTCTGTGGCTCCGGTCCTCCCTATGTTGCCATTGTGTCCTGGGGGGGCGGGTCTGTGGGCTCCCGCGTCCACTATTGGGCATTCTTTTGGAGAAATCTGGTGGTGGCGGGCGTGCTTGCGCGGGTGTTTGGATTCAGGTGCTTTGACAGATGCACGCTAGGTTGGGTAGTGGTGGAAGCTAGATGATTCCTTGTGCGATGTCGAATGTTTCATGGTGATATTGTGGGTGGCATTGTGCTGTGCATGTTGTTTTGTCATGGTGGTCTCTCGTTTTATCTATTTCTCTTTTATTTATTTATTTATTTATTTATTTATTTATTTATTTATTTATTCTTCTTTCTTCTTTTTCTTTAAAAAAAAATAAAATTGAGCGATGATGATAAGTTCATTGAAACACTTCACAAGGTTTCTACACTTAAACTGAGCTCAAAAAAAAAAAAAAAAGACCAGTTTCTTATGTACAGCCTGGCAAGTGCCAGAAGGAACTTGAAAGGGTCGGCGGGAAAAGGAGGAGCAATACAAATACATAACACACCATAAATAACAAGCAAATGAAAGAAGCATAAAAACAAACAATAATACAAAACTCTTAATAGAAATTAAATCATTAAAAACAAAATATTACTAAGGGATAAAACATTTACAAGTGTCTTTAAAGAAGGTGTTCAAACACCTGGGTTGGGTGGCCAGTTTTCATTATGTCGGTGGACATCTTGGATTTTGACGTGGCAACCCTGCACCTAGATGAAGCCACACACCAAAACGGAAGTCGGCATGTTGCTTATTTTTCTGATTATCCAGCACACAATATGGACAATCCCCCTCTTTTGTCCTCTGCTCCACAACAGAGGACCAAAGGGCAACAACTTGGTCATTCTTACAGTGAACTAAAGTTTGGTGTGGTAGTAGTTGCGAGTGATTCCAAACATTTTCCTAGGTGGACCAAAACTGTCTAGATGAAAGGACTCGAGGGCCAGAAAAATCAGAATTCAAGAAAACAATAGTTTTTAAAGCGTGATTTTTTTTTCTCTTCATTTTTTAACAACTTATTAAAAGTTCAAATTCTTGTAGATCCAGAACATTAGGAGCCTCATAAACATTAACCGTTTTTTAAAAGAATTGAATTCATTAATTTTTTTGGGGGACTATTATTTGTTTTCTTGTGCTTTGAAAGTTCATTTTTGTTTATTTTCATAGGCAAAAGCCAAAAACAAGTTATTAAAAAAAAGGGGATGGAACTTCAAACACCTGTTTGTACCATAGACGGCCCAAATGGGTCATCAAAGTTCTGAAAACCAGCTGGCAGCTGCTAAAACAGATTCACAGAAGGTCTGAAGGGACACTGATAAAGATGATCAACTTGTATGTCGATGATACCACGTACTCTTTTAAAATGTCCAATTTCTCCCCATCGATTATTAAATCAACTGAAATTATTTTCTTTGAAAACACTTGTTATATTTAGCCAAGTTTTACGAATTATTATCAAAATTCTACTTTTTGGAGGTCAGTGAAGATTGTTGTAGGATAAAGGGATTAATTATAGCTAAATTTTTGTTTTGTACTTAATTTTACTAACTTTGAGAAGATTATTTTCATCTGTTGTGCTGTTAAACCTAAAAGTTAACAAAATATTAGCATTAAATCTAAAGAAGGTCTACATCTGCATCAACCTCTTAAGATTGTGGGTCAAAATTATCCCATTCTTTTTTTGCAGTCGAGGGCCACACAAAATCACGCCAAGGGCCGCAAATGGCCCTCGGGCCACACTTTGGACACCCCTGTCTTAACATGTCATACGAGATTGTGCAAAATATCTTTTTCAAGGTTTGTCTCATTTGTATAGCACTCTGGTTTCCTTCTCATCATAGATCATCGTAGATCATCATAGAGCATCACCAATGCTCGGCCTTCAATGTACTTTAGCTTAAAATTATAATTTCACCCACCTGCTGTCAGAAGGAATGTGTCCCCAGTTGAGTCTCCAGGAGATCATGGGTGTGGGAACTCCAACAGCCTGACAGGTGAAGGTCACAGTCGAGCCCTGGGCTGCCTGGATGGACTCTGGGGGGCTTATTACAGAGGGCGGGGCTGTATCATGTCAAGCGGACAAAAATGGTTTTAATCACATGATAAATGTACAAAAAGGCTGTAATGTGACTGGAAGTTGAGGATCCAGTAAGGTTCATAAAAATGATTCTATGCTGTGAACAATTTATTTTAAATTCTCACTAACAGCCACTACAAGCAAAGTTTTGCATCTCAGTCGTGCGAGAAGAGCCTGGTTTCACAGCAAGTTAGTTACAGATATCAAAAGAAGGTCAGAGCAGCAACGTGTCGATAGAGAGGAACAAACTGTGCATCAGGGTCAAAGAAAGACTGAGAGCAGAGCTGCTGGTGGGAGACTTACTGCAGCCATACTCATCAGAGCGGTCGGGACAGTCCGACTCTTCATCGCACTGGTAACTGGCTGGGATGCAGGTGCGATCAGTCTGACACTCGAACTGCTCAGGGCCACATCTGTCATTAGGACCCTTGGTCGCTGTAACAACAAAAAGACGGGAGATGATTAGCACCTTCTCAGTCACTTTTTGCAGCAGGAGACATAAAACTTCCAAACTAAAGTTAAGTTTGTGGAATATCTGCTTACAAGTATGTCTTCAAAGTATGTAGCATACGGTGCAAACAGTCCCTAACTCATGTTTATAAAAGACTTACGGCAGTCTGACTCATCAGAGTTATCTTCACAGTCCTTGTCACCATCACAACGCCAGATCTTGAGGGCGCAGTGACCATTTTTACACTTAAACTCATTGGGCTCACAGGGAGACTGAGTTCCTGTAAAACAAAACAGAGTTGGGCATGGGCTGGTTTCTGGGTTAAACATTTATCGTGGTGTTAAAAGGACATGATGCCAAAATCAATCATTTTATCATCCTCCTGTTTCTGTGCCTTCAATAACTTTGAATTGTCAAAATTGGAGAAAGGTTTTCTCTACTTAGCACATGAACCGTGCACACTCTAACACTAGACCATGAGTCCTGCTGTCGACAATTGAAGCCACAAACTCTTTAATGGTTGCTGTACATGTTGTATCATGGGGACCAGAGTCTGTGTATCGGGGGTGTGAGGCTTTAAGCTGGGTGTAACTGGGACCTTGAGTTCCATCTCATGTACCACAGGTGATGTGAATGACAATAAACTTGGCTTGACTTTAAACCTGTACTGGGACCAGCCTACATAGAAACTGGATCTGGTCAAGCTTTAACTTCCAGGTTTCCAGTGAACATCTAGATTTCTTCTATGGTTGACGTTTTAGCTAAAAGCTAATCTGCCCATCCCCCACCTGTTCCTGTGAGCTGTCAATCAGTTCTATGACCAAAAAGGATAATTGTCTTAAACACTTGCTAATAAAAGAAAATTTAATAAAATTGTAGGTGTGGGGGAGCAGGTGAAAACAAAACCAGTCCTAGCCTGTGTATCAGATTAAATTCTTCTTGTGCTTTAAGGTAACTTTAAGTTAGCAACAAGCTACAAAGGTTAGCATGTGTACCAGTCTAATAAACAGCTGAGTAACCTGTTCAGCTCCATGTGTTACTTTACAAAGAGCAAATATTCTGCGCAATTAAGACACCTATGTGTACAACTTTACCAAAAACATCTCTTATAATATATTTAAATAAAAGTAATACTGTTATATTAAATATTACTATATTATACTTTTGCTAATCATTCATGTGATACATTTTAACTTTTTGTTTTAACACCATCATAACGCGAACCATTAGTTTTTTTGTTTAAGGTTTTCACAACATCTGAACTTTATACCTTTATACTTATATACTGTGATGAGAGTATTGACTCGGGACATTAGGGAAGGAACAGAAAATGTATTATTGTTGACCTGATTGAATGTTTTCCATTTGAGTATTTTTTGTAGAATAATGTGAATTTAAGTGTAAGATTTTTTTGTAGTCTAACTTTCATAAAAATGAGTGAATAGATCAGCTAACGCTGTGTCTTATGTATTTAGGTCTTTATATCCAAACGTTGTATTTTACCCCACACCTTGTTTACAATATATTGGTGCAAATTTGCATAATTTACTGCCCAAATGTTTCACTGTGCTCTGATTTCCTATATATGATGTATAAATACAAAACAAAAAAGTGGCAGATGTACTGTATTTCAGTGCTAACAATGAATAAGAAACAACAGTTTAAATTGTCCCTGAACGCATCGTGACGTTTCTTCTCAGTTTGCACTTTTCACACTGATGTAGATCCAGTCCTCCAGACTTTTGGTTTAAACATTATAAAAGTTCAAGTTTCTTTTTGGTTTGTTCACAACTAAAGTGACTTTGAGGATGTTTTCCTTTGAATGCAGCCCACATCTGGGAGCGGGCTGCAGATGATTTGCGATGATTTGTACTCACATTCTTCTTATGACCCTGTTAAAAAGGAGCCCCTGCAGTTTTTCCCACATGTAGCAACACTTAATGAAAGTCACTTTTTTGGGAAACCATTCATTATCCCTGGCTAACTGGATCAGTTTCTGGATGCTAACAGCAACTCTTACGTACCGCACGCGACCTCATCGCTGCCGTCTGCGCAGTCCTTGACTCCATCACATATAAGGTTTCGGTTCACACATTCCCCACTTTGACACTTGGCTTGATCTGATCTGCAGGGTGAAAATGGGAAGGGGGGCTGGGGGCCCAGTACCGCAGCTGATGTGGTGGTAGTGGTGGCGGGTGTGGTGAAGGCAGGCACGGTGGCTCTTTGCAAATCTAGAACAAACCTTTGATTATATTTAGCGATACCCCAAGGTGTCACAATGAGCGATCGCGGTGCACGACAAACAAGCAGGACACCAAGCTGAACGAGGATGAAGCCGCTCACCACAGTTGAGCTCATCACTCATGTCTCCACAGTCCAGTCTGTTGTCACACAGGTATTCTTTCAGGATGCATGTTTTATCACCACACTGGAACTCATCAGCCATACACGGTCTTCTGGAAGGGATTACTATGAGACACGCAGGGGGAAGGAGGGGAGAGGGAAGTCGAAGGATCAAAAACATGCAAGCCAACAATACCTGCTGCCAGTACACTACTCTGATGTCATATCAGAGCACAAATCACACACAAGCAGATGAAAATCAAGCACATCCTCCAGCAGGAACAACTCAGGCAAGATGCAAGGCCTTGCTGAAGGAGCACTTCCAGATGATCAGTGGGGTTTACAATAAAATGTTTCAAACTGCAAATACTGCCTTAAATGTACAACTCAATGTGTTTTTGAGACTTTCATTTTGCAATAATCAAAGGTGATCATGCAAATGTTGTGATGTATAAACTGCAAGTGATGTATAGAGAGCAAAGAGCAAAACAAATCTTCGACCTGCTGCCTGAGGCTCTTTAGGATCACCATGGTAACTTCACACCTGTGTGTCTCACTCCCTGTCAGTATATTAACAAGACAGGCAAGTCTTATTGGAAAACTCCTCAACTCAAAGAGGCAAAAGCATTACTTTTTATGTACTTATAGTGTTTTACATAAACTTTAAAAAGCCCCTTTACTTCCAGTTTTGAAAATAAAATGTTAAGCTCAAAGTTAATGGAAGTTAATGGAAGCTTTGGTATGCACTTTCTGCAAACTGTAGAGATTTAATAACTCCTATAACAGTGACAGACATACTGGGTGAATGAAGATAAACATGTTTTGATGTTAAAACTATAAAAAGTGTAGTTTATGAAAATAAAAGTACAGATAATTTGTTTGCAAACATTGTGGAACATTTAGACAGCTCAAACGTTGGTGTTTGGTATCACATGAAGTTTAACATTCTGTGTACCCGGTAATATCCATCCATCCATTCTCTTTCACTTATCCGGGGTTGAGTCGCAAGGGTAGCAGCTTAAGTAGGGAGGCCCAGACTTTCCTCTTCCCAGGCCAGCCGAGAAACATAATCCCTCCAGCGTGTCCTGGGTCTTCCTCTGGGTCTCCTCCCAGTGGGACATGTTTGGAACACCTCACCAGGGAAGCATCCAGGAGGCATCCTAACCAGATGCCCGAGCCATCTCAACTGGCTCCTCTCGATGTGGAGAAGCAGCGGCTCTACTCTGAGTCCCTCCCGGATGATCGAGCTTCTCACCCTATCTCTAAGGGAGAGCCCAGACACCCTGCGGAGAAAACTCATTTCGGCCGCCTGTATCTGTGATCTTGTTCTTTCTGTCACAACCCAAAGCTCATGACCATAGATGAGGGTAGGAGATCGACCGGTAAATTGAGAGCTTCACCTTTTGACTCAGCTCTCTCTTCACCACAACAGACCGGTACAGCGCCCGCTTCACTGCCGACGCTGCACCTATCCACCTATCGACCTCACGGTCCATTTTCCCCTCATTTGTGAACAAGATCCCGAGATACTTGAACTCCTCCACTTGGGGCAGGACCTCCTCCCTGACCCGGAGAGGGCACTCTACCCTTTTCTGCCTCAAGATCATGGCCTCGGATTTATAGGAACTGATCCTCATCCCGGCCGCGTCACACTCGGCAAACCGCTCCAGCGAAAGCTGTAGATCTCGACCTGATGAAGCCAATAGGACCACATCATCTGCAAAAAACAGAGAAGCGATCCTAAAGCCACCAGAACGGATCTCCTCAACACCTTGGCTGCACCTAGAAATTCTGTCCATAAAAGTTATGAACAGAATCGGTGAAAATGGTAATAATCTTCAGAAAATATAACACTTAAACTTTGTGGAAAATACTGTTAAACATATTTAAAGCAGGGTGTCTGCAGTAAAGAGCTCCAATAAGGGCTGGGTTTCCTCACTCATTTTACCAAAATCTCATTGCTGCCTGTGGAGGGTTTCTTCAGTTTTACTGACTATTGTTTACAACCATTAGCAAAAATCAAAGCAACTTTCTAAGGCATAACTGCATAAAAGTGGATTTTATTTGTTTGGGTTTTCCTTAAGCTGAAGGAAGAAATGTGAATCAGAAATTCAGACAATTACGTAAAAAATAATGGGTGAATATTAACAAGGGCTCATTGGCACTGTTAATTAAAGTTTCTGACCAGTGAGGAAACTGCTGTGTGCTTACACATCTTGCCACAAAGATAAGCCTTACAGGCACACAAATAGATCCAGCACAATGATTAGACTAAAAAGACTAAATTAAGCTCAAGCAAAAAGACCAAAAAAGACTAAACACACAGATGTACCTAGACAAAGTGGACAGAAGTTCAAAGACAAAACACATAAGATTAGATGAAACAACGTATTCGTACTGACCTACAACGACTGTACTTGGCACAAACGGCAGACAGAGCTCATAGACTTCACTAAATAACCTTGACTAAATCTAGGTAGAACACACAGGAGGAGTTTTTACACATGAACATCAGCCAAGCTAAGCTGTGGGTGAGCTGAGCTGTGGGTGAAGGACATTTCAGTAGGCAAGCACTTGCTTCTGTTGACAGGGCGGGGCACACTCTTACTCCCTGGCTTTTGATCCAGTGTAAGTTGATTTAAACTTCACTGTGTTTTTATTATTTTAGTCATTTTGTTTCTTATCTTTACCTCTGTGGATTTAAGTATTTTATCCTGTGTCCTTTGCTTGTTGTTTTGTAGTACAGCACTTTGGTTGGCCTTGTTGCTGTTTGTAAGTGCTTTAAAAATAAAGTGGTACGGTATGGTATGGTATATGTGTAAAATTGGCCATCTTGGAGTTTGACATGGCAACTTAATTTTGATAAAGAAACGTTCTTACTCCTAAATGTAGTCACACACCAAAATGGAAGTTGGTACCTCACTTATTTTTCATGCACAGAACATGCATGAACGGATGGAGGGTATTTCCAATACCCCCTTCATTCACTCCATAACAGGGGACAATAAATCACATTTTCATTTTCATTGTGCTTTGTTGATCTCACTCACTGACTGTGAAATCAAAGTGTGAACAAGTAATTCCCATAAAAAGCCTTGAGCTCATTCTCCCATGTTTATGTGTGAAAATGGCTAAAAATCTCCATCAAGAGAGTAAACATAATGAAGAACTAATCCTTTCAGCTGCCATGCCTGTTTACTGAGCTGGTAGAACTTTACAGAGATCAAAAAGCTGCTTTATAATGCAGTGAATGGGTACATTCCTAATCATAATTGTGTCATGCAAAGTTTCTTTAGATATAGGACCAAAACCAGATCTCTACATTCGTGCTCCCATGCAAAACATTCCTCAAACCGCATGTGCATGTCCTTAGGGCATCCATAAATGTCAACAAAGTCTGAGCACTACAGTCCTACAGTTTTTACAGAGCAGTCGGTTTAATCACCGTGCAGCAGGCATGGTACAAACCTGGCACTGTTCTAGGTTCCACTGTAGACAGAGATTCTACTAGAAATCAAAGAAAAATATTGAGAAAACCATCTAGTGTTCTGACAGGACTTTAATTCACTGAAATTAAAGAGGTCTTACCTTTTCCAAGCCTCCTGAACAGAAAACCCTTGACTGATGTGACGTAGGAAGCAATGGTTCCCTCGTTCACCACGTTGTAAAGCACGCTGCGGATCTGTTCCTCATCGGAGTTGTAATCAGAACCCACGTCCAGTTCCACAAACACATCAACACCATCCTCTCTTATGACTTTTCTGTAACAAACAAAATGACATCATAAGACTTACAGTAGTATTGTGTGGCAGCAAAGGAAAGACTTTCAATCATTTGGATGTTTCTCAGATGATTCACTAATTGCTGATGTATTAGTACAAACCTACTTTAGTTCCATTATGTGAGTTAAGGAAAAATAACCTGGCTAAAACAGGACAAGCATGCAACAGCAACATACAGCTGCAGGGTCTCTACTTTGGGTGTCAGCAGACATGATTTACAAGCTTTATGTTCTTACTTAATGAGGACCACATTGACTGTCTGGACACCTGGAATCTTGTTGTACTCCGACTCCAGCTGTGGAGGGAAAATGAAACTCAGTTACAGTGAGATAAACTAGTCTGAACACTATTTTTAGAACAGCTCACACACAACCTTAAATCGGAAAAATCATAAATAGCACATCAGATCCTTAAAAGGTAACCACAGTCTTAGAAAACAGACTACTATCCAGTGGTGAGTTAAGACGTACCGTGTCCATCACAGCCTCTGAAATCTCCTTGAATTCTTGAGAGAAGATGTCGTCAAGCTCAGGGCTGTACACCACAGAGTCGGTAAAGTTGACAAGAGCTCTGTAATAAACTAGAAACACAGAGGGAAGGGAAAGATGTCAAGCTGAACCACACAATAATAAACAACCACAAGCTCATCACTGGTGTCCATTTGTTGTTGGGTTCAAATATCATAAGCCACAATTTTAAAATAAAGTCTATTTGCATGATTTGATATTGTTAGGATTTTATTTCTCATTGGTGAAATGTTTTAGAATGAAAAGGTTTAAAACCATGACTGAGTCACAAACCAATCACAGGCACCTTCTGCTATCATGTGGTGCTCTAATATCATAACTCAGTTGCTGCTCTAAGTCTTCATCTTTATTGCTTCAAAGCTTTCTTTTTCTTCTGTTGTCGCTTTATTTTGAAGTCTCAATAAAGGTCATATTTAATTCTGTCTATTTTGGTCACTCCTGATGAAAATATTATCTTTATCTCTACCACCTTCAGCTCTGCCTCCTGATCTTTTGCTATTGCCACTGTCACCAAACCATACAAACTGGTCTACTGCCATCTTCTAAACATCCTCTATCACTCTTCCTTTTGTCACAAATTACCCCTGACACTTGTCCACATCCACTCCATCCTGTCTGAACTCTCTTCTTCTCTTCTCATGTGCACTGACAGTTGCTTTGGATGTTTGACCCCAAATACTTAAATCTGTGCACCTTCATTATCTCTACTCCTTCCAGTTTCACTGTTCCACCTGTCTCCCTCTCAGTCATACATATGGATTCTGCATCACTTCTGCTGACTTGCATGCCTCTTCTTCCAAGAGAAGACCTGAACCTCTTCAGACTCTCTTCCGCCTGCTCCCTACTGTCACAACAAATTGCAGCGTTGTCCTCAAATATCATAGTGTATGGGGACTACTGCCTGACTTCATATGCCAACCTGTGTATCACCTTTGCAAGGAAGATGGGAATTTAAAGGCATAAAGACAAAACAGAACAACCTGAAGTGGCGTCAAACATTCAAACGCACAGTTTGTGGAATATCAACCAACACAGCAGGACTGCAGAAGAGCTGGTGTCTTTCTGGGTTTCCTTTATGTTCACAGCAACAGCCTAAATTCAAGTGGTAAAACTGGGACTTGATACGTAATCTGCAAAAGTCAGGGTAATGTATGCCATCATTACAATATAATAGTATCTGTTTTCTTATAATAACTCGTCCTTATTTGCATTAATTGTATATAAAGTATGTGCATGTGTGAAATGTCTAGAGTTAGTGTTCTAGAGCCAATGTGTTTCATGGTAGGTAAAGTCTGGCAATTTCACGAGGCTCCTTATTTAGGATATCCTGATGCATGCTCAATAATGCTCCTTATTTAGGAGTTTTAGCTCAACAATAGAAACTGAAAATGGCTTCTCACCAAATATTTGGGGATCATAGTAACACTTATCAGTATTGTCCTGTCCTTGGTACTAGTCATTTGATTTTATTGTATTAGGTTGAGATACATTCTTATCCCAAGGTGGAATGTCAACTTTTCAAGGTTCAAGGTTTTTATTGTCATTTGTGTCACATGTGGAACATGAGGTGGAACAAAATTGTACACACAGGGTCCCAGGTACACCCCAAAATAGCAAAAATATAAAGTATAAAAAGAAACCTTAAAAAGTTCAATCTGGTCCTCTGGACATTCAAAAAACAAAACCAGAGGACCAGATTTAACTTTTTTAGATTTTTCTGGATTATTGAGCATGCATCAGGATATAAAAAGACACAGTATACAATTATCTACGATATATGCTAAACACAAATAATACAAAATAATACAGTGTATTAAACAGCAGCCTGAACATGAGTCTGCAGTGTGCAGATGTGTATGAATACAGCAGCTTAAAGGCAAGAGATCAGCAGCATGGATAATCAGCAGCACAGATAAAGTGACATATCACCAATTAAAGTGGCATTACAGTGATTCTCCTTCTTTTATCATGTGATTTTCCTGGTTAGATATTTATAAGTCCAACAGCTTCAGGGTAGAAGCTGTTCCTCAGTCTAGTGGTTCTACACTTAATGCTCCTCAACCTCCTGCCTGAGGGGAGCAGGGCAAAAAGTGTGTGTGTGCTGGGTGAGTGGGGTCCTTCATGATGCAGGTGGCCCTCTTCCTGCATCTGGAGGTGTAGATGTCTGTGATGGTGGGGAGACTGACTCCAACAGACTTCTGTGCAGATTTTATTTTGCAGATGATAGTGAAATTTTTAAATAACCTTATTTATATTCAATTTCAAAATCTTTGTAGGATAAAATTATGACATTGTAAATGTATCTAATAATCATATTTAAAGTGACTGACTGCAGCTGATTTTGTATTTTAATTGAGAGGTGAGTAAAAAAAATCTTTAAGTAGGGCGCTCATAGAAACAGTTTTATATTCAGGGCAGGTTATATCAGCACTTTTATTTTTACCACAGGCCTGTTTGTTCCCAGACTGAATGTAATTTTGTTAGAATTTTGTATTTGTACAATGAGTATTAATGTTTGTGCACTGAAATAAGTTATATAATTTATATAAAATGAAATAACAGATTTTTGCAGAGGACATTTCAGATAAGTTGGATTGATTCATAGCCATTGCAGAACTTCACAGGCAGCGGGTCAGTATAACTTCTCCAGAGTCTATATCGCCTCAGTTAAGTGACCTTGGGCAGGGCACTAAACCAGGAAAATTGATACACTTTGGCCGAGTCCACCCTTAAATCACTCTGATAAAATGGAGCGAAAATAAATGGATTTTCTCTTCTTTTAGGCCAATATGAACCTAAATCTGTTCTCTTGAAACCTTCATGAATGAGCAATGCACTGTACACCTGATGTGAAAACTAGGCATAAAATGATCTTTTAGCTGAAATGAAAGAAAAAGAAAGAAAGAAATTCCTGCTGTTAACTTGATCAATCCCAGTGGAGAACAAGCAGCCATAATGGACTTTCATGACCCCATGAAACACAAATTATTGAACCATGACAAAGAATGAACTGTTCTTGAGCTTGTGTTGACCATGGCGATCTTTTCATCACAAGCTTTAGCTAATTACTTTTTCCACTCCTTGTTCAGACAGGCCTATAGACCACCTGTATACAACAGTACAGACGGACAAACTGTGTAACTCATTAAAAGCCCAAATGTCAGCTGTACTATTATAATTCCAATGCCACAGGCTAAGTCCATGCAACCTAAAATAGACCGGGGCTGTGGGGTGCCCCATTCTCCGGCTGACCTGGCACTTTGTGAAAACCGGCCTCTGAACTCAGGCTGGCAGTGAAACTTTAGAGGGAAGGTCAATATTTGTTTCTTACAGTGAGATGTTACTTCAAGTCCCACTTTTAAGTAACCACCTGCTATTTTTTTTTTTGTCATCATCCCCACCCCCACCCCAGTGCAAAAGCTCTTTTGGGGCCTGTCACTGTCCATTTCCTTTTATTCTCCATAACAAGTGGATGTTTGCTGGACACTAACAGTAAACATACATTTAGAGCAAGAAATGTATGGACTATTAACAATTTATAAATAAATCTTGAACTCATGAACATTTCTATTTTTTTGTTGAACATTTGTTTTCTAAAGGCCTAACATATCACCAGATGTCTTGTTTTGGGCTAACTTCACTCAGGAACCATCTTTGTTGATGCTCTTTTTAGACAAATTATCTATCCATCCATTATCTTTACCCACTTCTTCCTTTTTGGGTCGCGGGGGTCTCTAGTGCCCATGTCCAGCGGTCAGTGAGGCGGGGGACACCCTGGACAGGTCTCCAGTCCATCACACGGACACATAGAGTCAAACGAGACAAACAACCATTCACTCTCTCACTCACACCTAGGGATAATTTAAATGGTAAATGGACTGTACTTATTTAGCGCCTTTCTATCTTACTGAGATACTCAAAGCTCTTTACAACACAATCTGTGTCCTCATTTACCCATTCATACAGCACTCTACTAGATCTATACAAAGCTAATTGAACAAATCATTCTAAATAGACTAATCAGAGCTTTATCATATTCATACACTGATGGGACACACATCGGAGGCAACGAGGGGTTCAGTGTCTTGCCCAGGGACACTTCGGCATGTGACTGCTGATGGATTCGAACCCCCAACTCTTGCATTGGAGGACGACTGCTCTAACCACTCAGCCACAGCCGCCCCCACATTACCAATCAGTCTAACATGCATGTTTTTGTTCTGTGGGAGGAAACTGGAGTACTCTGAGAAAACCCACACATGTACAGAGAGAACATGTAAACTCCACCCAGAAAAGTCCCAAGCTGGGATTTGATTCTGTGACCTTCTCACTGAGAAGCAACACCTCTACCAACTGAGCCACTGCACCAAGAATGATGACATGTACAATCACTTATGAGAAAACGAGTCAAAAAGCAGACAAAGTCCAAAGAAAAACTTTGAAAAATCTTCAGAAGGTCTAGAAAAATTACGCTTAAGACCCATCCATCCATCCATCCATCCATTATCTTTTACCCGCTTCTTCCATTTTGGGTCACGGGGGTCCAGCAATCAATGTGCAAGAGGCGGGGTACACCCTGGACAGGTTGCAAGTCCATCACAGGACACTCAAGACCTTTTCTTTTTAAAGATGTCAAGAATGTTGGACTTTTTACAAGGTAATATATAATAAGGAATGACCTAAGACTTCCCCCAGAGCTGTATTTGTGACTTATATCTGTAAAAATACAAAAACTCAATTTGTTCTTAAGTTTTCTTTTAGACTTGATGAGGGCATGTTTACCTCCTGTAGAGTCAGCTTAAAAACTTTTCTGACAAATGATAAAATACTGCTATCACTCACCACAGCTGTCTCTTGATACTAAGCTCATCTTTGCATTTTTTCCACTTTTTAAAGAATGATCTTTTATTTAAATAATTTAAAATCAATTAAATACTACTTCACACATTTTAAACTATATCTGAGACCCTGACAAAATATTCGACAGCAAAACTGTCCCTCCAGTTTATTTGTGTCTGTGATCAAATACTTCAGTCCTGACCTCATATTCATCACCCTTATCTGGAGCTATTTCATTTAAAACTTTTGTGTCTCACTAACGGACTGCGTGGTTATTTTGTGAAAGAGCTGTGCTTTCTGGGCACCAATGAGCCTTGTTTTCTTAACACGCAACTTTGCTCTAAAACATCCCATTCCTGGTGAAGAAAAGCCTCATTTATGACAAAGTAAATGGAGAATTGCCTATGAAAACACACCGAGGTGAGCATGTATCAACAGAACCGCAGGCTTTCGCCCAGTCTGGAATGGTGGCTTGCTGCTCACTATACAGGCAGGTACTGTAAAATTTAGAGAAACACTTGCCTGGCCTAAATGGAGTCTGAAAAGACAGGCAACATCAAAGGTACTCATCAAAGACTTTTATTTGACCTGCATATAATCTAATCACTTGCGTGGGTACTTGCCGCCTGGTCAACAAGGGCTGAGCTTGCCACTACAGGCCGGGGGCAGTGGGATTGAAATCCTTTGATTAGAGCGCCAGGATGTGCCCCACAGCTATTGAGCAGCATTTTTACCCCCAAACTTATTCTTCCCTCTGCATCGCTTCGTTTCCAGCAGAGGGAAATCCCCTTGAGGAGCCCCACCACCATCAAAGGTGATGAAACTGTGGGTGTGCAGACATGACAAGTGTGGAGAAGAAGGAAGGGGAAAGTCTGAGAGAGACAGCATTCCACACGTTTAATTTACAAACTCATATAGCTTTGAAAGCTGTTCAGTAGAACTGTGACGGCATTGTGCAATGGGCCCCATCTGAACACATGTAGGCCTATGCAGAAGACAAAGACTTGATTGAGCAGTTAGCTGAGTGCCCTTTAAATCCCAACCACATTGGGTTTGACCTTTAACCCCCAGGCAGCACTAGTTGAGTCATTATAGAGACCAAACAGAATCTATAAAAACACGACCCAAAACATAGACTGTTTCCCTGGGTTTTTCTTCTCTTTCGTTTATGTTGTAGCATTTTTCCTACAAGGATAGTGCATGCATTTTAACGATTTAGGGAAATTGTTATGAAAAATTAATATCTTATTTGTAGATAGCTCGTTGCATGTCCTCCATTTAGAGAAAAACACTTTCCTCAGGACTGACAAGCTAACAGCCATCTTAAAACAACACCAGTCTTCATAGAAGTTCATGCAAATGCTATTTTCTAAATATTTATACCACTGTCAGTTTTGCATTACATACTTCTTTACATAAGCATCTGTGGTTAATTGTGAGTACAAATAGCACCTTGTTGTAACACTATTGATGTAGCCTGGAGTATTAACAGCAGAAATATTGTAACATTTCTACGGGAAATTGAGTAATATAAGTTAGACTGCAGATGAAGCTGTTTTAAAAAGAGTTGGCATCACTATCTCTCACTACATGGAGGTAGTTGGAATGAGGAAAGAGGACGCAGAAGACAGAGATAGATGGAGGCGGATGACTCGCTGTGGTAACATCTGAAAAAAGGAAAACCCAAAAGAAGAAATTTGAATGAATCTCTAAAATTATAAAGATTGATGAGACTCACAAGTTCATTTTTGAAGTGAGCTTGCTCAAATTGTGCTAACAAGCTAAAAAAAAAAAAAGCAGACCAACTAACAAAGCAGCTAAAAACAATTGCAATCTTTAAATTTCGTAGTAATTTATGCGCATATCAATATTTAAATATTTACTTTGCTGTCAGTGTTCCATTCAGCAGTTATTTTATCAGAAATATTAACAAGTTTCTGCAAGAACTGACCTAAGGCTGCAGTGAAAGTGCTACAACTAATGGTTGTCGCTGTTATTTGCAGTTGCAAATAACCACAGAATTGCATGTAAAATAAAAAGTGCTAAACTGATGGCATTGTGGAAGTGTAAGAAGTAACATTTTGAAGCTTGGAGCTGTGTTAGGATGGGAATAATTCACTTTGGTTTTAGCTGTGTTCAGATTAGCCATCTGCCCATCAAGCCTAGCATCTAAACTGAGGTCATTCAAGAGCTATCTACAACAGGTAAGATCATTTTTCATACATTTTCCCTTTAAGTCACTTCAAAATGTCTGAACTACCTTATTAAATCCAACAATGTTCAATCAGGTCATCTGGACGGTTTCTTTTGTTTTGTGTGCTGAGATGTTTCGCCCTCCATCCAGAAGGCTTCATCAGTCTGAGGAAACACCAAACAAAACTGCTTCTTCCCCAACAGCTTACTCCAAAGTGGAAAAAACAGTTATGTTGGTGCTAAGATGGTCTCTGGGGCATGCCCTCTCCTCCGGTGCCCGCCCTCTCCCTCGTTAACAGTCATGTCAAACTGGTTCAAAACACCAAAGGCCATGCTCAATAATCCAGGTATACAATCAGTTTTGTTTGGTGTTTCCTCTAACTGATGAAGCCTTCTGGATGGTGGGCGAAATGTCTCAGCACACACACACACACAAAATAAAAAACCCGTCCAGATGACCTGACTGAACATTGTTGGGATTTTATACCTGGATTATTGAGAATGAACTTTGGTGTACCTTATTAAATGTTATTATTAATTTTTTTTATTTTTTGCACAACAGCTTCATTTATCAGCTTCTTCTGTCTTAGCTTAGCTCATGCAGACAGGACGCCCACCATCTAACCCTTGATTTGATGACCAGCCCAAAACCTCTCTAAGTCCACTCAGTGCCCTCTGGGAGACTTTTGAAAATTAGCTCTGGCTTCACTAATAGGTCGGGCCCTGTGCGTGCTCACACAGATTGCACTGTCAGAATCAGAACCACCACTGTGCAATGAAAGGCATGTTTCTTTTAGTCCAGCATCACAGCCTGTTTGTCACACTGGGACAGAACGGAAAATCTAATTAAAGTGAGGGGCATATTTTTTTCAAGTTTTACAGCAATAATTTTCCAAAACATCTGTTTCAGTTAGAAAAGGAAGTGTTGACACTTGAACCTGATGAGCTCTAGTACTCAGTGGAACAGCTCCATCATTTTCCACTGACATTAGGAATTATCAGGAGACGCCTACAAGACACTTGGAAAAACAGTCACTGGATTCAATATACAACACGCCTGAGTCGAGTCTTCCCTGAAACGTTATCTGAGAGTGTGTATCTGTGAGCAGGTGACAGGGCAGGGTGCCCAAAACAAGAATGAAGATAGAAGTGCTTGAATACTTACTGTACTCTGGCTCAGGTGGGTTCCCTAAGTTTCCCAGATATGAAGAGTTCCACCAGTATTCTACGGCAAGCGACGAGAGGCAAGGCACAGAGAGCAAGCAACAGGAGGGCGAGACGAGACGCAAAAGACACAAACAGGAGTCGAAGGAAAAGGATAAAACAAGCACAACACGAGGACAAGGCGGAAAGATCAGGTTAGCCAGGCAGGTGCAGATGGGTTAGTTTCAGGAAGGGTAAGGGAAAAAAATAAATGGACGTAAAAAGAGAAAATTGAAAGTAACAATCAGACAAAGAATTGCAATAAAACATTTCAACTGAATAAAAAGTGAAATGTATTAAATACACAAAACTAAGACGGTCTCATCAAACAGGATGCAGACATTGAAAAATATCAACCAGAACATAGATGGTCCTTTCAGGGTCTTGACGAGGTCTTCTAGCATGTTTTAAGAGTGCAGTGGGCTTCCAATTATGTACTAATTTTCCATAGCAAGGTCATGAAGGTTTATCATCAAGGTAGCAGAGTATTAAGGTCCTGGGTGGAGTGTGGTGACAGAGTACTCATGACATGCAGCCTACAGTCTCAAGTGTATGTTAGTCATCAAAATTAAAACAAGGCTGGCCATGCTGGCCAGAGAAATGTGCCAGGGCAAGCCTACAGATCATGGTAAGGGTGTAGGAGAGTGTTTTGGAGACATGGGAAAAAACAGGAAAAGTGTGTACGACAAGTACTAAAAGCACAGTGGATTCATGATTTTATTCCCCCTAAAGGAAATATACTGCAATTCAGCCATGTTGTAATGGGTTGTAAAGAGGGTAATGGGGTTATCATCCAATTAGAAGGGGACTTGAGCAGAAATACTATCAGAAAAACAAAAAACAATGTTGCCAATAACGGATTAATCATGTTAACATTCACAATGTGAAAGAGTCAATGCAAAACAATAGGCCAACTGTGAGTCCAGACACACAAAATGAAATGAGAGGAAATTTCTGAGGACATAGTTTTAGAACTGTAAATCCTATATGCACAGTTGGGCTTCCTAAGTCCAGTTGCACATAAAGGATATTCTACAAACAACACATTGGCATGTACTGCTCTTCACGTCTGCTACCTGACACCAACACCCACCATGGGATTGTGCAGCCATGCAAGAAGCAGCTTCCGGTTTTGCTTCTCAAATGGAAAAACTGATGATAACTCCCCCCACCCCCACCCCCACCCCTTTTTTTAAACCATAGGTTAAGACCTGTGCATTGGCATTGGCAATAATGATCAGTCTGTCTTGTGGTGACTCATTGTTTCTTCCACTGCACCAGAAGCAATAGCACTGTTGGGACATGCAATGAAATGTCAAGTGAAGATGGCGTTGGTTGTTCAGAAATATGGAGGGAGTTTGAGAGTGAAGCAAATTGCACAAAAGTTGAGTTGCAACACTTTTATCGGATTCTTTAATATTCTTGGCATGTCTCAGTTGAGCTTTTAAAAACCTTTTTGGTTAGCAGGTGTTTTTTTTTTGTCTTCCTAGTTTGTCTCTCTCCCTCTTTAGAGTATGCTGCTAGACGTTTAGACTGCAGAAGGACCTACTGACACATTTCCCCACTCTATTGTTGTCTTTACCCTGTACTCTCCATGAATGTTCAATGTTCATTTGGGGAGTGGTGGAGCAGAGGTTAGAAGATGGGCTTGTGATTGGAAAGTCGCAGGTTCACCTCCTGGTACCGTCAACATCAAAATGTGGGTGGAAAAGGTGAAACACCCACACCTCCCTCCACCCTCATTCGCCCCACTCTGGACCCCTGAACAAGGCCCTTAACCCCCACCATCTGCTCCCTAAACAGGTCTCTCTTGAAAATGAGTTCTTGTGGCTCAATGAGACTACCTGGATAAATAAAGGATTAAAAAAAAAAAAACTGTTGGTGCCATTAACTTTAGTGTTCTCTGCTCATCTTCCCATAGAAACTACACCTGGCCCAATATTTCTGTGTTTGTCTGCAGGCACTTTTACAAAACACCTTAAGCTGAGACTACATCTCCTGATTGCCTTGGCATGGTTTGTGAGTGGGCCGAAGATGCAAGGGGTGTTGAAGCCAACCCATCCTTGATAAGCCTTTGTGCCACAGGTGGTGACAGGTCCATGACAGACGACATGTGAAAAATAGATTTACCGGACGGCTGATTTTTCCTTAATTTTGGGAAATCTGAAACTGGCCAACACTTACATGAGAAACCGATTTTATTGATTTAGTTTTAGTTTTAACAACAATTGTCTGAACTTCATTTATATTTCAGAGCACTACCTCATGGCCAGTTAAAACAAGTTTGTATTGTTTCTAGGATATTGTTCAAGGGTATGTTTTTCAATAAAATAATATTGGAAAATTGAAGGTGCATTGTGACCTTATAACACCTGACAGTGTTGCTTATAAAACAAAATTGGTATCGGACAAAATCGGAATTGGCAGGTCAGGCTTTTTAGAAAGTGGTGATCAGCCAGAAAACTACAATCGGTGCACCCCTAGTGAAAAGATATGCCAGATTTATTACAGAAGGAGGACTGATAATGAATAGCAACATTGCATTTAGTTTAACAAAAAGTATTTAGCACAAAGAAGATTACTAAACTGAGTTCATTCATGTTTTGAAAATGGTAATGTATGTACAGTATCAACGCAGCTAAGTTCTGCTCTACGCTTCTTTTGATTCTTCAATGCTTGCTTCATTTCTGAAAGCTTGTGTCTATGCTGAACATGTCCAGGTCCACTGGTGACTGGGCAATGGTCTGGGACAGCATAAAGATGGACTGGCTTTACTGCCTTTTTGCTTAATTGTTTTGTAAAATTGCCCTGTTATTTTATTTTGCTTTCAATCTCCTGCCCATTGAAAAAGATGATGATTTGAATCTGGATCTGTTTTGAATTTGGATTTATGATTTGGACTGAGGCCTGAGACATCATTTGTTAAGAATAGGGACTAAATAAATAAACTGAACTGACCTGCTGAAAAGTGATTATAATGCATTACTACACTGGAAACACACTGACGAGACAGATGTTCATACTCCAACCCCGGCTCTATAGGAGTCCACTCCATAAACTTCTGACAACAGTCAACATCAACTCATTTGTAACTAAGTGTTTGATCCAGCTGTTTCACAACTGCACATATGAAAAGCACCATATGGCTTTCAAAGCTCATTATTGACTTCTTTAGAAAGATAGCTGCTTTAGAAAAATTTGGTATAAAAAATTACTTATAGATTGATGGTAACTCCTGCTGTCTGGCACTAGAGTTAAAATATAAAACTGATGGCCTAATGAAGCAAAAAGACACACAACAGGCAAAACAACTTTGCTGTAAATCTACAAAGCCCATCAAGGAAACAGATGACAGAAAACATGGCCTATTCTCAACTGATGTAAGGTCTCCCTCAGGAATAGTGGCCCAAACTAATTAGAGCTAATGAAGCTTTTGTACTTCAAAGTCTGGGGGTATGTGGAAGTCCTTTACAGGATCCAAGCCAGAGAGAGGAGGCTTTAATAATGCCCTTTAATGTGTTGATTAGACCACTGACTAGCAGACAAATAAAGCGTGCACCATATGAAGCGCAAACAAAATCTTTTTTCTTTCTTAGTAGTAAGATCACATTGAGGTTTTTAACTCTGAGGAAAAAAGCCTTAAGAGTTTAACAGCCCCCAGGAGAGCCATTATTTGATATGGATACTCCCTTGTGTTCAACCAGGAAGCCACTGATCAACTGCCGGCTTTGTGCTAATAAACTCGCAAGTCTGGGAAAACCACAGAACAACTGAACGCCAAGCTAATAACCACTATTTCTAACTCAGTGTTTGTTTTGCATCACAAGAAACTATATTTTGTGCTTTATTTTTAGGTATTAGCTTATGTTGCAGCGTAGATCATTACACAAGACGTCAACATACACAAAACATGGAAACTACAAGCCTTGAAATTACAGAGAGGAAGAAGAGATTATCTTCAGAGCCAAACACATGCTCACTGAATGATACCCTAAACATCTTTTTTCTAGGCGAGGAGGGGCACATGGCAAACTCCACAGCAACATGTTTGTTGCTGGCACAACAGAGAGGAGCATGGAGCTATTTTAAGTCACAGGACTCAAATCAGCGGCTGAAACTCTTCGGTAGGATTCGTCATAAATGGCACAATGAAGGAAATGACGCAAACAGTTAAGATAAAAATCCAAACACGTCCTTCAGCAACCATGTTTAGTCTACTTCATTACTAACCTCTTCATTTCATGCAAAGCTAATCCATCCCTACAGTATGTAACCACCTTGAGCCCCCCTCCCCCTGGATAAAACAACAAAGGTCCCACTAAAATAACCACAGCTGCCTCAAACACGCATCACCCACTGGCCACTAATGGCAGTCAGACCAAGTGGGTGGTCAGGCTGCTGCTGCCTGCTGTCCTGTCCAAACTGACAATTACAAACTACATTACCCTGATGCATTGCACAAATCTGCTGCAACATCTGTTTCCCCCTAGAGATAGTAGAAGAATTCAAACTTGGTTTGTGTTTTGTCAGCAAACACTGACAAGTAATTGATGTGATCAGAAAGTAAAACCAGCTGCGGCTTTACAGGAATGGAGTAACTTGTACATGATCCTATAAGATCCTTAAGTTTTTTTGTTTGTTTGTTTTGTTTTAAATTTAAACAATTTTATTAATCCAAAAAGTCATGTTTATGCCACCAGAGCAGAAGCAGTAGAGGACTCATACTTCCAGTTGGGGGCCAGTACTCTCTTGGTCTTATAGTAACAGGCCAGCGTGTGGATTCTGCTCTCAGTGAGAATCAGATGAAACTTGGTGTCCTTGTCCTTTCTGTTTCTCTCCAGATGCTTTCTGACTGCAACAGCATTTTTGATGAGGTGGTAGAGATCTTCAGGCAGGTCAGGGGCCAGGTCCTTTGACTTGAGGATCCTCGGTATCTTGTTGCCAGTTACGAAACGTACCTGGGCCACACCATGGGAGTCCCTCAGAATCGCACCTGAGAGCAATCCAAGCCCTTTTTGGCCATCTTGAATATCTGCTCTTTGAAATCATCAGATGTGAGCTTCAGCCAAGTTGGAACACTGTGCCTGTAAGGCAAGGATGACTGGGACAAGCCCTTTTTGGGAGCGTGCATGTGATCCCAGATGGCGGTGGAGGAAGAGAGCAGGATCCTTAAGTTTTATTAAAAACTACAAACACATGCATGTCTCTTAGTGTTGAACAAACCAATGTTTCTGCATAAATACCAAAATGTAGAGTGCATATAAAAAGTGTGAACATCACAGGTAACGTGCCAGGATTTTGAGACACACACACACAGAAAAACAAACTGATACCATGATGGACATTTGGAAATATTTCCCACCACCGTGGCACATATCTTGTAAAATTCTACTGAAAAACTACATTTTGTCAGGAAAAAAGTTCCAGCTTTAGATAATTATTAGATGATGACCAGAGAACCAAGGGACACATGAAGACAATCATCAAGAAGTGGAGAAAATATGAAACTCAGAAATAGTGATACCAAGAATCAAACATCCTTCCAATATTGATGAAAAGATGAGACGGAAACTTGTCAGGGAGGCTGCCAAGAGGCCTACAGCACCACTGAAGGAGCTGCAGGAACATCTGAAAATAATGGTTGAGTTCTGCATGGGACAAAAATCTCCCTTATTCTCTGTATATCTGAACGATGGGGTTGAGTTGAAAGAGGTTAACATAAATAAAGCAGGTCTCCCATAAGCACACAGGTAAATATGCTCCGGTTTGATGAAGCTAAAGTCAAACCTCTTTGGTCACAATTCCAAAATGAATGTTTGGTTCAGGATCAAGCCGGTGGATCCTTAAATGCACACCGTACCTAAAGTGAAACATGGTGGTAGCATCATGCTGTGGGGTTGTTTCAGCAGAAACCAGGGTTTTAGACAAAACATTAAATTGAATAATGAGCAGTTCCACAAACAGTATTTCCTTATTTTGGCATGAAAGCTTCAGATGATTGTACAAGGGGGAAAAAGCATTTTTCAGCATGACTACAACTCAACCATACATTCAAATCAACAAAAAAAGGTTTTACAAGATACAAAATGAAAGCTTTACAATTGCCTAACCAGAATCAGACTAAAACCTGATGTGTGACCTGAAGAGAGCTGTGCACAAGAGATGCCCTGCAGTTTGCTTGGTTCAGAGCACACTCATAGATTTCTACCCAACAAGACTGAATGCTGTAATTCAGTCAAATGTACTACACCCAACATAATAGTTTCAGGGTGTGCACATTTATGCAACCAGCTAGCTACACCCTTTTATCCCCTTATACAAATTTGCTGAATTAGAATAATAACTCAGCTGAATAATGCAGGACATACATGTACTTTGTATGTCACAATAAAAGTGGGAAAGTTTTGAAATGATTAATCATGGTTTCATTCTTTTGCATTAGAAAATCTGACATATTAGTAGTAAATGGTGAATGGGCTGTACTTATATAGCACATTTCTGTCTAATCAAGATACTCAAAGCTCTTTACAACACAATATATGCCCTCAGTTACCTCCACACACATTCAGACAGCACTCTACTACATCTCTACAAAATAATCATTCGGTGCTTTAGATCACATTCATACACTGATGGGACACACATCAGAGGCTATGAGGCAGTGTCTTGCCCAGGGACACTTCAATATGACTGCTGGTGGAATTGAACCCCTAGCTCTCCTATTGGAGGACGACTGCTCTAACCACTCAGCCACAGCTGCCCCAGTGGTTTGTAATCGTTTTATGGACACTGTATATTTATTTCACCATAAAAAGGGACTGTAAATTTTATTTTATCTGTGTCATATGGCAGTGGCATGGTGGATCAGTAGATAGAGCTGCTGCCTTTCAGCAAGAAGGTTGCCAGATCAAATCCCAGATGGGGACATATCTGGGTGGAGTTTGCATGTTCTATCTGTGCTGCGTGGGTTTTCTCCTGGTACTCCAGTTTCCTCCCACAGACCAAAAATATGTATGTTAGACTGATTGGTAACTCTGAGAGAAAGTGTGAATGGTTGTTTGTCTCTGTGTGTCCCTGTGATGGATTGGAGACCTGTCCAGGGTGTTCCCCACCTCTCGCACTGTGATGGCTGGACATGGACGCCATTGACCCCCATGACCCAAAAAGGAAGAAGTGGGTAAAGATAAAGGATGTATGGACGATGGATGGATGGATGGATGTGTCATTTGGCCACAAAATAAAAGTTTTATAAAGCTCAGGTTGCTTCAAATCAGACTCAACTGGAAACTGTTTCCACTCTGATTGCAGTTTTCTTATTTAATATTTGGTGGGAAGATGAAGTTTTTCTAAATCTAAATTTTACGTTGCTTCTTAAATGCACTGAACATGACTTTTTATGGTTGATAGATTAACCTTTTTGCCCACAATAAATGCTACTAACACCATGATGAAGCTAGTCTTTTCCATCACTTTGCTTCTTTTGTTTTTATTATTGTAGTGAACTAGGCCTGAGGTCAAGTCCTGACCTTAAGGACCTTATGGGACAGAAACTGTCATTTCATTGATTTGAATCCAGAAATACAGGTTGACCCATCCTGAGACTTTCTTTCTTGAATTAATCAAGTGAAAGAAGACTACTTTCGATTATCATTACTATTTTACAAATGTTTGATAATCAAATTGTGTTAGTTCAATGTTTAAATGTTGAAGTGAACTACTCATTTTTAAATCAACTGTGAAACAGTAATAACGATTTTTAATCCTCATTCAAAGTGGAAATCAAGTTGGAATATGTTACAGAGTAATGATTCAATTTCTTGATCGTCTGTTTGAAATGAGCAAGTTGTGTAAGTTGGTCAAAGTTCAAGTTTCGGTCAACTGCAAGTTTACTGAAAAAGAAATGTCATGTTTAACTTTTACAGCAAGATACTAGAGAATTGACTCCACGAAGTCTGAGTTCTTCATAATATCTTCTGTCTGTTCTTAAACAATCTTAATCTTTTTCCTTGACTTTTAATAACACCTTACATCACAAAACACACCTCTGTTTTGGTCCATCGACCAATCAGAAAGTTCTCAAATGAACCGGAAGTGAGCTCTTTTAAAAGGTACGACACTTCCTAGTTCAAAGAGTTCTGCAAGAGGTTCCAGCTCCGGTCGAAGTTCTGGAGAGCTCAGTAGTTCTGAGAAGTTCTCGGCAGTTCTGGGAAGAACGCTGAGGAGAACGCTGAGAGAATGCTGTGAGTTGGTTCCGACAGTTCCAGAGTTCAGAAGGCTGGAATTCAGGATGCTGGAGGAAGAAAAATCAAGCTGAACGAGAGAAGATCAGGGAATTATGAAATGTCTGTTCTGGATGATCTCACGACTCCCGAGGTTTAGCTGTTCTTACGGAGACGCTGAAAGAGTTGAAAGGAGAGCTCTACACCAACGCTGAAACTATCATCTGCAAAGGTAAAAGAGTCGATCTCAACCAAAGCGTACCGTTGGGTCAAGCTGGAAAAGAAGGAGCGTGCTGTTTCTGGTTATAACAGACAAATTCCCTCCCCATCTCTCTCAACTTAAACTTCATTTCCCATCTTTAAAATTCTTCTATCTGCTAAGAAATCATTCCAGATATTTGTAGAAATGTCTGAAGCAAAGTTTTTCAACCACCGCCGTGTGGTTAATGTCTGCTGTACTGCTGGAAGTGAGAAAACAATCGCCGTATTGTTTACTCCTTGTAAAACTTGCTAAATAAGCTGTTGTTATTTTCAATTTTTGCCAATTAATGTAAATGTGTGATGTGTTAAACTTGATTCTGTTAATAAATGACCCACTGTAGTTGGTGAGTCAAAGATAATTAACGTTTCAGTCCACATTTTATTAAATTCAATGCACGTACATTATACAGTCCAGAAAAATGAAAGAATCCGTTTAATTTATGAATATATATCAGCATATGTTCATTCTACATTATCAGTTGTTAAGTTTCTGTCCTAACTCTAAATTGTCCCTAGGTGTGAGTGAGAGAGTGAATGGTTGTTTGTCTCATTTGTCTCTATGTGGCCCTGTGATGGACTTGCGACCCGTCCAGGGTGTACCCCGCCCCTCGCACAGTGATTGCTGGACATGGGCACCAGCGACCCCCGTGACCCAAAATGGAATAAGCGGATAAAGAAAATGGATGGATGGATGAAGTTTCTGTCCATCATGAGAAAATAAATGTCAAGCTTTTGCATCAAGATTCGCACTAGAAAAGGCCTGCTCACCGTTAATCATCTATTGGACATATAACCCTTTTGCCTTTAGTTTACATTAACATACTGGGAACGTTTTTCAAAAAGTCTGGAAAAAAGAAAAGGATCTCACAGATGAGATAAACTTGATTCGACTCCCAGAAATCTCCTCAGTGCTTTGAGTTTGGAGGTCAGGGCGAAAGGTTAGGAGGACATGTGATATCACTTTTCCATCTCTGAAGGAGATCGCAGACTTTGATTACTTCGGAGGACAAAGAGCAACAATGAAGAAAAGACGGTTTAAAATAGTCTCATTTCAGAAAGTCAAAAGTCCCAGATGTTTGGTGCAGATTCAGCACGGAAGTCCGAGACAGAGAGGAGACGGGAACTCCTTGACCCTCATCATATCGTCACACAACAGGAAACAAAGCATAATGGGGGCAACTGTGTCTCCCACTTTTTGAGGTTGTGGAGACGGAAGGAAGGCCAAGCTTGGGTGGGTAGTGTGGACAGCCAACAGGACAGAGACACTCAGCAAAGTATTCTGCATTCAGCACAGGAAGCTGAATTTCCTTCCCAGGGCTGTGCTGCTCAGATCTATATATGGAATTAGACGTCTCTTCCCATCATGGTGCCCTGATCGTACCAAGCAGAATGCTACTTCTGACATAAAACATTTATGCGGCTAAGTCCTGTACAATCTTACAAAATCTCATAGTTCTCTTTATTTTGGCAAATTAAAACACTAACATTCAACTGGTGTCTCAAATCTAAAGGTTTAAAGACACAGAGCAAATAAATGTGAATATCACGCCCTCACATGTGAACATAACAAAAATAGATTTTGTTATTTTGACTTTTAGACTGGAGTGAGAAACCACGAGTCAAAGAGAACTCGACTTACTGAAGGAAGGTTCAAAACATTCAAAATAATTTCAAAAGCAGTGTTTGCAAGAGATTTGGGTTAATTGGACCGTGAGTGGTTAAATATGTTCAGTAAGGCCGACAACACTCGTCTGTCACCTTCACATGCTGTCAGCAGCATTCTCAATCATGTCCGCCGCGTTCAAATATCCTCTGGCTTCTTCAAACTCCTCAGATTCAGCACGGTCTCTAAGCAGTGCTATTCCTGTGAGGGAGGCACATGATGCTATGTGCCTCAGCTCTGATGTCAGCTTTCAGCGCTGCCACCCAAACAATCCCTACACCATGATGTAATCAGCTTCTTGTGCTTAAAGTCCAAAATAAGTCCGCTTATGACCCTGCTACGCTCTTGACTACCTACATGACTTATATGAACTTGGCTGAATGGTTGTCAATTTAAATATATGTATATATATATAATTCAAGGTGAAGGCAATCGTGACTATGCTCTTAATGTGCAGCAGATATGTTTTCTTCTCTATTTTTCACATCTCCTACATGCTCTCCTGCTTCTTCCATATTTCAGCAGCACCTGCCTACAACTTTCCTGCAAGGTATGCCAACAACCTTGTTCCAGGACCTGCCACCGCTCTCTAGAATAAGATCAGGATGCAGCTTTGCTCTAGAACCATGGTTCTCACACATTTTTGTTGGCCCCCACCTTCGGAGAAAGAATGTTTATCAGTTATTTTGTACTGTGCAAATATGGTTTTGTGGTATATGAATAAAAGTTATGAACTTTTGTGTGAAAAGTACTTGAACATTAAACAAGTAGTAAGCCAGTACCTCCGTCGCTGAAGGATTTGAACAGTGAATGGCTTTAGTTTTTAGGATGTCTTTCTGGACTGGAATTGAACGAGGAATGCAAAAACCTTAATGTTTTGGTGCAAGATATTCATGTGTGTTACGGGATAAGGACCCATCATAATGTATCCAAAGCCGAACAGTTGACTTGAGGTCACGTGGATACGAGACGTGTGTTTTCAAACACACCTTTCATAGTTCATGAGACACACTGCACAGAGTTCCTGGGAAACCCCTCCGCTGCAGTAAATGTCACCACGCGGGTTTCTTACCACCAGAGTCTCTACTCGTCCCTGCATCCGCCATTTGGCCACAAATCTATCATAAAGAAAGCACCACAATTCCCAGCAGACAGACTCCTCCATTCAGTGTCTGCAGGCACAGGCAGATGTCACAGGAGCCCACACCTATGACCCGAGCCTTGAGTCGAGAAGGTGCGGGTGAAGCTACTCTGAGAACAATATGGTGTGATTTTCGTGATGCAACTACGTCAGAGAGAGAACTGATTTTGCCGCATCAGATGGAGTATGTAGGGCCCTTTACATTGTGTATAAGTTTTTGCTTTTGTCCAAGATGGCGCAGAGGGACAGATCCTGGAGAGAGAGCAATTTTATCCACAACCAGGTGCGATGGAGGAGCCAAAAGTGACCATTGTTGGCCAGTTCCCTCAAATGATACTGATAATCAGTTTGTGTGTGTGTGTGTGTGTGTGTGTCCTTGTTTATGCTACTTTGTGAGGCCCATTTTTCCAACTTATACTACATTGTGAGAACCAACTGCTCCTTATGGGGCCCAAAGCCCGGGCCCCATAAGAAGAAGTCCCGTTGGTGGGTTAGGGGCTAGGTTTA
>NC_056508.1:12825757-12845046 GCF_014905685.2 Nematolebias whitei
AATGCAAAGGCCCCACAAAGATAGCAAAACAAACCTGTGTGTGTGTGCGTGTGTATATATTACAAAACATCTCCTCCTCTTCACTCCATGACTGGGGGCACTAAATGCACAACTGGTAATAATAAAAGCAAAGTGAACAAAATAATTAACAGAATAAATGCTAAAACAATGATTAATTTTTTTTATACTTAAATCATTGCAAAGCATTGCATTTACCAGAGTACAGTTGCGACACAGTATGGTTCAAATATAAACCAGCTTACCACATCCAAATCACCAGAACTTTGTTTATTTTGCCATAAACCTGTGTATTATTGAAATTTGTAGATATTAAAAATAAACTACAGACGCATCAAACTGACACTTTGATGACACATTGTTTTTGGAGGAAAAAAGTTAAACGGAGACATACATTTTGCTATATACTGGAGCATACAAATAAATATATTTTAATTTAAATAAAATATTGCTTTGCTTCAAGAACTGAAGCAGCAGAAACAGTGAGTTACAGAGTTCCTGCCATTCACCATCACTTTTAGGCACAACACCAGTCCCGCAGCGACATGTGCCTATAGAGGCGATGTGAGCATCAAGGCATAGAGAACTCACCTCAGCTGGGTTGACATGGAGCTTCAGAGCATTAAACATATGAATACATGCCTCACCCTCATGTTTATTTAAAACACAATGACTTAACTCGGTTTATCAATCCTTGATGAAAATCCTTGTTTTTAGCAACGATATACCTCTCTGATTTCTAAACTTACACTGTTAAAGAGAAAAATAACAAATATACTGGTGTAATAGATACAATTTTCATTTGTTGTGTGCCCCTTAAATAGGTTTGGGCTGCTTGGAAACAGCAACAATAGTTCCACCTGCTAAATGTTTAAGCCTACGAAAAAAATACATTGAGTGACGTTGTGTCTTCCTCTTTACTAAATGACTACCAAGCACAGGAACTGCTTTAAATGTTGCAGATTGAAGTTGGTTTAAAATGGCAAGTTCCTCTGTGGAAGTGGGTCTGCTCAGACAAGCTATTAATACCTCGTCAACACAGTTCCAAGCAGGGACCTCAGGCCGCTCCAGAGGTGCTACAGTTCCCTACCACTGCCCTCACTTCTATGTGCAGAACAGTAAAGTGTGATGCTGACAGCTTCAATGTTTAGAAAACAGTTTGTGTGAATTGCTTTAAATTTTAATCACTGAGGCAGATTTGATTTCAGCCTTGGCTGCGTTTAAACTTGCCATTACTTTGTCAGTCCAGTCAGAGTTAAACTCGTATTTCTACAAACTGAGGTTGTTCAAAGAGCTATCTACAACAGCTAAGATATTGTTTGCACATAATCTTTCCACAGAATTCCACTTCAAAATGTCTGAACTGTCTCCAGTATCCAAAAATGTCAGGATCAAAGCGTCATCCTGAGTATGTATGCACCTAAAACTGTTCATGTTAACTATTCATGTCCTCACTGGACCCAGGGAAGATGCAGGTATTTAGATTTAAGTCACAAAAATTGTTTCAATTCCTTTTTAACATTATGTGCTCCTGCACACAATTCTAGTCTGCTAGTCTACTGTGACTTGAGAGATATACATCAAAGTTCATGCTCAATCATCCAGGTACAAAATCCAATAATGGTCAGTCAGGTCATCTGGACAGTTTCTTTTTTGTGGTAAAGACATTTCGCCCTCTGAGGGCTTCATCATTCTGATGACCTGATTGACCATTATTGGATTTTGTACCTGGATGATTGAGCATGAACTTTGATGTCTTGACCCACTTTGGCTGTGGCTACCTGCCTGGGAGGAGTCGACGGGCGACAGGACAGCCCCCAGAAACCATCTTATCACCAGCAAACTGGTTGGTCCACTAAAGGAGTGCACTGCTTAGTGAGGAAAACAGTTTACTTGGGACTCCTCAGACTGATGAAGCCCTCTGGATAGAGGGCGAAACGTCTTCACAAAAAAGAAACTGTCCACATGACCTGACGGACAATTATTGGGTTAGGGGTTATAATTTATGCCATATAATGTTTCTTCAGTGGGTTACATCTGGTAAAAGGGTGTAAAAAAATGAAAAAAAAAAAAACTTGTGAGGAACTCTATCAAACAATTTCAATTGAAGCTACAAACTGTGTTAGGATTATCTACAGTGGGAACAAAGTCATAACAGAATGACAAAAATAAAAACATGAACCCTGAACAAAAAGTGTGTAATTGTGCATCAGAGTTGTCCTGAACATGAGTAAAGAATTAAACCATCAAGCTTGATTTAACTGAATAAACTATGCTTTTGGTGCCATAATGAGACACCCACATGCAAACAATTCTCGTGACTTGGAAGGAAAAAAAGTGAGCCCCAAAAAAGTACAGCAGTGAATTAATTGCATAACAGAGGCGCTCTGGAGCAGCTTTTATTGTTCATCAGGCTTTCATGGATCTTATTCTGCTGTCACCTCTGCAGCGGTTAAAAAGATGAAAGAGAAGCGAAGGTGTTTACGTCTCAAAGACAAAGCCTCAGGCCCGTGTTATGACCAGACTCTGGCAACGAGGGAGGAGAGGGTGCAGAAAGATGAGAGGGTATCATCGTTAAAGATTCAGACACACGTGCTGCAAGTACAACACACACACACACACACACACACACACTGCATGAATAAGTCTGAATCACAAACAGTGGAAGCTCAAAGAGTTAAGTGATCTATAAGTGATCTACCGCCACAAACAAAATCTTTCACAAAGAATTGTTCAGTTCACAACTTCTGCTTTCTTACTTGTGCTGTCAGGATCTGGAGTGCTGCCATCTTCCTCTCCACTCGGCAGGTCTTCAGAGAACAAAACACAAGTGTAGAAATGAGGTCAATAGCTAGATTCAAGGCCAGGGAAAACTCATATTTTGTTCACTTAATAAGAACACCATCAATACGCAGGAGAGCTATATTCCTTTTTAAAAAACTACAGGATTTTTGTTGGGGTTCTTTAAGCAATATTTCCTAATTTTCTTGTTTTGGGATGAGTTAACACACGGAGGAATGCATAATTAGAAGCATGACTCGAGTGAATTAAGGGCAGCTGTTGCTGTGGTTTGTGGTTACGCATCTTCTAGCAAAGCCCACCTCCTGAAGCTCCATCAGCTGCAAAGTCCTCATCATCGTCCAGTAAACTCCGAGATGCCTGGATGTTTTTTTCTGATTCCAAGTCTTCTGGCAGCGGGACCTCTCCCCACACCTTGGAGGGCTGAGTCACCTGGGACAAACAAAGAGATTTATAGGGGTTGAAGTCTCTACAGAAAAAAAGGTTGCACCCAGAGCTACACATGGGACCTGGAAGGGTGGAGGGAAAACAAACGCTGAGACAGGAAGCAGGGCATTGTGATGTGTTTACTTTTCCCATTTATTATCTCTAAGAGGGCTCCATAAAGGTTTGCATGCAAAATAAAGGTCATTTAAGTTTGTTCAGTGGACACAGTCAAGGATATTATCCAATTGTCTTTGGTGCATTTTTGCCTTTTCTATGTGAAGTCTCGATACAGATGTTCACAGCTGACTGCAATGACCCACAAATGAATCCACACAAATCCAGCACAAGCAGCTGCAGTGAAGACCAGAACAACTCAAATCTGTTAAAGTTTGACTTTAACTCTCCGCCCCCTGGATAAAGAAGCATATCCAGCATACCATAACTAGTTCTTCACAAATGTCTCATTAATCTGGAACGGGTCTATTGTTAATATTACTGTCAACTTTAGCAGCAGTAAAAACGATTTGGATAAAGAAGCATCTTCCAGGACAGACCTGATACCATCATGTCATTTAGGTTGTTAAATGAACAGCAGGGTGGGAGGATAAAAACTGAGAGAGGCCCCAGACACCATGACATTAAACTCCACAGAACATAAAGTGTGAGCCTACACAGTGGATCAACAGAAAACAGAGCCAGTAATGAAAACAAGAACTAATGTGAGCTCAGAACCTTTCCTTGTGCTGTTCTCATTTCTCCTCTTTGGCAGAGCTAACATTTTGGTTTTAAGATAGAAAACCAATGAACTAACACAATATGCTATATTTTATACATACAATCACATCTACAACCTGTTCACACAGAGATTAGACAGTACTAGAGGGGCCACCTGGTGAGAGTCAGTGGGGTGGGGGTTATCAATGGCCAGCCCTGACTCCTTAATGTAGTATTTTTCAAATAGCCTTTTATGACAACAGAATAAAAACTAAAAATCAAAGTCAAAGTTTCTTTATTTGTCATTCACATCATATGTGGTACATTTGGTGGAACGAAATTGTGTACACAGGGTCCCAGTTACATCCAACAAAAGTATAAATTGTAAAGAAAAACAGTAATAAGATCAAAGATATGAACTAAGAAATACGCTAAACTAAGAATACACTAAGCACTAGTTGTACAAAAACAATACGCCAAACAACAGCAGCATGAACATGAGCCTGTGTGAGCAGATGAGTACGAATAAACACAGAAAAATCTGTCATGGCTTTTAGTTTTTGTGTGTAACCCCAAGATTATAAATGGCTCCAATCTGGATACCCCTTTGAAATTTTTCTGTAGGCACCCCTGAAAAGTATTATTTTTGTAGAGTGAATTTAAAGATACAAACGTTTAATAGTTTATTACTGTAGTAATATAAAGTGGCATGGCATTGAGTCGTAGACCCTGCCATCCCACCAAGAACGACGGCAGAAAAGCTTTGCCATGCCAGACGTATCCTTGGCTACACCTGACATGACAAAGTGCCAAACATCGTTGTCCTGGAGAGAGCTGGCATCCTCATGGTCGCCATCCTTATTATACAGAGATGCATGTGATGGCTTGGGTATACTGTCCATATGGATGATAGGCAAATACCCAAGGACATTCTTTACAGAGAACTTGAGGAGGGAAAACACCCAATTGGAAGACCAAAGCTATGCTACGCGGGTGTGTGCAATCGGAACATTAAAACACCTAACATCCATTTGCAAACATGGGAAGACACTGCCACAGAGAAAACTTCACGAAAGTGCGCAGTGAAGGAAGGCATCTTTCACTTTGAATCATCCCTCAGAAAGCAGTATGATGAAAAGCAGTAACTAAAGACAGCCCGCAGTCAGACGACACAATGAGCCTCCACATTCATCTGCTCTGCTGAAGACTGCCACGCTCACATCGGACCGATCAGCCACATCAAACACAGCTCACTGTAAAGTACTTTAGTAGTACTGTTTATTTTTATGCTCTGTTCAGACATGTTAGATTATGATTTTGGGATTTATAAGGTTTCTTGGACCTTGTGGAGCATTTCAGAGGAAGTATCTCACATTTGTTATTATTGTATTATTTTAATGAAAAAGGAGTTAGTTTTCAAACTTGTTAGTTTGATAATATTTGAAAAGTCACACCAGATGTAACCCAGTTTTTTATCAGTGATGTGGTGTTGTTTTGCAAGAGTGCCAACATATATCACAGAAGTTGGAGACTCAGCATGTACAGTGTGCCCACAGAACAGTCTCAGTACAGGTTTTTAGGTCCTGTACTCTTTGTGGAAACTCTTTAGGAACACTTCACATACTTCTTGTTTCAGGTGTTGACTCGTTGATTGTTTTAGCTCTTAGTTTGCTGCTGTATGTTCACATAATCAGGGCTTAATTTGTAAACTGATTGATGCCAGAACAACAAGCAGGTGTGTGTGTGTGGGGGGGGGGGGGGGGGGGGGGGGGGGGGGGTACATGGGTCCTCTCACAAAAAATTTTGAATAACAGAGATGCCATTTCCTGCATTTTGGTGTATTTTAACAGGTTGTTATACATCAACATTTACCTACATTTGTAAACACTTAATAAAATTACTATTTTTGGAGAGGAACAGCAGGTTGTGTGCAGCAGCTCCGATTCTGTCAGGCGTCTTAAACCCCCTCCTCCCTCCCCTCACTTCATGGTTCTGAGCTGAACTCTTCTCTGCTCTTGCTCCAGTCTCGTGGCACCGTTTGAAGCACCTGAAGGCTTCAATTCTCTGTTGTCCAACTAAGGACAATCAAGCAATCAATCCAACCATCCATCCATCAATCCATCCATCCATTTTTTATAAAGTAAACTGGACTGTCTCTTTGACATTTGGATCGTTGTTGTTATTTGGACAAATTAGCGCCGTTGTTTTGAAACGTGACGTATAATGTGAATAACACATCAAGCATTTCTATCTTTGTATTTTTAATTTATTTTTTTACAGTAAACTTTTTTATTTATTACGTCTGAAATAGCAGGAGTTCAGACACCTGCTGATGTTATGCGCGCGCACTGGGTAGAGATTGAAGACGCTGTGCGTAACGTGCACTGTGCACGGGGAATTTATTTATTTTGTTGAATAAATGATCATTTCTGTTTCGGTGGTCTGAAAGGAGGAGAGGGGGGTGTTTTTCAGTGCAGCCACACTGACTAGGGACAATATTTGGAGAGGAGGAGGAGACAAGGACTCTGCGCAGCACCTCTGTGCGTAAATGTGACTATCTGATCCGTCCTCACCTCCCCCCTCCCACCCTGCCAAGAGGCTTCTCTCCTGCTCCTTGAAGGAGCGTGTAGCTGGTTCGCCTCGCGTGCTGCGTCTGGAATATCCACAGACTGGGTCCGCGGGGCTGAGGGCAACGTCTCTTCGTTCTATTTTTAATAAATAATCAAAATAAAAAAGCACAATGACTTTGGACTTTTAGGGGCGGAGCTGCCGGATCCGAACAAAGAGTTGCCGGAACAGAACAGGTCAAAATGAGAGAGTTCCCGGATCTTGTTCCGGCAGGATCCGGCTCAAATTAACCACTGCACATAATTGTTTCTCAACCAAACAACATCCATGTGATTATGTGAATATAGGTGTCCTGAGGCTAAATCCATCAGTGTCCAAAGGTTTATCCAAGTCCTGGTGGACCAATACATTCAGCAGCCACATCACACCTATGTGCAGTAACGCCACTATTCTTTAATGTTCAAGTATTTACTTCAATTTTCTTCAGTAGTGAACAACAGGGGCTAAAGTTAACTGAGGCAGACCTCCTGAATGTCACTCCCTGTGCCATCATGTCAAATTCAAAAGCACTACTGATCGTTCTATTCATTAAGAAAAATACAATTCTGCCCATGACATCCTTTTCTGGCTCTGAAATGTCCACCAAAAGTTCTACTTTCCACCACTATGCTACACAAGTTGTTACAGAATACCCAATCCTGAGAAAACATCATTAGCAGAGATGCTCGGGTCTATCTCAACGTTAAAAACAAAGCCTAGCTCAAACAAAAAGACCAAAATGCATTTAGCACAGAATGGGTTGTCATTTTTGTCATTAAAATCAAATATCAAATGCCAAAAACAGAGTTTTTGCTTTTAAAAAAAGGCTCTTAACAGACCTTAACATACATTTTGCTTTGTTGCAATAATGTTCTCAACAATTAAAATGGTGATAAAAGTCACAATTATTTCTGTACCAGATATAACTTCTAAATATTTAGTGGCATGTTTCAGCACAAAAAAGAAACTGTACAGATGACCTGACTGAAAATTGTTGGATTGTATACCTGGATTATTAAGCATGGACTGTTTTGGCTTTGAACCAGTTTGACATGACTGTCGACGAGGAAGAGGGCCAGCACCAGAGGAAGGGGCATGCCAAAAACACCATTTTAGCACCAACATGACTGGTTTGTTCCAATTTGGAGTAAGCTGTTTGGGGGAAGAATCAGTTTTGTGTTGTGTGTTTCCTTGATTGATGAAGCCTTCTAGATGGAAGGTGAAATGTTTCAGCACAAAAAATAAACTGTCCAGATGACCTAACTGAAAATTGTTGAACTTCTAAATATCAGCATCAGTAAGTGCTGATTTCTTTCACTGTTGTATTTCACAGCAGTGCTGGACAAACTTAGTCCAAATCATAAAAACAGTGATGCAGAAGGACGTCCCTCTGCTGTATAGCTGACAAACACCAGCCTCCTAGTGAGGATTCCCAAAGCTTAACAATCCACTCTCATATCTGATCATCTTGATAAGTTCACTGTGCTGCCTGAATGAAGCACTGCATGAGTTTATCTCTGCTCTTACCATCTCAGCACCCAGACTCTACACACACTGGACCAAAGTTTGGATACGACTCTGGCAGAATGCCACTCCTAGCATTTCCAGTTGGCATGACCCGCCAGTTCCTATTTCCACCCAACTCTGTCATGGAAGTTTTCCTATTTAAAAGGCTCCAGCTAATAAATAACTAAACCTATCCCTCCAAATCCCTTCTCCCCTGAGTGAACACCCATACAACAACACTCCCGGGCCATTTTCAAAAGGAAACTGCTGACTAAACAAATTCTTTTCTGTTGTGCCGACCAGACAACCATTGGTGTAATCATCTCCTGCTTCCCACTCCCTTGGGATGAGGTCTCATCTGGTCATGCTGGATCTGGGCAAAAAATGTTGATGGGATAGTCCATCTTTGCAGTAGATCTTAAAACTAACATGTTGAGCTAGACTTAGTGGAGAATCTCAGCTTGACCTCATGTAAGGGAGAGTTGAAAACTACTTAAAATATACACTTTGCAACAGCACTCAAGTTCAGAAAGCTAACACGACCTTTACTCTCAGTCTTGGAGTTGAAACACCCAGAGGACATATGTAATGTTAATCTGTCTCTCAAGATAAAGGTCTCTCTGGAACTCTTTGAACTCCACCCCACCCAGAGGACACCGGCCTCAATCTCTCTTTGCTCAGATAACTAGTAAACTAGTAAGCCAAATGGTAACCAGCATACATTTAAAGTATATATGCAAAACAAACATGAGCCACACCCAGACTCCCACTAAAATTAATTTCTCTGATTAATATTAAATTGGTTGGTAAAAAAAGTACAAGAAAATCTTGAGTTGTGAGTCTAAATCAAGAGTTCACGACCAAAGCTGGCCTATGATAAATATCAAGCAAGTCACCAACTCTTTGGAAAATACATACAGTGCAACTGATGTCGTGATCTACAAATGTTTCCCAACTATGAACACATCCACAGCTGTTTCCTTTTCTCATGTTCTTGCTCCTTTTTAGAAGGTTGTATTTCACAGGGCTTTGACTGTTGGGAAACTAGTGGGCGACTCAAAATTGCAGACAATCTGCAAAAAAATTGTTAATTTTCCCATTGTAACCTTATTGAAGCTAGTGCTTGTGACTACCGTAAGTAACTAGTGAGCTGTGAGGCTGGACAGTTTTAAAAAATCAGGGCTTTTTTTTTTGTGCAAGTCTTGCACAACTGTATTCTTGGCTGTGCACATTATTTTGTTGTTTACCTCTGTCCACACCCGGCAGCCACCTCAACATTTATGATTTATCCAGCTGGTGTAAACTTGAAATGAATAGAGGCAGTTGTAGACCAGTTTTTCAATAACTAATATTTATTTTCAGTCATTTTAAGACCCTTTTTTAGAGGAGAGTTCCTGTTCAGACTTTAAAATAAATCATGAGATGGGTTGGAGATGCCCGCAACAAGTCTGTGACTATCTTAAAAGAAAAGAAGTTGTCAAAAAAAAAAAGTGTAAACGTGTTCAAAAAAACAAGTAACAGAACTGCATGTGACTGTGACTTGCAAGGAAACAGAACTTAACAATTTTTGCCAGACATTTGAAAGAATCCTTTATTAGTGCTGTTTGACAAATTGTTGCAGCCTGGGGAAAAATAAAACATGCTTAGAGTCTAATGATAAAAACAGCAATATCAGTGCTTGCTTTATGCTTGCTGGACAGATATCCATCACTCAGAGTGGCTCGTTACTCTCAGGAATTTATACATTTTTGTCCTTAAGCTGATGACACACAATTATATTTGTCCATTAAACCCAATGAATCCAATCAGCTACTTAGACTACAAGCATGTCTTAAAGACATAAAAACCTGGATGACCCTTAATTTTCTCCTGTTGAACACAGACAAAACTGAGGTTTTGGTTTTTGGACCTGAGCACCTTAGGAATTAATTTTTCAGTCTTCCTCCCTCCTTAGATGGCATTAATCTGTCCTCCAGCTCTAATGTTAAAAATCTTGGTGTTATTTTTGATCAGGACATGTCTTTTAACCCCCACATTAAAAACGTTACTAGAACTGCCTTCTTCCACCTGCGTAATATCACTACAATTTTTTTTTTTTTTTTTTTTCATTTAGCCTTTATTTATCCAGGTTAGTCTCATTGAGCCACGAGAACTCATTTTCAAGAGAGACCTGTTTAGGGAGCAGATGGTGGGGTTAAGGGCCTTGCTCATGGGCCCAGGGTGGGGCGAATGAGGGTGGGGGCAAGTGTGGGTGTTTCACCTACCCCACCCACAATTTTGATGTTGTCGGGGCCGGGGCGTGAACCGGTGATCTTCGGATCACAAGCCCACCTCTCTAACCTCTGATCCACCACTCCCCACAATTAGAAACATCTTATCTAAAAATGATGCAGAAAAACTGGTCCATGCATTTGTCACGTCTAGACTGGACTATTGCAATGGTTTATTATCAGGATGTCCAAATACTTCTTTAAAACGTCTTCGGCTGATCTAAAATGCTGCTGCCAGAGTCTTAACTGGAGTTAGTAGGAGAGATCATATTTCTCCAGTTTTAGCTTCTCTCCATTGGCTCCCTGTCAAATACATAATAGATTTTAAAATCTTACTTCTAACCTACAAAGCTCTCAACAACCTGGCTCCATCTTTTATTACAGACCTTATTGTTCCATATTTTCCTAACAGAGCACTTCGCTCTCAGGCTGCAGGTTTACTTGTGGTTCCTCGAATTTACAAAAGTAGAATGGGAGGCAGATCGTTCAGTTATCAAGCTCTTCTCTTGTGGAACCAACTTCCAATCTCTGTCCGTGAGGCTGACACATTATCCAGTTTTAAAACTAGGCTTAAGACTTTCCTTTTTGCTAAATCCTATAGTTAGGGTCGGCTTGGGTTTCCTGAGCTATCCCTTAGTTATGCTGCTATAGGTTTAGACTGCTGGAGGACAAACTGACCACACTTTTGACTCTACCACTGTCTTTACTTACTCTGCTCAACCTGTTTTGTATTTGTAATTATTTTTTCTATCCTTAACATGTGTTTTTTTGTCTTTCAGATACACCTGGACCTATACCTGGACCTACCATTCTGTGGTCGTCTGTCTCTCCTTCCTGTCCTCTCAAACCAGCCGGTCAAAGTAGACGGCTGCTTGTCCTGAGCCTCGTTCTGCTGGAGGTTTCTTCCTTTTAAAAGGGAGTTTTTCCTTTCCACTGTTGCCACTGTGCTTGCTCAGGATGGGAGACTGCAACAAAGCCAAGATTCAACTTGCCTGCTGGATTCCTTAGATAGAGAACTTTACTAATTGGCTTTTATGTATGTGAATGTTTCTGTAAAGTGTCCTGAGACAATTTTGTTGTGATTTGGCGCTATATAAAAAAACTGAATTGAATTGAATTGAACCCTTAACATTCTGTCACTTTTTATAATGTACTGTCACTCTTCATAACCCTTCTGGTACTCAAGGTCAGTGTCATCAGCTGTAAGGTACGGGCAGGTTGTATAAACTAGATTACTCGTGTACCCATGGGACATTGGTTAAAACAGGAAGTAATGCTTGAGTGAAATATAGGTGACTAGACAACACATAACTTTCGATGACTTTTGAGGAACAGTAAAATTTAAGTTCAAGGAGCCAGTCAGAAGCAGAGCTAGGAGTGTTCAGAATCTGATTCTCTGTACAGTGGACCGTAATATATACAGTTTGTCCACAGAGATGAGGACTGTTACTGTAAGAAAACTGTAAAGGTCCCTGCATACTCCTTCCAAAGCAGCGAAAATGGCTCTCGTTGACTTAGTTGCGTGACAAGAATTGCATCATTTTGTTCTCAGAGTAGCTTCGCCCACCCTTTCTTGACTCCAGTCCCAGGCCGAACATTTTCTCACAGGCATAGGCGCCCAATATTGTGTCAATATTGTGAGTCTGAAGTTTGTGGGCATGTTTGTCATTGAGGAAATGCGCTCAGCCATTCAGCTGTAAAACCCTTCAAACACACACAATTACGGCAGCCAAATGGTCAAAATCTCCTGGAGATCGTGTAGACCAGTGGTCCCCAAACTACGGCCCGCGGGCCAGATCCGGCCCCCGACCATATTTGGTCCGGCCCCCTGAACAATACCAGAGAGCATTTAGAATTTTTTTCATATATGTGTATTTGTATTTGATAATAAAATTGGACTTTTGCAATAAAATGTTTCTTAGTTATGAACTATTTTCATTATTAAGTAATATAATACTATAATACATAAGTTAATAACTATTTCATACACGCATATAACGTAACATTCTGTTCCACCCTTCTGTGGTCTGTGCCCCTATCTGGCAACCCCCAGAAAAAAATTTTAAACCCGCCCCTCGCAAAGACAGAACGGAATAATGAAAAGATTAGGTAAGAGAAAAATTTATTCAGAATGCAGGGCATTTAACCTGCAGTGGACAAACGATTATTTTTTTGTTCAATGCAAAGAAAAGGCTGTCTGTCTCATCTGTCAAGAGGCGGTGGCAGTATTCAAAGAATATAATCTGCGGCGACACTATGAATCCCGCCACAAAGACACGTATGCTAGCTTGCAAGGCCAAATGCGAGCAGACAAACTCTCAAAGCTAAAAAGTGGACTGTTAGCTCAGCAGAATACATTTGTACACCAAGCTCAGCTGAACCAGTCATCTGTTCGGGCCAGCTTTCGGGTTGCTCAACTGATAGCAAGCAGCGGTAAACCTTTCACTGATGGAGAGTTTGTCAAGAAATGCATGAACGCTGTCGCGGAGGAGGTGTGTCCTGAGAAGAAAGATGTCTTTAATGCCGTGAGTCTATCAGCGAGTACAATCACCAGACGCATTGAAGAAATCGGGGGTAATGTATATGCCCAGCTGCAGCAGAAGACGAAAGATGTTCTGAAAGACGCGTTCTAGCCCAGCGGTCTCATTGACTTCTATGCCGCCCTCCCAAACGACACGTACCCTAACATCAGAAAACACGCAAGGAAGATGTCCACTGTCCACACTTTTTGGCAGCACATATATTTGCGAGCAAACCTTTTCACGCATGAAACTGCTGAAAACTCCAATGAGATCAAGATTGACAGATGAACACCTGCATCAGTGTTTGAGACTGGCAGTGACTAGAATGGAACCTGAGATTCAACTTCTCACCAGCCAGATACAGGCCCACAGTTCACACTGATGAACATACAAAGGTAAGCTCACTTTTCTGACTTGAATGAGTCATTCTGACTATAAAAAATATAATCATAATAACCCTCTCTGTCAATACCCCAGAGAGGGTTATTTGGTTATTGTTTATTTCATAAATAATGTTATTTACTTCCTGAATTTTGTTCTGTGAAGAACCCAGAGAGGGTTATTTGGTTATTGTTTATTTCATAAATAGTGTTATTTACTTCCTGAATTTTGTTCTGTGAAGAACCCAGAGAGGGTTATTTGATTGTGCTTTCTGGAAAACAATAAATTTTTACGTTTAGGCACTCCTGCAATCGTCACACTTTTTCTGTTACAAACTGACTCCGGCCCTCCACCAGAGAAGGGAAAAGTTATGTGGCCCTCACAGGAAAAAGTTTTGGGACCCCTGGTGTAGACAATGTTTGGAGGAGTCTGTCTGCTGAAAAGCGTGGCGCTTTCATCATGACAAGTTTGTGGCCAAACGGCAGATGGAGGGACAGAGTGGAGGCCCTAGTGGGAAGAAACCCATGCATTGGCGTACACTGCAGCAGGAGGGGTTTACCAGGAGCTCTGCATCTGTGTCTCATCCATTATAACAGGTGTGTGCGAAAATGAACGTCCCACAACCACGTGACCACACATTGACTGTTTATCTTGCGATTATACCAGGCCCTTTATAATCTGTTGGCAATTTAGGTCTTTGCCCCCCAAAAAAGATGTGACTGTTTAGTTTAAGGAGTTTTTCCTTTCCATTGTTTCATTGTGCTTGATCAGGATGGGAGACTGTGACTAAGGTCGTTTTCACACTAGATAGTCCGGTAGACTCGGTTCGGTTCGGGACCAATATTCATGACCTTTTGTTTACATTTGAGCTGGTGAGTTTGCATTCACACTGCACTGTGCAGTCGAGTCAACCTGTTGAACCAACCTGTTCCCCTGCTCGCCTGTGGGGGCGCTGCACCAAGAACTACTGAAAGAAACAACACAAAAACCTCTGAAGACACTTCTTCTTCTTCTTCTGTAAATAAAAATAAAAACGAAGTGGCATCAAGTTTTAGCAGTTTTAGGAGTTATATTTTGTCATTTTTCAAAAATGGACTTAGCATGAGCAGAAGATGAGACAGAAGACCATGGAAAATATTGTTTTCCCACACAAGGCAGCTGACGGCTCCATGTGAGGTCAGAGAAATGCGTGTTTGTTTACCCTGCGGAGCGGGGCCCGGTCTGTTTACATTCACACTGTACTCGAACCGCGCTGGAGTTCGCTTCTACCGGACCGAGACCTAGGTTTTAGCCCGGGCCAGAGTTCGCCTTTTTGTTCCGTCACAAAGTTCGATGGCGCGTTCACACCTCCCTAAACGAACCGGACTTTCAAGGAAAACGAGCTAGAGTTTGATTAAAGCGGACTAAACAGAGATAATGTGAATGCACCCTAAATGAAGGCGCAACACAATCTGCTCAGATAATGTTTTTTTTTTAGGTTTTTTTTTTATTATTTATTCAGATAAATAATGTTTTTTTTTTGTTTGTTTTTTTATTATTTATTCAGATAAATAATGTTGACAACTGAATTTTTATGTATGCGAATGTATTTGTTCAGTGCCCTGAGAAAACGTCTTGGCACTTTATAAATAAACTGAACTGAATTGAATATCAGAGTGGAAGAACACTTTTGGGTAATTAACCTATGTGCAATGCTCTTGTCTTGTCTTTTCTTTTTGGGGGGGTGGGGGGTGGGGTGTAAACAATCCCTCCATTTTGATTAGCAGGGAATGAAATTCCTGATGTTTTTGTAAGAAACTGCTTCCAATGAAACTACAACAGTTCTCTGAAGTGCCTAAATATTATGGACTGCCAGACAAATATTATTTACCTGCCCATTGGTAATTTTAAACCAAGGGTAGAAGGAGGGGTAACAGCATTTTATAGAAAACTTTAATAAATATAGAGTATCTTCAAGTTCATCAAAATGGACATTTTCCTCTTCTATTTTGAGTCACGAGTGTTAGGAACAGTAATCCAATTAAATCATTATGCAGCATGAACTAACATTCTTTAAGGTAAGACACACACTCTTGCACATGTCAACATTCCTATCCTGGTTATATTCCGAGGACACCCAACGCCTGTCAGAGGAGGCGTGAGAAGAATCCTTCAGGGAACTCCACTCGCCTGCTCTGTTAATAAACCTAGTGGTGCAGCTGCAAGGTCAATCTGTGAGAAACATTTTAAAGGCAAAGATATAGTGTAACCCAAGTAAAGAAACTGGACTAGGCACAAGTTGAATTCTCCCTCACACACACATAATGCTCCCTTGTGAAAATAGCATTTATAACATCTCTTAAACTCACACAACTTGTATACACTAAAGTGTGTGATAAACAAACACAAAACTGATCCATGTGCAAAGTTGGCACTTCTGAAGCAAGAAGAAACAACCCTCACAAGATGAATTCCCAACATTTGTGACCCACCATCCCTCCCTAACCACTGTCCTATCTCATTTTGTGCTCTACTTCGTACAAACCAACAATATCTGCTTAAGCATGAAGTAGCAGCATGTGATAAACGAGCACCCCCCAAGCACTGCCAGGCACGAAGGAGGCCTGAGCTGCAAAATCCCTGTCCTCCATTTACGTAAACTGCTGCTATCTGAAGAACAAGTGCAAGAGTATTATCAAGGGTTTAGGAAATCCATTCAGTTACAACACTTTCTAAGTATTAAAGTATGGAAAAACTTATTTACTTTATATTGTATTTTCCACCGTACACGTCGCACCGCCCTATAAGTCACATCAGTCCAAATATGTCTAATAAAGCGGAAAAATCCATAAATAAGTCGCTTCACCATATAAGTCGCATCTATTATGCGCCACCGCTGATGAGTCGCGATTGTTAGCATCACCGCTGACAACCCGGAAGTGTGGGCCGGTGTTGTACTAAAAATCGATTGGCTGCCAAATGGCGGCCGCAGAAACGTGCACGGGAGGACTTTAACAAGAATTTAACAAGATTAACACTTAAAAACAATTATTTGTTTGCTCAAAATTATAGTAAAGGTGTGTCTCAGTCCAACTTTTACTTAATAAATGCACTTCAATGGTTAAATTAGCTGCATTTGGCCGGGGCGATGCAGCAAAATGAAGCTGATCTGACGGTTGCTCCAGGCGAACTGGACGAAGGTGGCAGGCTATGGCAAGCTGATTGTGTCATTAATAGCCACTTTTACCTATCACATGATACAACGGCATGCCATGCTACTCGAGTGCCATCTAGCGACCGAAAATGGTAGTGTTAAATATTTTCAGTCAGAATTAATGAAAACGATCATATCTCAGCCAAAAATTGGTTTATAAATATGGGAAAAGATCCATAAATACGTCGCTTCAGACTATAAGTCACAGGGCATGCAAATTATGCAAAAAGCTGTGACTTATAGGCCGAAAAATATGATATTTCTAGGGTTATGCATAAAATGCATTTGACATCTTCCATCCATTCTAAATTCAACGAATGGCTGGTTGCACAGATCATTAAATAGATTTGTTAATTATTTAATAGATTAATAGATGAATAAATTTAACTTTATTTGTAAAACACTTTTTTATAGGGTAAAGTGTAATTGAAGTGTTTTCCAGGAACTAAAAAATGACTAAACAAATGCGAACTTGCTAAAAGCACATCGATTAATAATTGTAAACAGTTGTAAAACTATTAAACATGACAAAATATGACTGTGATATGAGGAAACAGTTTCATTAATAAATGTGTATGTGTGAGTGTGTGATATTTGTAAATGCATGAATTCAAATCTATAAAAAACAAAAGTAATGAAACCAAGACATTATTCATCCATCTATCCACTCCTTGTACCCGTTTCTTCCTTTTCAAGTCGCGGGTGTCCCTGGTGCCCATATCCAGCAATCACTGTGCAAGCGAAACCCTGGACAGGTCTCCAGTCCATCACAGGGACACAGAGACAAACAACCATTCACTATCTCACTCACACCTAGGGACAATTTAGAGTTATCAGTCAGTCTAACATGCATGTTTTTGGTCTGTGAGAGGAAACTGGAGTACCCAGAAAAAAACCCACGCATGCAAGGAGAGACCATGCAAACTCCACCCAGAAAGACCCTCAGCCAGGATTTGATCCGGCGATCTTCTCTCTGAGAGGCAGCAGCTCTAGATAACGTGTCACCCATCAAGACACTAAGTAATTTTCTTTTGGCTGCTCCCTGCTTCAGGGGTCACCACAGCGAGCAAATTCGCATGAAAGATTTGGTCATTTGTTTTACGCTAGATGCCCTTCCTGGCACAAACTGGGCTCGAACCAGCATCCTCAGGGTTACAAGACCGTGGTACTGACCCAACAATCTACCGCAGCAACCCTGCCCACCATTTTCACTATTAAAATGAAAATAAGTAAATGAATAGAAGTTAAAATAACAAGGCCAGTTAAAAAAATAATAAAGTAATTTTTTCCCTTGAAAATAAGACAGTGAAGCAAAACCTAGAATAATTAAGTTAGATTACAGTAGCTCAGTAAAAAAATCTAATCTTTCAATAAAATAAAACTACATTTGTGAATAAATAATTAAACTATGGTGAATTTAACCACTTCTTAATTCTCCTTAACCACTTAACTGTGATTAAGGAGTGGGAACTTTGATAAGGTTATACTTCTACCCACTCCCTTGAATATGTAAAACAAAAAGTATTTATATTATGCTTCATGCTGTTTTTTTTTTGTTTACATATTCCAAAAAAAAAAATAAAAATAAACTAAACTAAAAAGCCAGACTGAACAAATCTGAAGTTTTGAATTTTCTTATAAAAACAGCAACACTATTATTATCCCTACCTCAAAAACACTGACATTCCCTTACAAATGTAAATGATTCTGCCCTGTGACTACCTCCCTTGATGGCTCAGAGTGGTAACAGCAGTGAGTTAACGTCATTTCCAGTGCTGCCTCGATCCTTTTGTAAATTACACTGAGATGACAAGAAGACATCACATAGATGTTAAGTAATTTGTGAAAGAGTTTGTGTGAATGTTTGCGTGAAATAAAAATCTTTGCTCTGAATTGTTAGCGAATTAATGCTTTTGATGGCAAACATCAACCTGAACTCCTGCTGGGTCAAGAGTCCAGTCAGAGAGGTCCTTTTGCTCGCTGCAACTCTGACATTTCGTCAAAAGTGCAATCTTAAATGACTGGAAAAGGAATAATAGGAAGGACTCTCATCGTTCAACAGACAAACACTCCTTAACAATGCCCACAACTGTGCTCTGAGTGTTCCATGACTAGCACTGTGGGAGCAACAAACACGCTGGGTGTTTTCCCTGGAATAAAGGACTACGAGAGCAGGGAGGAGGCCAGGGAGGCAAAAGTGAAGGAAAAAAAAAAATCTGCATTCTTGAACACATGCTTGGAGTGCCTGCCTGGCCATCTTCCCCCAGGACACTCATTCACTCTCCCACACACAGTCATGCCCAACATTTTACAGTAAGCTTGGTGTCCTGCTGGAAATAAATACTGAAGATGGCATCTTTTGAGTTCTTACTTTCATTTGTTGTATATAAATCTAATTTTCAATGTGTTTATTAATAGAAAATTACATTTTACAATTCCCATGCCATTGGTATAGGTTTTTACAATCTAGTTTCTTTCCATTAGATATGTTTTTATTTTCTTGCTAAGGTTTAGAATTGAAAATTGTGTGATTAAACCACAGCTATTATTTTCAGAACAACAAAAAGTAGCTAGTAGCTAGAATTTTTAACAAAAATTTAACTCTGTCTCAATGTGGAAATAACAGGCTGAGCTAAAATGAATGGTTTAGACTAAAGCATATTCATGTGGTAGAATGGAACAGTCAAAGTCCAGACCTAAATTCAAATTTTGGGATGACTAGAAAAGGAAGAAGTGGGTAAAGTGGATGGATGGATGGATGGATGGATGGATGGATGGATGGATGGATGGATGGATGGATGGGTGGATGGATGGATGGATGGATGGATGGATGGATGGATGGATGGATGGATA
>NC_056508.1:12845146-12851423 GCF_014905685.2 Nematolebias whitei
TGGATGGATGGATGGATGGATGGATGGATGGATGGATGGGTGGATGGGTGGATGGATGGATGATGGATGGATGGATGGATGGATGTGTTTCTTGCTTTGCAGATTTGCACCAATGAGCACTGGCTGAGTCCAATCCTGTTAACAATCTCCAGGGGTGTATAAGGATGATTCAGTGTTTCTTCCAACACTGGAATGTTACATACCAGTTGGTATAGTGACTTCCTTCCTGTGTTTTTGAGAACTGAAATCATATTTACCAGTCTTCCCTGTGTCGTCTTAGCTCCTGTTTCCCTGAGAGTCTGACCCTGGACCTACCTGTACACCTCCAGTGTTTTCAAGTTAAGGACCGGACCTAAATGTACTTGTTGCCACCTGCCTGCCTTCTACTTACCTGGGATCCTCTACCCTCCTCTTTGTGCGTGCATGCATGTGTTGTCCAAGTCCTGTTCTTCTCAGTCTTCTGCTCTGGTGTTCTTCACTCACAATTATGATAGAAATGAAAACTGATGTTCACAGATGCTCTCTATCAGACTGAGCTTGATTTTGCAAAGACAAATGAGAAGAAAGTTTTAGTCTCTATGTACAAAGCTGGTATGAACACACCCCAACAAACATGCACTGAAATGGAAGCAAAAGCATTTGTACTATGTATTAACTGAGGTGTGCTGAATACAAATGCATATAATATCCTAAACGCCGATAAAACCAAAGGGATGCTTTCTTCAAACAGAAAGTTGGTCCCAGCAGTTCTTTCTATGATTTTGTCCTCAAATGGTGACTCTATTGAGTTTGTCGATTCCTATAAATATTTGGGTATCTTGGTCGAGTCGCATCTCTCTTTTAAGCTTCATGTGGAAAACCTAGTAAATAAACTGAAAGTTTTAAATTGGGTTTCTTTTTCAGAAATAGATCATGTTCAACTCTGAACGCTAGGAAACACCTTGTAACTGTGACTTTGCTTCCCTCCATTGGTTACGGTGACATTATTTACATGAACGCGCCTACAAGCACCCTGCAGATGTTGGATGCTGTCTATCATGGTGCAGTAAGATTCATAACTGGCTGTTACTACCGTACCCACCACTGTACCCTGTATTCACTGGTTAACTTGACATCATTAACTTCACGCAGACTCTCTCACTGGTACATTTTCATCTTTAAATCACTTCTTGGTCTGCTGCCTTCATACATCTCCTCCTACATGTCTCTGCATGAGTGCAGCTACAGCGTGCGCTCTCAGGACATTATTATCTGCAGTGTTCCCTCAGTGCGGACTGAAATTGGCAAAAGGGCCTTCTCCTTATCCGCTCCTGTTTCCTGGAATATCTTGTAAAAAGATCTGAAGCTCTCGACCTTGACCTCTCTAAGTGACTTTAAAACTCTGTTAAGTTCATGGGGAAAACCAATGCAGACATGTTCCTGTTTTTAGTTTTCTACACCACTTTATAATCTATTTGTTTTTTCGCTACTTTTTTCTTTTGACTGTCCTTTTGGTTGCCATTTTATTTTAATTTGTAAAAAAATTATAATAATTTGTAGGGATGGGGCTGATCCGATCCAGTATCGGATTCGGCCTCCGATACCAGCATAATTTACGTATCAGATTTTTCCAATCCAACCTGCAGAGATTTCCGATTCAAGATGCATGTTGACTTCAAACTATGGAATAGATTTCCTGAACGGCGGCTTGTCTCATGAACCCAGAGTAATAAGACCCGCCTCACATTCAGGAAATCCATTTCATAGTTTGCAGCCAGCTACAACGTGAGGACTGAGTTAGCAGCACTGTGGCTAACAGTTAGCCAACTTTTCATCTAAACATGTCCGCTATGTGGAAGTATTTTACACTAGAAACACCACAAAACAAGACAGCAACGTGCAATGTCTGTAGAGCCATAGCGCCACATTAAACTGCGGTAAAGTTAGTTTTACGTTGGACATTCAAGCTCCGGGGCTTCAGCGGGGAACTACTCTTACTCAACCTGAAACAGGCGACTCGACACCGGCCAGCCGCGTCCAATCCACCCCGCTCCATCTGTCCGTCTCTGAAGAGGGACAGACTGAGCGCGGCTGACCGAAATCAGACTGCTTGCTTCGGACTGAACAAGAAAAAGACACAGCTGAAGCCACGGAGCTCTAATGTTTACAGAGAAGTTGCTAAACTTTATCATAATTAATGACCAACAACTATCAGTTGTAGAAAACGAAGGATTTCACAGTTTGATACTTGCAGCCAAGATATAGTTTACCCCCCAGGAGATATTTATCAGTACAACAGTAGACGATCGTTAAAAAAAACATATGATTTGAAAATTACAAGAAAATTATATATATATAAAAAAAAAGAAACAAAAACAGCTACATTATAAAGTGATGTAAATAACTAAAAACAGGAACATGTCTGTTGGTTTATGCCATGAACTTAGCAGATATTTAAATCCATTTAACGTTTTATTTTATTTTATTCATTTATTTAAAAGAAACAAAGCAAATTAATCAAAAACAAAACATTGAATGAAAAGAGTTCAGAAAGAAAAAACATCTGTCCCTTATTTAAAAAAAAATAAAATAACTTTAAACAATATGCTGGTGAAGATTCTCAGTCATCCAGGACATGATGAATTCAAAAAGCGTTCAATACAAAAATTCCCACTTTCAAAAACATATAATGCAACTTTAAAACAGATTCCCAGCCGGTTTTCATACCTGATGGGAACAGAGGGGGCCTCGTCTGTGAATTAGAGGAACAAAGACCTACTGTTTTAGGTTTTAGGTGTCAACTGCCAATCTACATATATGTGTGTGTGTGTGTGTGTGTCTTATGTGTGTGTGTGTGTCTTATCTCACTCAGCCTTATAACCTGTATCTCTCACTCTCTGCTCTTTGAATTGAGAAAGCTCCTCGGATGAGGAGCGAAACGTCTTCTGTTACAAATAAAGTCCAGTTGTTTTTGTATTGAACGCTTTTTGAACTTTAAACAATCACTTAAATTAATCACTTTAATATCCACTTTAAAGCTAGGAATAAAAAGAAACATGTTTTGTGTTAGCAGAATTTATTTCTAACTTTAAAACTTATCCAACATTAATAAAACTTACCTCATGTTGTCTTTTTGGACATGCATGCATATATTTGTACTAATTGTACTTGAGAGGAGATTATTACAGCCTCATATAAAATCAATGATGATCATGATATCAGAACTGGATCGGTATCAGACGATATTTAGATTTAGGTATTGGGATCGGATCGGAAGTTAAAAAATGTGGATCGGTGCATCCCTAATAATTTGTATGCCTCTTTTATGATTGTCTATTGTTGTTGTTGTCCACTGGTGTCATCACGCTTTGTTAAAGAAATCAGGTCTCTCTTGTAAATGAGTCCCCGAGGCTCAATGGGATTAACCTGTATAAATAAAGGTTGAATGAATATGTTTTTTATTTACATTTGCAAATAATAATAATAATAATAATAATAATAAATTACCATTTTTCTTCTTCTGCACAATGTTGCACTACTTTGTGTTGGTAAATCCCACAATATCAGTGAAATACTTTTGATGGTTGTAGTGTGACAAAATGTGAAAAGTTCAACGGGCATCAGTAATATTTTTAAAGACTGTATTTGAGTTACACTTGCAAGGGATTGTTTTAAATCGTAGTGTATAAAAACTGAAACCACAGAACTCTAAATGACCTCTGACATCATGACTGCATTATATGCATAGAAAGTTGTGCCCATCACACCTTGATGATGGACTTCTGTGCCCGTCTTTTGACTTTGTGTGAAGCAGGTGAGGAATATGTAGAATTAGAAGCACTGTATTACTAAAATTTTGTTCCATCTCACAGGTCTCTCTTATAAATGAGTCCTCGTGGTTCAGTGAGACTAATCTGTATAAATAACGGTTGAATGAATCTCATGTACCCCTGTAAATGACAATGAAATTTTCTTGAATCCTTAAATATGTCAATCAAACGATGCCTCTAGCTAGTAAGCCTCTACCACACAACCTTGCACACTCATCCCCCTTCTACCTACACTCATTGTGTGATGAATGCCATAATAAGCATCAGGCCCACATAAATCTGTATACATGAAGCAACTGGTAAGGTGAAGGATGTAAACTTAAGTGCACCAAAATGTAGCTTTTTGTGTTCTGTAGAAATTAAAACCAGATCCAGAATTTAAACAAAATCATAAAGGGTTAAAACAAACCGTGGATTTTAATTCAGCGGGTTTCAGTGCCTAAAATGACTCGTAGCTGGATAATGACAACTAGAGTAAGGTGAGAATGTCTGTGACAATTACAAGTTATTCTACAGTTTCATTTTTATTAGACATTGTACTTTGGCCAAAATTCAAAATAAAAAGAACTGTCCTCCATATTTGGTTTTGGTTAATTGGCATTTGAACCAAGTCCAAACAGAATAACTTTGAAATAGGAGGTGAGTCACCATAATGTGTTTCAGGCCAAAGGTCACAAGCTGGCGACACAGAGACCAGACAGAGAGCAGAGATCATAAGCTGGTTGTGAAACAAGACACCTCAACCCAAACCTCAGCACAACATTATCTCTGGTAGCTGTTTTCAGCTAAATAACAAGAATCTTAAAGGGTCTAACAAGCAACACAGTCATCAAGTCCCCCAATCTGCAAGTCTTCTACTGTCAAAGGAATGTTAATGAAACAAGGAACAGACGGTTTCACGATAAATGAGCAAAACTATTCAAGCATAAATATTCTGAGGCAAATCAATCTTTAGGCTACGACAGAGCTTTAGAGCCACGCTAAGGAAAAAAAAAAAATTACACTGCCACGCAAAATAAAAAAAATTAAAAGCCATTAAATTACGAAAATAAAGTTGTAGTATTATGAGAATAAAGTCAAATAAAGTCTTAATAGTACAAGAATAAAGTCGTACAAGACTTTTTTTAAACAGCTCTCGTTTATTTATTTTTTCCACAAGTCGGATCCACAACGCGACCTGTCAATCGATCCAGTAGCATGTCAGCAAATGACCAATCTGAAGCTAAATGCTCTTTACCTGCAGAGAACTGCTGCAGAACATCAGTGTACCACCTGACTGTAAGCAGGTTCAGAGTCCTGATCCTGATAATAATCTGATGCTGATGTGCTAACAGATTAACTAGCTCCTAAAACCAATACCAAAGTATAACTTAACAAGATGATCAACATTCTTCATTTTACCACAGTTAAAATGCAGTAAACGTTGCTTTATCGTGTCGGAGTTCGGATAATATTACGACTCATTTAGCTTCGGATTGGTCATTTGCTGACATGCCTACTGGATTGATTGACAGGTCGCGTCATGGATCCGACTCGTGGAAAAATAAATAAATAAATAAACGAGAGCTGGGAAAAAAAGTCTCATTTGACTTTATTCTCGTAATCCTACAACTTTATTCTTGTAATTTTATGGCTTTTAATTTTTTTTTTCTTAGCGTGGCCCTAAAGCTTCGTCGTATTAGGCCAATCCATAGGTAGATGAAAATGTTTTATAAAAAGTCACAGCGTATTTTATTTTTAAAGTAGAAAAGAGAAGAATCTGCCCAAACATCTCAAGTGTCGCCAGTTAACAGACACTACATCTTTCGTTTATCACCCCAACAACAAACCACATTTACTGACCACCAGAGCCACGGCTCTTCCATTGGTGAAAGCTGAAGGCCCCCACTATCGGTGAACACAAGTCCAGAAATCTCCACCTTTACTCATTAAGTATTAAGGAATGCAAACACACACAGATCCCTTTCAGGGGCTATCAGGCTCCTTTAAGTCAGGAATGAAGATATTTTATTTGTGTTTCAACGGAGTATTGAGCAGATGAATCACTTCATACGTACCATTACTGGATCACTACTGAACTTTGATTTTTGTTTAAGGGTAGTGGGCAGTAAGTGTTGTGCTGAAATTATTTTTAATAGAAAACACTGGTTTGAATTGTCATTACCAAGTAAGTGCTTTTTGTTGTTTTGAACAAACCATTTTGAATTTGCTTTTTTTCCTCAACCTTGAATGCTTGAAAATCCCTGCCTATCCCTGTTATTTACTTGGAATGTTCTTATGATCACATAAAGCCCAACATTTTTAAATTTATTAAACTATCTAAATAGAGTACAACATTTCTTTCTCACCTGAACTAAATGTCACCTCCAACATAAACACTAAGAGTAATTCGGTCTGTAAATAGTGTGTGCATTTCCGGAAACTGAAACGGTGACCTGCCACGAAGGGGGGGGGGGGGGGGGGGGGGG
>NC_056508.1:12851523-12864478 GCF_014905685.2 Nematolebias whitei
TTTGGGGGGGGGGCCCGGTTCTAGTTCCCTCAGACGACAGCTGACGGTTGAGGTGCTGGGACAAGTGGCAAGAGCTGCTCTGGCCCAGCCAGCCCTCGCCTGTTTATTTATAACAGAAACAGTCCCTGTTAAAAGGTCTGTTTTTCTTCCCACTGGAGAAGCCGAGGGATCTGGAATATGATGAGCTCCAACATTCATCCGATACTGAAAAACAGAAACACCTCAACAGAAAGATAAAACTGACGTTCGACCCCCCCCCAAAAAAAATCTGTTAGCAACTATTCCATTTTTAGAGCAAGTGCACTCGTGCAAAACTGGCCACATGGGAGGAAGTCTAGCAGATGTTCATTTATTTCACTGCTTACACGTGCTTTTATTTTGGAAGTGATGATACAGGTGGATGCATAGTCAGGTTTCAACTTCAAGTAACCAGTGTTCTTCAAATAATAATAAAAAATTAAAGCTTGATCCTAACAGAAAAGCAACATTGTTTCTAACTGATGTTGATTTGCACGTCTTTTCTGGGTCGTCGTTTGTTCACGTGCTCACTTATGGCCTTTTCCCATGCACTTGCCTCAGCCCTACATGGGTAGACCCAGCGTGGGCTCAGAGTCTTTCCACTGGGTGGTGTGACCCGCTTCTGCCTCGGTTCTTAGGACCCGCTCAGCCATGGTTTCAAGTGAACCAGGTTGATCTGAAGATCTGATGTCAGAAGACGGCAGGTCACTGATTGGCAATGTCAAACATAAGAGTGTCTCCTTATCAAGAATCCAACCCACCTTATTGAAAACCTCACAACTACAGCATTTCTATTGGCTTTTAAAAATATATAAAATATATCCATTAAAATGGAAACATGTAAATCAGCACTGTGAGTACTACAATAACGTGCAGACGTTTCTTTGCTTGTTCACTTATGACAGAATTGACAGGGCACTAGACCAGATGGATTTGACGTAGGGGCTTCAACCAGCAGAAGAACGGAACTGGCCATGGCCTTTTTGGAAACTGTGGAAGAGAATAGTGAGCTGTGACTTTATTTACATGTCTATGGTAAGTTTGAGGTGGTCACAATCAGTCAGTGCTGGTTTAATCCCTGTATCATCATCAGATTGGAATAATTTAACGTAACCACATCAAGAATACAACCCCCCCCCCCCCCTTCTCTTTTTTACAGATGACAAAAATCAGTCATGGTGACAGAGAACTTTAATCCCAGCCACCCACATCAAGGCAGCAATCAGTTATATGGAAAACTACCAGGAACTGTGTAGAACCAGTTCTTGTACTGAGACTGGACAGCTGAAAAATGTCGATTTTACCTGTAAATTTTATAAACAATATGGCAATTACGATCATTTTTCCCATTCTTACAAAGTCATAGAAAACAAAATTGATTCATTAATGGGCCAAAACATTTGGTCATACAGCTGGATCATTTCTGTCATTTGCATGTGAACACCATGGCACTTCCACTCAAATAACACGGCAAGTACACGACCTATACATGCTTTATTTAGTGGAGCTGAAGAGGAAGGATAATGCAAGAAAAAATGAAAAGCAGTGCAGAAAAACTTGGTGATCACAGTGATGACGTAACTAATAATGACAAACAAGAGCATTTTCCTTGAGTGCATCTTTTACTGATGACTTCGCACCGAGTCGTTATCTGCAGTCAGCGTTTTAACAGCGCTGCAGGCTTGCAACATCGCAGGAAAACATGTATTTTTAGTTGTAACAATAAAGAATGCATGAGACCAAAAACATAAAATAGCCCCAGAATTAAGCTTATATCTCTCACAAGAAACACTATTTATAGTGAAGGGCAATATACATTTGTTTGCTTTAATTTGGGATAAAATAAAGGTTGAATGAATGAAAATTTATTTTTGTCTAGACTGTAGGGGTGCAGAAAAAAATAGATTTTTTTAAAGAACCTAGATTCCTAGTCTTGGCGATTCTGAAGCAATTCTAAAGGCCCATAAATCGTTTTTAAAATGCTTTTAAGTTTTATCCACTCCTAATCTCGAGCGTACTACATATTGCATTGTGTCCACCCGTCACCTCTGAATATGGCCTTGTAGGCCACCGTACAGCAAGCTAGTTAGCCAGCTCCATTTATCTGAATAGAGTCTGCTAGCAGGGAGTGGAGAGCATGATTCAACCAGCTCCTTCGTCATTAAAGTCGGTGTAAAATCATTTCAGATCCTACAATGTTCCAGGGACAAGAGCACAGTTGTTTGCAAGAAGTGTAAAATAAAATTGTGCTACAGTGTTTTGGAAATATGACAAATGCGCAGAAGGAAGATGAAAAGTGAAGCAGCAGACCAGCTGCAACAAACTTCCAGCTGATTCCCCAAGAGCTGTGAAGATTTCCCTCTCCATCTCCTGCCAAATCACAAAGGATTTACGAGCAGACAGCTCAGTCGAAGGCGGTGTTTAGGTTTATTTTTAATACACTGGACCCAACGTAAGTTATTCCTTCACGTAGCTCTTTTAGTGATAAAGCAGCGCCACAACTCCACCATGAAACAAGAATCAAGTGGGAGAAGCTCTGATTAAAGCACCAGCTGCACCTCAAAGGTAACTGTTTTTTTCATATTATACTAAAACGTATACAGACAAGTTGTACAACAAACTTAATGTAATTTGTCTTTTTAACAGGTTGAAGAGATGAGACACGTCACCTGGAGCCGGTTCTAAATGATACAGTTTATGATTTATAAATTACAGTTCAGAAAAGATTTTGTGCAGACTTACACAGGTTTTGAAATTTTGTTAAAGATTTATCAAATATGAATCAATATGGTTAAGACTGTGAAGTCTGTATATTTCATATTAGGTTAAGTTTTGAAAATATAGCTATAGCATATAGATGTTACAGCAATATGGTTAATAAAACTGTGAAGTCTGTATTTCATTTTGAGTTAAAGGTTAATGTACTTTGGTAGGCTGAAGTCTGTTTACTTTTGTATTTATATATTTTGAATTATTTGGCTGTGATGGACTGGAGACCTGTCCAGGTGTCCCCCGCCTCTCACACAGTGACTGCTGGATATGAGCACCAGTGACCCCCGTGACCCGAAAAGGAAGAAGTGGGTAAAGATGATGGATGGATGAGTTATTTGTTCCTAGATTTTTTTTATTTTATTTTTAGAAGAAGCCAGGCAGCTAAGCTAACCTAATACTGGTAATTTAAGTTACATAATTTTATGCACTCCTCCATTTGTTCCTATTTTTGTTATAAATATAAAATGATGCAAAAAGATTTGATACAGTAAAGAACCTCAAATTATTGTTTTAAATAAATGTTCTATTGTTTACATTGTTGTTTAATATTTTCATCTTGTCAGTTACATAATGTAAAGCAAATTTATGACTATTTCAATAGAAAAACAGTTTTTGAATCAAAAACAGTTTTTGAATTGAAAATGACACCAAAAGTTGGAATCGAATCACCAGACACTGAGATTCACACCCCTCGTAGACTGCTTCTAATTTAGTTGATTTTGAAATTCAGTTTTATATAACTGCGAGCTGCTCGACTTGTTTATGTTTGAGTGTTTCCAAATTTGTGAATTCTGTTTCTCTTTTTGGATTATTTCATGTGGCTTTTTTCTGTATAATTAGAACATGCTGCTGGATGCCTCAAGGTCCCCCGGGATTAATAAAGTAAGTACCGGTATCCATCCATCTACCTATCCGTCTGTCCATCTGTCTGTCCATCTGTCCGTCTGTCAAAACTTTTTTTTTTCCTGTAATTTGACACAACAGTAGATATTTTTCCAGCCTAGCCCAACTTTCAACATTTTTTCTTCATAAAACATAAAACAAGCAGTATGTCGACGTCCCCAGTCACTGGGGGGTTTAAATAGAGGTTTGTAGTTTTGGAGAGGAGTGTTTTTCTGGACTGGAATTGAACAGGGAATGTAAGTAAACAATGTTTTTGTGCAAGACATTCAAGTGGGTAGGAGTTACTGGTCCGCGGTGGTGCTGAGTGATGGATCCTGGCAAGTGAAGGGAGTAATTTTATCCACCACCAGGCGCAATGACGGAGCCAAGGGGTGGCCAACGGTGGCCTTGGCACCCCAGTCATTTGAGCAAACTACCTTTAAACGGTATAAAAAATAGAAAGCATATTTTCCTCATATGATAGGGAGAGTTGGTTTACATAAATATATATGTTGGTAGCCATCTTGGATTTTGACTTGGCAACCTATTTTTTGATAGAGATCTTTTTACACCTAAGCACACACACAAAAATGGAAGTTGGTATGGTGTTTATTTTTGAAGTTATCCAGCTCACAATGTTAACATTTATGGCACATCTCTGATTTTGACATGGCAACCCAATTTTTGAAAGGAACTTTTCTTGGGCCTAGATTTAGCCACACATCAAAATTGAAGTTGGATCTCACTTACGGTGTTTTTTTTACGTTATCATGTTCATAGACAAATGGCTGGAGGGTATTCCTAATTCCTACTTTTTAAATTATAAAATGTAATAATGTGTTGATTTAAATGTCTGTTGCATAGTTAGGCTTCAGAAAGGAAGTAGTAGCAGCTGTTTGATGGCTCTTGGATTAAACTCTGGTTTCTCCACACTGGTGGCAACAGATTTATTCTCCTCTCTTCCTCTCACACGTTAGTCTCACCTCAGGACCAACTAATCTGACACCACCTGTTGTCTTGGCCACACTCGCACTGTCTCACATAATAACAGGCCAGAACCAGTTCAGTCTATCAGCTCATTCCCCCTCCAGTGTATCATACTCGATTAGCCACACCGAGTGGAAAAGTAAGTTAAGAACACACAGAACGGGCAACATCTGCAACCCTTTCTGAAACAAACGGGAGGGGAGCAACCCTGCAAATCTCCACACTGAGATGCACAAATAAAACATCTGTTTTCGAACAGTAATAGATGCTTGACTTTGTGAGAACAGAATGGCCTGTGGGTCTTTTGGCCGGGGAAAAATGTCCGCCTGGTGTCCTGGCCGTAGGGAGTAATTTCATGACGGTAAAGCTGCTTTCCGCCCCATTCCCAGGGGACCGCTATCACATAATTGACTGGGGTTTGGAGGGCATCATGGTGAGGTTTCCTGTGGAAACTCCAACATTTTGAGTCTACAAAAATGTGAGTTTTGAACTGCTTTGTTCCAAAACTTGGAGATGCACGTTAAGTACAGAACATCACAAAAAATTGTGCTTTTACTTGAAGAGAACACTTTGTTTGGAGCACCTGCACATCAATGTCGTCTTTATTTCCAGTAAAGTCTGCAAGCCTGTCCAAGACTAAAAGAGAAAAGGTTCACTGAAGTATGGGCTGAGAAAACAAAAAATATTTTTCTCAGCCATTTATTCCAATAATATAAGCATAATAGGGCTGTGGCATAAAGACAGCTGTGCTCCTCTCCAGATGTTCCATGCTGCAGAGCAAACATTGTAATCTGTTGCTGACAAAATCATCAAAGGAAAGATAAAAGGTATTCAGGGATCGTTCTGCTCTAATAAAAGCTTCTGTCTACGCTCCTTTAATAGGGAATACATGTGAGGTCATTAAAAAAAATCTACACAACTACAGATGTGTTTCTCTTCTTATATATTTTCTCCATACACACACTGGCATAAAAAAAAACACTGAAATACCCACACCGCTCACTAAATGGTGAGAATGTCCACTTGATGTGATATTAAATTATACAACAATTATAAACATTTGTGGCCGAGCTAAAAGGATTCTCAAAACAACTACAGCTTTCAGTAGTTGCTGTTTTTTTTTTTGGTGTTGTTTTTTTACAATTTCTCAGTTACTAACAATTTCTGTACAAAATCAAAGTTTCATGACAACAGTATAAGTGAGATAAATGCAAAGAAATAATACAAAAAATAAAAATAAAATAATATTAATTCAAAAATGGCTCCATTGTTGTGATTTCTAGAGCAGAAACCTGGATGACCCTAAATTTCCTGCGTTTGAACACAGACAAGACAGAGGTTTTGGTTTTTGGACCTGAGCATTTTAGGAATAAATTTTTCAATCATTCTCCCTCCTTAGATGTCATTAATCTGGCCTTTAGTTCTAATGGTAAAAATCTTGGTGTTATTTTTGATCAGGACATGTCTTTTAACCCCCACATTAAAAACGTTACTAGAACTGCCTTCTTCCACCTGCGTAATATCACTAAATTAGAAACATCTTATCTAAAAATGATGCAGAAAAACTGGACCGTGCATTTGTCACGTCTAGACTGGACTATTGCAATTGTTTATTATCTGGGTGTCCAAATACGTCTTTAAAACGTCTTCAGTTGATCCAAAATGCTGCTGCCAGAGTCTTCACTGGAGTTAGTAGGAGAGATCATTTCTCCAGTTTTAGCTTCTCCATTGGCTCCCTGTCAAATCCAGAATATAATTCAAAAATCTTACTTCTAACCTACAAAGCTCTCAACAACCTAGCTCCATCTTATATTACAGACCTTATTGTTCCATATTTTCCTAACAGAGCACTTCGCTCTCAGGCTGTAGGTTTACTTGTGGTTCCTAGAATTTACAAAAGTAGAATGGGAGGCAGATCTTTCAGTTATCAGGCTCCTCTCTTGTGGAACCATCTTCCAGTTTCTGTCCATGAGGCTGACACATGGTCCAGTTTTAAGACTGGGCTTAAGACTTTCCTTTTTGATAAATCCTATAGTTAGTGTTGGCTTCTTATGCTGCTATAGGCTTAGACTACAGGAGGACAAATTGACCTCATTTCCTTAAATGAATTGTTAAAATTGAATAGTTTTCATTTGATACTATTTCTATCTTAACGTGTGATTCTTGACCTGCCATTGTGTATCTGTTCCTCTCAAACCCAGCTGGTCGAAGCAGATGGCCACTTGTCCTGAGCCTGGTTCTGCTAAAGGTTTCTTCCTCATGAGGGAGTTTTTCCTTTCCACTGTCGCCATCATGCTTGCTCAAGATGAGAGTTCTGTGATGGAGTTAAACTCAAACCAGTCTGTTCCTCAGATAAATAATGTTAAATTATTATTTTTATATATGAATGTTTCTGTTCAGTTACCTCAGACAACTTCTGTTGTGATTTGGTGCTATACAAAACAACTGAATTGAATTGAAATTGAATAGAAACTGATTGTGGCATAAAATCTGACTGGTATACAGTTTAAAATGTACAGATTCTGTTTCATCACAATGTGTGCCTGCTTACAGTGTGGACTCACTGAGACTGGACAAAAAAGCAAACCCTAGTTACTGTGATAAAAGCACACCCAGCTTCACTAATACAAAGCAGTAATATTTCTGCCCAACTGCCTGTTTGTGCATTTTTTCCCAAAGATTGGACTGCATTGTTGTTCTTTTTAAAGATAAAACAGTGAAAATAGATGTTTGCAACCCTTAAGTTTGTGCAAGGGCAGCACGGTGGCGCAACTGGTAGAGCTGCTGCCTCTCAGTGAGCAGGTCCTTTGTTCAAACCCCGGTCCAGGGGCCTTTCTGGGTGGAGTTTGCATGTTCTCTCCGTGCATGCGTGGGTTTTCTCCGGGTACTCCGGTTTCCTCCCACAGACCAAAAACATGCATGTTAGGCTGACTGGTAACTCTAAATTGTCCCTAGGTGTGAGTGAGAGAGTGAATGGTTGTTTGTCTCGTTTGTCTCTATGTGTCCCTGTGATGGACGGGAGACCTGTCCAGGGTGTACCCCGCCCCTCGCACAGTGATTGCCGGACATGGGGACCAGCGACCCCCGTGACCCAAAATGGAATAAGCGGGTAAAAGATAATGGATGGATGAATGGAAGTTTGTGCAAGATATAATTAGGGTCCAGCATGAAAAGTCTGTGACTAATAAAAAATAATGATGTAGATGTTTGAAGAATAGCATTTGCATAAAATGTGACAAAACTTTAAAAAATTTAGTTATTTTGAATTGGCAGAAATCTACTTGTTTGTACTTTGTTTTCTCTCAAATAATTTCTGTCTCATTAGTGAACCTGGTAACGCTCTGAGAGAGTTTTACTCCAGGTAAGATTTTAACTATTGGCAGCAGCTCCACAGAACATCACCACAAGCGTCCAAACTCTGTTTTACTGTACGAATATATTCAAGAAGAAAACAAACTCAATGTTATAAATGCTATTTTATGCTAAAAGTGAATTTCTGTACTGGGCAGAGTCAATCATCTGATCTCAAACTAAAGAAGTAAAAAAAAGAAATAAAATGACTTCCTGATTCATGCTCAAAAATCCAGGTCGAAAATGTGAATGTTATGAACCACTTTGGCCATGACTACCTTAAACGAGTTGGCAGGGGAGAGGGCGGACTCCAGAAACCATCATAACACCATCATGCTGGTTGACACACTCTGTAAGGTGCTATTTATAAGACTGAATTTGTTGTGGCTCCTCGGACTGATAAAGCATAAAAAAGGATGAAAGACGAAACATTTCAACAAAAAGAAACTGTACAGAGGACCGGATTTAACTTTTTGGAAATAAAAATACTATTTCTTGGGTTTCTGTACATGGGATCCATCCTTTTTAAAGTATTCAATTCAATCCAGTTCAGTTTATTTATATAGCACCATGTCCCAACAGAAGTCATCTCAGGACACTGAACAGAAACATTCACATACAGTATATAAAAGAGTCAATTAGTAAAGTTACTGTATCAATCTAAGGAAATCAGCAGATTGTGTTGAATCTTCACTTTGTCACAGTCTCCCATCCCGAGCAAGCACAGTGGAAACAGTGGAAAGGAAAAACTCCCTTTGTTAAAGGAAGAAACCTCCAGCAGAACCAGGCTTAGGACAAGTGGTCATCCGCTTCGACTGGCTGGGTTTGAGAGGACAGGAAGGAGGAACAGATACACAATGGCAGGTCCAGATGTACTTTCTATTTTCTGCAAGTACAATAACTTTCTCTCATATCTTATTGGAAGAAAGACAAAAAAAACACAGGTTAAGGAAAGAAATAATTACAAATACAAACAGGTAAAGTAAGTAAAGACAGCAGCAGAGTGAGGAAATGTGGTCAGTTTGTCCTCCAGCACTCCAAGCCCTTAGCAGCATAACTAAGGTATAGCTCAGGAAACCCAAGCTGACGCAACTATAGGATTTATAAAAAAGAAAAGCCTTAAGACCAGTCTTAAAACTGGACAATGTGTCAGCCTTACGGACAGAAACTGGAAGTTGGTTCCACAGGAGAGAGTCTGATAACTGAAAGATCTTCCTCAATTTCTACATTTAAAAATTCTAGAAACCCCAAGTAAACCTGCAGTTGGGGAGCAAAGTGCTCTGTTAGGAATATATGGAACAATAAGATCTGTAATATAAGATGGAGCTAGGTTGCTGAGAGCATTGTAGGTTAGAAGTAAGATTTTGAATTCAATTCTGGATTTGACAGGGAGCCAATGGAGAGAAGCTAAAACTGGAGAGATATGATCTCTCCTACTAACTTCTGTTAAGACTCTGGCAGCAGAATTTTGGAACAACTGGACTTTTAAAATATTTTTTGGACACCCAGATAATAAACCATTGCAAAAGTCCAGCCTAGACAAGATACGTAAATACAGGAACCAGTTTTTCTGCATCATTTTTGGACCAGATGTTTCTAATCTTAGTGATTATTGCAGGTGGAGGAAAGCAGTTTTGGTAAAATTTTAATGTGGGGGTTAAAAGACATGTCCTGAAGAAAAATAACACCAAGGTTTTCAACATTAGAGCTGGAGGCCAAATTAATGCCATCCAGAGGAAGTGAAAGACTGCAACATTTATTCCCAAGATGCTCGAGTCCTAGTGCCACGTTTCGGACTATGGAGCTGCCAATAACCAGGGTCTGCTTCTCAGCGGGTGTGTCACTGAGCGAGGAAAATCGATTTGAAACGTGAATGGGTCGGTGGTGAACTGGGGGATTAGTCTTAGCACTATGCTTACTCTGGACCTTCACCCAGCTGGCTTTGGGTCCCGGCTGCTCGGAGCCTGCTGAAAGACCACTAATGGGAGCTATGAGTATTTAAAATGTGGTTACATTTCTGGTTAGGTTGTTTTGTTAAATTACATTTGAGCTGTTGTGGGGAAAAAAGGTACTGACCATGTCAAAACAATATACTCTCCAAAATCTTTCTATAACAAAGATGCATATACCTTCCAATAAACTATAGAAGCTTGTAAAAAAATCATGAAACATAGTAAAACTTGTACAAATTTATGTCAAAGACCTCGAGCGGACAAGTTCCCATGTGTTCAGACAGGAGATCTTAGAGGAGAACAGAGGTGGCATTCCAGGGGGAGATAAAAATACCTCTGAAGCTGCTTTGCTGCAGGTGTTATTACAGCCCCACCAGAGGCCCTGCAGCCAGATTAGATGCAGGACAGAACAGAGATTATGGTTCTTGGGGATGTCTCCAACTGTCTTCAAACATGTTGACATGTATGCTAACGTTAGATGCAAACTGGATCCAAACTAGAAGTTACTCATTACCAACACTACTTAACAATCGTTGCACAGATCTTGCTGATGCAGTAGTGTTCAGGACCTTCGTAGTCATGCCTAACAGTTGTGGAAGATGCTTCTGAGCAACAGCTTGCCCAGTTTATAAAAAGGCCTCGAGCACTTATCAGCTCTGTTAGAGGAGCTGAGTACAGTCTGCTGCAGCGGTTGGCAACGCCCCCTCACCTCCCTTATTTGAGGTGAGGACTGGCCAAGAACCAGTAACAGTAAAGAAAGCTGTGTTTCAGAGAAAAATGAGAGCAGTGTACGGTGTGTGAGGTATACCTTCATCTGTAAGGCCTAAGATGTGCTCATACTGATGTGCTCCTGCTCCTGATGGTGGATTTAGTAGGTTGTATTATAAAAGAACAAGATTTTCTGTTTATACTTCGTTTCACTTTGCTCTAACATAATCTTAAAGAGATTTATTTAGCCTGTTTGTTTTGACAGTGCTCAGTTTTTAATGACCAAAAATAGCCATGAATGTTTTGAAGCAAATCCACCCACAGACTGCCACAGAGATATGACCTTAATTCAACTTAACAAGGGACTTTCCCTGCTGCTTGTCTTCTATGTTTGGTGAAGGAAGTCATTTATTTTATCCATTCTGAGGATCAAGGTGAATTTCAACCACCTTTCAAAAAGCCAGTAGGCTTTAGTCCTTTGGCAATACGCAGAAGCACAAGGAACGTGAACATTCCTGACACCAATTATCAAGAAAAAGGATCAGGTATCCATTTTGTCAGCGTGAAATACCTTCACTCTGATTGGCTCTCTGCTTTCTTCCTTCACAGCTTTCAACTCATGATTCCAACTCCTTTTGTCACCCCTTCACAATAGATCAAGGGATGGGACGATTGCAACAAAGTGGATTATCTTCTCGAAGCTGGTTCAAGGAGGAGTATCCGGGGAATCTGAGTGAAGTAAATGCTGGATTTCTCAAAACCTAAAGCACTTTGTTTTGGTCAGGCAGCACTCTCAACATTTGAAATGAGATTTGATTACTTGTATGACCCAAGATAAGCACGTGTATTCAATCAGTTTTCAGTTACTTTTTTTCTTTTTTTGATATTTTATAGATGGTACAGTTACAGTTTTATTTATTCTACCATGTCATAACAGAAGCAGTCATCTTTTGAAAACACATGAAGACATATCTCCTGGTAAAAGAGAAAATGTGTAATTTTTTTTATTTGGGCCAGGGGAAGGTCTTTGACTCAAGTACAGGAGCATAAACACCTGAGATTATTGTTTACAAGTGATGGCAGGACAAGCAGGAGCTGGACTGAAGAATCAGGATGTCCTGTCCTCTGCAGTAAAAATGAGGCAGAAAGCAAAGCTACTGATTTACTGATTCGTCTGGGTTCTAACCCTCAGGATCACGAAGCAAAGAATGTGACAGAAGAGGCTGAAAAGAGTTTTCAGGTAGCTGGGCAGTCTAGGTGATAAAATGAGGAGTTCAATCATCTGGGGGAGCTTCAAGTAGAGACACTGCTGCTCCTCAACACAACAAGAGATAAGCCAATGTCCCGCATCACTGAAGGATTTGAATATTGAATGTTTGCAGGTTTCCAGATGAGTGTTTTTCTGGACTGAAACTGAACAGGGAATGCAAATACAGTAGTCCCTCGCTACTTCGTGGTTCATTTATCGCGGACTCGCTCTATTGTGGTTTTTCAAAATAAGATTGGACATGGCACACAATTGGCTGATTGATGGATGAGCCGCACGATCGGCATGGAATTTTTCTTTAAAATAAATTATTTTAAATGATTTAGCACCTAAGGACAGCACGGTGGCGCAACTGGTAGAGCTGCTGCCTCTCAGCGATAAGGTTGCCAGTCCAAATCCCGGTCCGGGGGCCTTTCTGGGTGGAGTTTGCATGTTCTCTCCGTGCATGCGTGGGTTTTCTCCGGGTACTCCGGTTTCTTCCCACAGACCAAAAACATGCATGTTAGGCTGATCGGTAACTCGAAATTGTTCCTAGGTGTAAGTGAGAGAGTGAATGGTTGTTTGTCTCGTTTGTCTCTATGTGTCCCTGTGATGGACTTGCGACCTGTCCAGGGTGTACCCCGCCCCTCGCACAGTGATTGCTGGACATGGGCACCAGCGACCCCCGTGACCCAAAATGGAATAAGTGGGTAAAGATAATGGATGGATGGATGGATTCAATTATACTAACAAAATCCTCCTGTTGTAGCAGCTGCTAAGTTTCTGTCAGACAGAATAAATCAATATGATGATCAGTTATCAGTTCATTAACGAACAGGGATTTAGAGGAAAGAGATCTGATGTTCAGTAATCCTCATTTAATGATTTTATGGGTTTGCTCTGGTAAAGTAACTGTGTTTATTTTAAAGATTTTTATGCTTTATATTTTTATAGTTGATTTTTAGTTTATTTAATTTGAGCCGTGGGCGAGTTGACACTGTTTCATTGTGGGTGTGGGTGGGTAACAGAGGAGAAGCAG
>NC_056508.1:12864878-12888400 GCF_014905685.2 Nematolebias whitei
CAAGAAGGCAGCTGATATTATATACTGTATATATATATCAGCTGCCTTCTTGGATTTTCATGTGCAGCCCAGTTTTTAATGGGAATCTTTCTTACACTTAGATGCAGCCACACCAAAAAGAAAGTTGACCCATTGCCTATTTTATAAGTTAACCAGCTCACAATTTTTAAATATATATGATGGTGGCCATCTTGGATTTTGAAGTGGCAACACAATTTTTGCAAGAAACTTTTGTACACCTAGATACACCCACAGAGCAAAATGGAAGTTGGTACCGCACTTACTTTTCATTTTATCCAGCTTAAATCATTCATGGACTGATGGAGAGTTTTTCCAATTCCCCTTTTTTGCTCCGTGACTGGGGGAAAAAGTCAGTTGAGTGGTAGTTCAAGCACCTGATTAGGATGTCTCATGGGTCCCTCCTTCTTGAGGTTTTCTAGTCATGTCCCACTGATAGGAGACACTCGGTCAGATCCAGAACTTACTGAAGTTAGTACTGGACTTCCCAGGAGGAGCTGGGGAGGACTTCCCTGGTGGACCTGTTGCTTCTGTGACCCGACCACAGATAAGCAGAAGAAACCTTTGCAAAAGGCTTTTAGCAACTTCCATATACTGCTTATAATTAATATTTTTTATTTTTTTAAATTAACTACTGTAATTTGATTTTTGCAACAAATATAAAAATTTCTGCAAGAAAAAAAAAACACTGATCATGTTTTAGAGCAGACTTTGGGCAGGCAAACCAAGTGCAGGATGAAGATATGGGTATGAATAAGTGCTGAGGGAAAAGCTATTGGACGGGAGATAAACAATTGTTCCCTCGTTACTTTTATCCAAGGTCAACAAGAACCTGACCAAAAGCTTCTTGAGACCTCTGAGCTTTCTGGCATCATTAACAGCTTTAAAAGTCTGCCATCCACCAGATAATCTCTTAACACAGTAACATTTTAATTTCACAGCAACAGATTATAGGTATTTCTTATTTCTTGTGATTATCTTTCTGTTTCTATTTCCATCTGTATCAACAGTGGTGTCATGGATTTAACTCAGTATCCTGTTATTGTCTTTAATGGTTTTTCCCATCTCAGACTTCTCACCTTGTTTAACCGGAGTTAAAATATGACTCACTATGGCATTCTGTATCAACAATATGACCTTCAAGATTCATTCACATTGACTGGGAATCTTCCTGTCTAGACAGTTTCCCTGCAGGGACATTTTTTACCAGTCCATCATACGATCTGAGCGGGGCTGTGAATCACAACCTGATTTCAAAAAGGGACAATAAAGCTAATTATCTCTTTAGAGAAACTGATTCCTAAGTATAACTCATACATTTTAAGACAATCTGGTTTTATTACACTTTAGCAGTGCTTACACAATCGTAGATCAAACAAGATGTACTTTTTTTTTTTAAAGAGTGGTGGGAGTGATGAAAGAGAATTTTAAAAAGCCTGACAGCCATCATTTTTGAACGTGGGGGAAAGAATTCCCCCAGACAGAACCACGCCTGCTGGATCTTACGCTTAGAGCGCCAGATAAAATCCCCTTGGCTAAATTAAACACTTCCTTTACTCCACTAACCCTTCCTTCACCAGATAGTGCCAAAATATCTTTCTGCATGTTCAGAGCAGAACAATACCTAAAAGCAATCACAGTGTTGAATAAGACAGAAAATATTTTATATCAGCTAATATCATTGTCCCATTGTACAGAACGAATATCTCAGAGGTCAAACAGGATGTTCTTATAAATCAATGTTCAAGACTTTTCCTGAACATGAAAAGAAAACAGTGGTAAGTTGTGGTTTCTTTTTACAACATGAGAATAGAGAGACTGTGACACCTTAACAAGGAATTATTTTTCCAATCATTTAATTATCATCAGATGTATAAACGTATCTACACACAGAATAAAGTTGGAGCACATAAACCTGCCTCTGTTGGACCCCTCCAGCTTATGTGCAAGAGTCAACTGATACTTCGAGCAACTGAACAGAGAATGCAAGTTTGGTGTAAGATCTTCACATGGATAGGAATTACATTGTGTATAAGAACAGAGGTTTTCTTTTATTTATTTATTTTTACTTGTCCAAGACAGCGCAGGAGCAATTTCATTCATCATCAGGTGGTGCAATGGCGAAGCTACGGGACGACCATTGGTGTCCTTGGCCACCATAGATTAATCAGTCGCCCCACCAACCACCCTAATCAACTGAGGAAATGTCCTTTTAAGCTTCTTACAAAGTAGAAAGCATAATTTCCTCAAAGGACTGGGGTGGCCATCTTGGAATTTGACATGACAATCCAGTTTTTGATAAATGGTAAATGGTATATGGACTGTACTTATATAGTGCCTTTCTATCTTATTTCAAGATTCTCAAATCTCTTTACACTACAATCTGTGTCCTCATTTACCCATTCATACAGCACTCTACTAGATCTATACAAAGCTAATTGAACAAATCATTCTAAAGAGACTAATCAGTGTTTTAGATCACATTCATACACTGATGGGACACACATCGGACACAGTGAGGGGTTCAGTGTCTTGCCCAGGGACACTTCAGCATGTGACTGCTGGTGGATTCGAACCCCCAACTCTCACATTGGAGGATGACTTTGAAAACGACATTCAGTAGTTGACAGTGAACTTTACTTCTGCGTAGATGTTGCCACTCACCAAAATGGACGTTGGTATGTTGCTTATTTTTTGTAGTTATCTCGCTCACAACATGGACAAATGTATGGACAGATGAACGGACGGACGGAGGGCCTTTCCAATTCCCTCCTTTGTGCCACGACAGGGGACAACAAACAAAACCTGCCATTCTACTGTTTTCCAACAAAACGTATCAAGAATGAAGGTTCAAATGAATGGCAGCAATTAAAAGAACAAATTAGGAGCCAGCATGTTACGATGGTTTAGTGAGGTCATCAGGTTGGTGTTGCCAAGGTCAGCCAAGGCCCCAGAAGACATTTAAACAACAATAAAACTTGAAGATTTTCTTGTGGTCTCAGGATCCAGGCTGCCTGACCACACTCCCATCTGTTGTTCTTGGGTTCTCATTTGGATGTACCCTCCCATCACCTGTGTGTCTTATCTCATTGCTTCTCCATCTGATAAAGGATTGCCCTTGCAATGTTAATAAAATGAAAAGCTAAAGGCACAAAGGCACATGACTTTATAAAATAAATGGCACACATGTACTGTGTACAGATTGAGCCTAATGAACCTTTAATGCACATCACCTCAATGCAAAATGGAGGTTGCACAGAGGTGACAACAAATTAATCAGTGTTGGTCAACCTTAAGCTTTCACAAAAAAAAAAAGAAAAAACACCCTTTGGGTTTGTTTCTGTTTTGAAGTGATATCTTGTCAGGCAACTTTGCATGTGTGCATCAGTGTCATGTCAGTCAAATCAAGCCCTACATGCTTAGCTTTTCACAACCCACAACAAAACATCTGACACACTTTATGTCTGGAAGTATCTGTCTTTTAACATCCAACAAATTTCACCTGTCCCCATAATTCAGCAGCAGGCTTTAATCTGCTCGTGCTCACATCTACAAAGAGACCTGTTCACCTCACGTTTATGCAATAACATAAGAAAGCAGCAGAGCTAAACTGCCTATTCATTGAAAGCAGATGTAAGGGATCCATTTCCTACTATAATAAGAGGTAATTACAGGAAAGAGAAGCTGTGTGCAAATACATCCAGGTGTGACAGTTGAGCAGTGAGAACGCCTCAGGTGTTTGAAACTATCTCCAGGTTCCTCAGTGAATGACTCAGCTGTGCAAGGTCAGCATAAGCTCAATGACCTTGAAGAGAAACAATAAAAGGGGACGAAAGACAACTACGAGTCAGCTTTCCCCAGCGAGGTTCTAACCCTTTGGCTGAACCTGTGGCAGCTGAGTACAAACCCGGCCGCTTCTGACAACAATGATGCACATTCTCCAAATGAAAAAAGACAATCACCTCCTCACATTTTAATAAATCATTATTAAACGGTTCAAATCAAAATTCAGGTGAAGTGCCAGTTTTTTCTTGCCCAGAAGGCTTCACATCAAAATGAGTAATCACTGACAGCAGCTGTCCTGCTTTAGGACATAAAACATGTTCCTGTATATGTAGGAAATGTTAGAACAGATAGTTGTTACTCCAGGATTTTTACTTGAAGTGGATTTCTGTTAAAAGCATATGAATTCTTACTTGCTTTGATAGATTTTATTAAATATAGCATAATATTGTCAGGATGATGACCTGGTCTAAAAGTGTCTTCTTAATCTCACATCTCACTGTCATCTTAAAACTACTCCAATCTCAATCATCCACGACATGATGAATCCCAAACAAGAAATAAACTGAACTTTTATTATGTACTTGAAAACATTTTGCTTCTCATCTCAGTAGCTATCAGTTAAAAAAACTGGAGCGTGCATTCAAACTTTTTAATGCATGAGAAGCTGCTTTAGATTCACATACAGGAACAAAATCCTGCTCCTCACAACGGAAACGTCTTTGTTTGCTTCTAACGAGATACTTTGGTCACATGCATGAAGGTGTTAGAGAGAAAATGACTGCGTATCAGGCTTAATGCTGCATTGTAGGTTTTAGTCCTCTGAAAGGAGCGGGACCTGAAGGAGAGCGAGAGAGGCTACAAGAAAACACCCTCTGGAAGCATCAACGTTCACGCTCAATAATCCAGGTAGAAAAATCCAACTAAGTTAAGTCAGGTCCTCTGGACGGTTTCTTTTTTCCACGTTTCAATGTTTTAACCTCTGGAAACGTTAACGATTTTTCAATGTTGATTGTGGAAAAGTTATTTGTTTAAACTGTAATGCTGTGCACATTGACGCCGCTGTAGTTTCCATGTCAGGTCAGCTGGTGCTGTGATTTTTGTGTTTCAGCAACACATGCATGCACAGACAATTCACTTTTGAGCATGAAAAAAGTTGCATTCAAAATGGTGAATACAGGACCGCTCATTAGGATCGAGGACAAGGTCGGGTGGCTCCTACCAGTGGTGTAGTCTATGTGATATGCTGGTATACAAAGTATACCCACTAGAAAAGCTTGGAAATTTCAGTATACCCACTTAAAAGTGTCCAAATGACACGAGCCCATGTCACGTATCATTGCCAATGATACGTGACATGGGTCATGTCATTGTCAACACATTTGGAACGTTTTATAGACACATGGAGTTGGTTCAACCTGTTTTTTGTATAATTAATACTTCTGTACTTACTACTTAATACTTGAACATGTTTTGCTTTGATACTGTTTTATAAAACCTATAACAAAGCCTACAAAAACCTACAAAGCCAAATGTTGTGCAAAGTTTGTTGTACATTTATTGAAATATAAGCATCAGAGAAATTTTGACATGTTCAATATGCTTAAAAATTAAAACAAATTAATTATATTGTACTAACCAGTGTACATTGGTTTATAAGCACAGTACACCCACTACAAAAATGTAGACTCCACCACGGGCTCCTACGCATTGGAAATGGGAGAGTATACTGTATTTAAGCCTGTCCAGTAATCCACGGATTCTGGAAAAATGTCAAAGTCAAAATTAACTAATTTTTTTTACAAATAAATACTGTATGTCATTAGACCCACAGGTAGATCTGTTCAGGAGTTCACATAATTAAAAATTTAGCTCAGAGCAAAAATATATTTTACAGATTCTTGCGCTAATTGCCAAAATTAAAACTGTAAACTGGAAGGAAATAAAACTACCAATCACAACTCGGTGGGTGCAATGACTGAAACTGATCTACGCCGTGGTGTCCAACTCAGTTACAAAAGTGGGCCGAAATCACTGGTAGGCACAGAACCGCTAATCCGCTAACAGTGGAACTAACTTTCCATTTAGCAGATTAGCGTTTTAGCGGAATTAGCCTCTGCTACATTTATATCTGATAAATTAAAGTCTGCAGTTTTTTTAAAGATAGTTCTCTACACTGAAAGCATACAGGAGAATAATGATTTACATGAAGCAATGCTGTGCTATGCTATGCAGAGCTAAGCAAAGCTAAGTGCCATCTCAAATTCCAGCCTTAAATATTTTGCAGGTGTAAAAAAGATTTGTGACCTTGTAGAAAAAATGTATGTGTAAAAAAAAAAAAATCACAAATTACAGAACTTTTCTACGATGTTACTAAACTTTTTTCATAATGTTCTGTTTATAGATACAAACCCAAAAACTATGTGTACAAGTTTTGTCCTGGATTTTCCTCCTCTCAGCTGATTAGTCAATGTCATGTCAATCACAAATTAAAGACCCAATTAGAGAACAGATGGGTTTGGCTGTTTTGTAACTTGTGATTTTTTTTTTTTACAAACATCTTTATTTACAAAGTTACAAATCTCTTTTACACTCACAAATCTTTTTACAAAGTCACAAATCTTTTTTTACACCTGCAAGATATTTTAGGCTGGAACTTCATCCCATAGCCATCCAGTAAATGACACCACCCTCCCAGTGCTTCACCTCATATCTACCGTAACCAGACTCTGACTCATGGTTTACAGTTTACAGCCAGTAACAGACTTTACCATAAATGCCAAACCAGAACAGGAAAATAACATGAAATACCCATTTTCACACTCAGAAACATTGTAAATAATCAGAAACACTGTACGCATAATTCCTACCCAGCATGCATTGCAACACTGACAATCTCTGGGATGTGACTCTCACATTATTTCACACATCTTTACTTTAAAACAAATTTATTACTGAGAGGATATTGATGACACGCAGCAACTTTGTAGTTAGTTTAAAAAGTAGTTAACCACAAAGAGGATCCCTAAAGTGAGTAAATTCATTATAGTAAAAGACATGAGGGAGACGTCCGACACACATTGAATGCATCACTCCGCTTCAGCACAGCGAAGTTCTGCTCTGCATCTGCGCAACTGGTAGAGCTGCTGCCTCTCAGCGAGCAGGTCCTTGGTTCAAATCCCGGTCCGGGGGCCTTTCTGGGTGGAGTTTGCATGTTCTCTCCGTGCGTGCGTGGGTTTTTTCCAGGTACTCCGGTTTCCTCCCACAGACCAAAAACATGCATGTTAGGCTGATTGGTAACTGTAAATTGTCCTTAGGTGTGAGTGAGAGAGTGAATGGTTGTTTGTCTCTATGTGTCCCTGTGATGGACGGGAGACCTGTCCTGGGTGTACCCCGCCCCTCACACAGTGATTGCCGGACATGGGGACCGGCGACCCCCGTGACCCAAAATGGAAGAAGCGAGTAAAAGATAATGGATGGATGGATGGATCTTTGGTTCTGATGGACGGGATTAATTTCAGAAAGCTCACCTCTGACTGAGAAATGGACGCTTTACTTATAATTTATGAACTGTGTTGAGTTGTGTTCACTTACAACTTTGTCACATTACAGTCTTAGTGTCAGCGACAGCAGTGCATGATAAAAGTTAGGACTCCGATAATTTTTTTAAATCTGTTTAGCGGTTTAGCATTAGTCAACCTAATTATTTTAGTTAGAAAATTAGCAGTTAGCAAAGCTAATTTTTTAGTTAGCTGTGCCCACCACTGGTCAAAATTAAAAACTTGGTCCAAGCCATGAGCCAGTTTCAGTCAATACATTAACTCAGGTCTGATACCTGACATCTTTCCTTGGTTGTGCGTTCATCAACTAGAGTTTTACTGGTCTCATTTGACGTTCTCTGTTGCTCTTTCCACATCAAAATCAAAGATTATTGATGAATCCAACCTTTTTTCTGGCTTCAAATTTAACCGTCATGACAAGTGAATGGAATGAAGTCAGACTGCAAGTCCGCATCTGAAAATGGATACCTTAGAAGAGAGGTTGAACTGTGGCTGTATCTGGAGAAATGCTAAATGCATTACAACAAAATACGTTAAAACATTAATGAGCTTCTCTGTAAATGACACTGAATTGTTGTAAACTCCTCTGATAATGTTTCCCTTTTTAGCCCATTTTGTAATTTTATTTAATTCTCCTCTTGTAAGTAATAAGGTGCTGTCAATCAGTGTTCTGCTCTGTAAAATATAATTAAATAAAAAAGGGGGGAACATTTGCTATGAACAATGGCTCCTGCCCGTCATTCTACCATTCAGCAGAAAACAATTCTTGCAACACATTTTAAAGTGCCTACTCCAAAAACTAACACTAAACAGAAATGTTTTGAGTGACAGAAGGAGTGCTGTGCTGTGTTCATACAACTTTTTTATTTTCATAGGCATTAAACCAGAAGTCTCACCTCCGGGCTGCAGAAATACAGAAACCAAGAACAGATCAAACTGTGGTCTCAATCAGTGATGTCTGAAAAACAAATATGAACAAAAGACCAACTTTGATCTTTCTTTTTTTTTATCTCACTCAACCTTTCTGTTTTTTTTTTTTGTTTTGTTTTGTTTTTTCTTATTCCAGCAATGGAAAAAGCTTCGATGAAACACCAGACTGAGGCAACCAGTGTGCCCACAGGCAAGACTGCTGTGTGTGCCAGAGGATCTGAGTACAGTCTGACATTTGTGCCAAGCTGGATGCCCAACATGCCCACAGCTCCACCTCTTGAACTCATGAGTGGGTCATAATAAAGACTCTCCAGGTGGTATCTAGTTGAGCTTTCATCATCCAGCAGAAGGAGCATCCTCTGTAGGTTCACAGTCCAAACACAGTAAATCATACATGCCCTCAATTCGAGGGAGGAACCATTTAATTACCCCTTGCTAAGCAATAATTGCCTCACTTAGCTGGGGCTGCTGCCCCTGTGTGAAGTAACAAAGAAGGTCTTTCATGATTATGGATAAAACATCAAGAGGAAAAGGTTTCTCCTTTAGATTACAAAATCAATAAATCTACCTCATGTTGAAAAGACGAGATCAAGACTAAAAATCCACAACAGGTCTAACGGTGTGAGGTCAAATTAACGGCGCTGAGTTTAAAGAAATAGCAGCAAAAGACAAACGGGGCAAAAATACTGTTGCCTTTACATATACACTGGTACAAAAAAGGCATTTTTATTACCTGCTGCCAAAATGTGAAAGTAGAAAAAATGTTTTTGCCCGTCTTTGTGTGTGTTTGGGTGTCTTTGGATCTGCTACCTTGTAAGGCCCATTGTTCCAACTTGTGAGGACCAACTGCTCCTTGTGGGGCCCAAAACCCAGGCCCCATAAGAAGAAGTGATGTTGGTGGGTCAGAGCAGTGATTCCCATCCTGGGGGGCAGGACCCCCATTGGGGGAGGGGGCATTGGAGAGTACTGGGGGGGGGGGGGGGGGGGGGGAGGGTGGTGGGGTGGGGGGGGGGGGGGGGGGGGGGGGTGCATAATGTGTCTGCTCAGAGGTTAGAGGTTGTAAAAAATATCCATTTATTGTCTTTGTAACAACCTTAGAAAATATGCTTTAATTTTTAATTATAATGTTTGAAATTTCGATTGCTGGACATGGATGGATGGAAATTTCACCAAATCCTGATAAACACTGAAGAACTGTCATTTTGGTTATGTTACAAATTATTTTAAAAACTAAAATCTGTACTGTCACTTTAAGAGCGCTTTGTTAGGACATCAGTACTGTGTGACCGGCTCTCAGTTGAGAAGACGTACGGAGAGGTCTTGGTTAAGCTCACATTTATTAAATATATAACATAAACGTAAGCACATGCAGTTGTGAATGTTTAAATGTGTAAAAACACAGAGTTGTCATTTTTCTAACAGCATAAGTACATTTTTCTCTAGTTTAGAACATACGTTGTTAGTATTCTTATTGGTGAAAGTTGGGAATGCTTTCAGAAGCAGTTGTCAAAAAGGCCCCCTGACATGAGAAAAGCCTTTGGAAGAGCAGGCAGTGATTTGCACAGAGCCACACAGAAGCATCTTTTGAGTGTTCCCTTTTAATCACTAAGGCTTAAAAGCTGCAAAATATTGGAGAACAACTTCTGAAACCGGCCTGCCTGAAAATTGCAAAAATCAGCTGCATGATAGGATTAGGACAATATTTTGACAAAACTACAATTTCTATTTTTTTAAGACTTTTTTCTTAAATTACTCTGTTGTTAGTTTTTTTTTAAAGAAAAGTTATTTGAGTAATTCTTAAAACAGTGTTCTTGTAGTTGTTATTTCTGTTGTACCAGTTTACACCTTTTACAAATAAAAGTTTGTAACTATTTACTTTATTCTTTTATTATTTACTTTATTCTATATTTACTTATGTAACTATCCATCCATCCATCCATTATCTTTTACCCACTTCTTACATTTGGGGTCACGGAGGTCGCCAGTGCCCATGTCCAGCAATCACTATATGAGGGGCAGTGGACACCCTGGACAGGTCGCAGGTCCATCACAGTTTATACTATTACTTAAAATATTACTTATAATCCATCCATCCATTATCTTTACCCGCTTATTCCATTTTGGGTCACGGGGGTTGCCAGTGCCCATGTCCAGCAATCACTGTGCGAGGGGCGGGGTACACCCTGGACGGGTCGCCCGTCCATCACAGGGACACATAGAGACAAACGAGACAAACAACCATTCACTTTCTCACTCACACCTAAGGACAATTTAGAGTTACCAATCAGCCTAACATGCATGTTTTTGGTCTGTGGGAGGAAACCGGAGCACCCGGAGAAAACCCACGCATGCACGGAGAGAACATGCAAACTCCACCCAGAAAGGCCCCTGGACCGGGGTTTGAACCAAGGACCTGCTCGCTGAGAGGCAGCAGCTCTACCAGTTGCGCCACCGTGCTGCCCATTACTTATAATATTACTTATAATATTTACTTTATTCTCTTATCACTTTGATAAAGATTAATCTGAATGAGTTTTGGGAAAGGGGAGTAGCGAGGGACTGGGGGGCGGGTCAGATTGGCTATGAAGTAAGAAGGGGAGTCTTTGAGGAAAATAGGTTGAGAATCACTGGGTTAGAAGTTTGGTTTAGGACTAAGGTTTGAATTGAGGGTGGGCTAGGTTTAAGGTTATGTATGTACTGGTAATGGTTAGGTTCAGTGTCAGGGTTAGACTATAGAAATCAATGAAAAATGAATGGAAGTCAATGCAAAGTCTCTGTAAAGATAGAAAGACAAACTTGTGTGTGTGCACGTGGCTAAAATATCACATGAATCATTGGAATCAAGTTAGATTAAAACTTTCAAAAGAAATCACTAGATGTACATTAACAACTAATCAACCTTTAGAGCCAACCTGATTCAAAATGGCTGCCACAGCCAATTGACCTTAAAAACACAAGTTGACTATAACAGAGTATAAAAGTCTTTGACCTGAAAATTGGTGTGGAAGTGGCTGAGACTGATCTCCAACACATATTCAGAGTGCTTTCATAACAAACAAGATCTTTGTTTAAAATGTTGCCATTCATCTCTGGAGGTAATCAGAATTCAAGATGGCCACCACAGCTGTCAGACATTAGAAAACACAAAAATGTCTTCCTCCATTGTCTTTCAGCTGCTTCTTCGTCAGTCGCCACAATGAATCATCGGCAATTTCAATCACCTCCCTGCTGGAACAATGGATGCAGTCAGTGTTAACCCTTACTCATTTGGAAGGGCTGCCGTTCAACCTGGTAAGGAAATCTTACATTTGGATGTCTGTTTTGGCACAAGTTTTAGGCTGAATGCCATTCCTGGTGTAAACCTCACCATTTATCCGCGCTTGAGACATGCACCAGGTATCCACAGTATGTGCACTTCCATCGCCTGTAGTTCAGTCAGTTTTACAGATATGTGCTAAGATTTGATGTAGCTGAACATCATTCATAACACAAACTCTGAGCGTGACATCTTTCAATATTGCATGAGACTGCATGTGATGTTGTTTTCAAGGTTCGACCAAAACAGCAACAACAGCATCATTTTGCAACTGAAGAGTAACTAAAATTCAAGGGGGTGGGCTATTTGCATTCCATCAAGGAATGTCAGGCTTTTAAACAGCAATGAAAAGTGCAAATGTCTAATAAAATGTTTGACAATTTTCCGTATAATATGCAGTGTCAGAAATTAACTTTACATTTAGTGTGAATTTTTTGTCTCAGCAAATGTCTCAGGTTTCTGTGTCTACTATTCTCTGATCGCAAAGGCAGCAAATGGTAATGGACTGTACTTAAATATCACCTTTCTATCTCATCAAGACACTCAAAGCTCTTTACAACAACATCTGTGTCCTCATTTATCCATTCATACAGCACTCTACTAGATCTATACAAAGACTAATCAGTGCTTTATCAGATTCATACACAGATGGGACAAACATCAGAGGCAATGAGGGGTTCAGTGTCTTACCCAGGGACACTTCAACATGTGACTGCTGGTGGAATCAAACCCCCAACTCCCACATTGATTGGAGGAAGACTGTTCTAACAACTCAGCCACAGCCACACAGCAACACTCGAGTACAGACACAAGTTTCTTAGACTAACTATTTAGATGACTTATTCCATTGAACGAACAGATGTTTGGGTGGAGAGAAAATTACACACAACCTCTTTGGCCTAAAACCACAGACATTCCCTTTGCTTTGGCGGCTGTTGTACAAGTCTGAACTTCAGCCTGAATGGGCCTGCCAGGTACTTCCAAACCTCTGAAAACATTAGATGTCTAATTATATTAGTCACCAAGGAGGTGAAGACACTTCTATGTTCCTTTATACTTAGTTGGCAACAAAATTCATAAACCAAGAAGAAGTCTGCCATTTTTCACTCAGCTTCTTTTAGACAGCGATCAGGACACGCTTCAAAATGATGTCTTTGAGAATAATCAGTGAGCTCTGTGATAATGGTTCCCAGCAGGGTCTATGATTTCAATCAGATGAAAGGCACAATCAGCCAGCATTCCTTTATCCAAAGCTTTATATTAAGATCTGCATTATTCACACAAAGACAACCGATGTGCCATTACTAGCTCAAGATCTTTTTTGACGCACATCTCCTGGTAGACTCCATTGGAAACATTATGAAGAGGCTGAAGGAGGGGTGGCTGAAGATTCATCTATGGTGGCCAAAGCCACCAGTGACTACCCCCTGGCTTCCACTCATCAGGATCAGTCACTCTGTGCTGCCTCAGACGAGCAAAAAAGAAAAGAATAAGAAGCATACCTCTCTTCTTTTTGGCAAGGTAACTTCTACCCACTTGAATATCTTTCACCAAAAACATTAGGTTTACTTGCATTCCCTGTTCCACCCCAGTCTAGAAAAGCACTTAACAACTAAAAACATTCAACTGAAATCCATCAGCTACGTGACACTGGAACATCTATTGCTTGTATTGCAATAAATGAGCAAAACCAGCAGAGTCGGGGTTAATTATCAACAATTACAAGTTGTTTACATTCAAACCTTGGCGAGTGCACTTCAGACAGTCTTCAGAGATGAATACTGAGTCAGTAAAATATTCCCCGGATGTAACCAGCGTCAGAGGGAGAAAAAAATGAATCAGAGACAGACGCCTGGTTAAATATGATTAGGCAAAATAATTTTTCTTATTTTCTTCTTTTGAAAACAAACAGCAACTAAAAGCTTTAAGGACGAGCGTTGACAGAAGAAGAGAGAATAGACATTTAGAGGTGGAGAACATTAAAAAGGCTCTCACACAGTGACACAGCAACAGCATATGCCAATGTTTGGAAAAACACACAATGGTGTACGGTAAGTCACAAAGGTTGGGTGTAAGCTTTGAATAACTTACCAGCACACTGATATACAATGACACAAGTTGTACTCTTATGCTAGCCAAAATAATTGTACATGCATAAAATTTTAATGTATGAGGACGTGTTGCTGATAAGGTGGGTATAAGTTACAGACATGTGACAGGAAAGTTATACATAAGTTCACACACTTTGCATATAAGTCACTCATAATCAGACATACATCAAAGACCAGCTGAGCAATTGTGAAGTGTACGAGTAACCATTGCTAACCTATGAGCAATTTAGTTCTAACATCTGTAACTTTTATTAGACGTTTCCACAACGTATATCAACATATTTGACGAATAGATGACAACTTCCTGAAAGTGTTTATAACTTACAACTAATGTATTTGTCAGCATTTTGGGGTTCAGTGATATATAAAGTAAATATGATGAGCAGCTCATAACTGCAGGGAGTGTGCGAAGGTGATGAGAATGAAGTTTGCTTGAGTCGACCATGGCCCCTTGCTGCCTCTTTCTTAATGAAACATTAGTTTAATTTCTACCAAGGCATGTAGATCTATGCAAAACTACAAACTGCCGTTTTAAATCTGATGTCACCTAATCATGGCAACACACTTCAATATGCTATGTATAAGTTAATCATATGTTCCACTAACGTAGATCATAAGCTCTGCATAAATCAAAAACATTCTCATACACTTGTATAAGTTATGTATAAGCTGTGGACATGTTAAAGATAGGTTACTCATGGTTATATACTCATTTAACTTGTTAGCAAAACAGTATACGTCCAAAAGCGCCTTCCAGTTTTCATTCCATCTTCAGCGTATGCCAGTGTGTTGGACAAAATGTTCATTAGTCAGCATAAGTTGTCTAAAACATTATAGTGTGAGAGGGCCTTGAAGCAAAAGTTGGTGCCAAGGTCATTTGAAGGTGAGCCGTGCTGAGATACTCTGAACTTTAACAGAAGAATTTCCATAACTTATCGCCAAATTTACTTGTAAACAAAGGCAAGGAATATTTGCTGTTATCAAATCCGTTTTTGTTTTTACAAAAGCCATGATGAGTTTGAGTTACATTATCATTACATTACTTTTTGTGTGACTACAGTATATACAAACCTGTAAACAACCACGTTGGATAAGTCGCCTGCTTTTGTCACATCAAAGTTTCAGAGAATTTGTCTGCAGGTAAATTTTTCATTCTACCGTAGATTTGTCTGAGAACCAAGCGCTCAACAACGAGTTGCACAAGAAGGTTATATCATATATTAACAACATTAAAATACACCTGAATATTTTATATATGAAGGTCTATTTGAGCAGTCTTCAAGCTTTAATTTTGTTGTGATATATACGTTTATAAAAATACGTTGAGCGTGTTAATCAAAGACTTGTTCCATTATGTAACAGTTTGGCACATGATGGGGAATATGCATCTACCAAAGCAGTGAATCTGAAATGAAAAGGCTTCCAGCCTGGCAGCTCTTCTTGGCTCAAACACACTGTGATGGAAATTCAAAAGTCATGCTCTGAGAGGGGGAAAAATGAGAACAAGGGCTTGTACTTTGGTATAATTAGGTTCGGGGGAATTCATTAATCCTTAGTTCCAGACTGTTCCTTGCCAAGTTATGGAAACTTGTGAGAGTTTCTGAGCAGCTTTGCAGCTACACTCAGTGACCAGCTGCCAGAGACTTCAAGTGAAGCACATCACACTGAGCAAACAGAAATGAAATCATGAGAGAAAAGCCTCTGTTCTTTAAATGTATGATAAAACGCCTGAAGATTCAAAAGAAGAAAAGAGGAGAACTGCTTTCAGTGTAAGTCGAACAGGACATCTGGAGTGTGCGCAGGAAAGCCTGAGTAAACGTTGCTTCATGGGTACAGGGGAAGTGGGCTTGTCTAGTTCTGTAGATAATTCCAGGTTTCATTTCCACTGCAGGCCCCGTCACCTCAAAGCAAGGTCACACGACCACCTTCTGTTTGACGTCTTTCTGTGTCCGGTTTGCTTTTCCGTCCACGCAAGGATTCTTCAGGTACAATGGTTTTCTCTCAAAAAACGTGCATAATGGGTTAAGTGGTGACTCTAAATTGTTCCTAGGTGTGAGTGACAGAGTGCAAAGTTGTTCGTCTTGTTTGTCTTTGTGTGTCCCTGTGAAGGACCGGAGACCTGTCCAGGGTGGAGTTCCCTGTGACTCGGAAAGGAAAAAGCAGGTAAAGAAAATGAATGGATGGATGGATTTACGTGCAGGACTGTGGCTGCATTGATCAAAGAATTCAGATCATCCATCCATCCATCCATCATCTTTACCCGCTTTTTCCTTTTCAAGTCATTGGGGTCACTTTTCTCATGTCCAGCAGCTAAAACAGCAAATTGCTGAAACCTTTTAAACTAAAATACAATTATTTGCTTCATAACTTGAGGTCAATACTATTCTCAAATTCTGTGGTTAGAAAAAATGTATTAAATGCCAAGAATTGCTTGAAGGAGAATACAAAGTACATATCACCTGTTGCCTTCATGCCAGAATATTAAACTAGAGTCGTCTTATGAGAAATATTAGTTTGGTCTTATCTTTACTACATAATCTTATCTGATATGAAGAGATGTAAATTGTCACTACTTCTTTGTCAAATCTTGGCTCTGTATCTGTAAAATTAACCGAGTTATGTCAATTTTTGTGTTGGCTAATACTGATCAGCTGAGTACGGTAGTTGCTGCTCTACATGTTTAATATCTGAAAGTTTCATTAAAATTTGTCCAATGGTTCAAGATGTTTTGGTAACAGACAAACAGTGGGTGGCACGGTGGCGCAGATGGTGGAGCTGCCGCCTCTCAGTGCGAAGGTCGCCGGATCAAATCCCGCGGTGGGACCTTTCTGGGTGGAGTTTGCATGTTCTCTCCATGCATACATGGGTTTTCTCCGGGTACTCTGCTTTCCTCCCACAGACCAAAAACATGCATGTTAGACTGATTGATAAATCTAAATTGTCCCTAGGTGTGGGTGAGAGAGTGAATGGTTGTTTGTCTCGTTTGTCTCTATGTGTCCCTGTGATGGACTGGAGACCTGTCCAGGTGTCCCCCAACTCTCGCACAGTGACTGCTGGACATGGGCACCAGTGACCCCCGTGACCCAACAAGGAAGAAGCGGGTAAAAAGATAATGGATGGACAAAAAGTGTTGACTTCAACAAATGCAAACGTTTGAAGCAAAGATCTTGCACAATGAGTAGCTTGGGGTACATGTTGCGAATGACTCTCAGCTCAACCGCACCGTTTTAGCTCAACATCTACAAAATTGGCTGCGTTAAAGCCAGTTTTGTGTTTTCTAAGTTCAGCTGGCTGTGACGGCTGAGTTGCCTCCAAATGTTAATCAGTTATAGATCTCAAACCAGTGATCAATTCCTGAAAGTTCCATTAAACGTCGTTCAGTGATTCACAAGAAAATTTGCAAATAGGCAGACCTCACTCCCAATAATAATGGCACATTTTTCATCTATAAATTTTTGTAAAATTTATTCATGTTTAAAATATGTGTTAGTGATCAGACTCAGCTAGTAACACCAAATTTTATCTCAAACTGATTGAGTTAGAGCCACTTGTGTTATTAGGGCTCCGTTTGCTGTGATGGATATCTTGACTAAAGGTAATCAGTTCTATATGTACATCCAGCAATTACTTTCTGCAGGTTTTAATACAGTGTACAACATGGCTTGGGAGATATTTAGGTAACAGAGAGACAAACAACCAAACACAAAAACAATTGTCACCTTCGTCTTTCGACAATGACTGTTTCACCAACTCAAATTTGCACAACTGTGAGATTTAAACAACCATAAAAGCTACCGGTGACTGAGCCGAAAGAGAGAAAGACATGAGATAAAAACATCCAGAGAGAATTCCTCTGAGACTACGAGTTTTACTGTGTGTGTCTATATCAAAGAGAAAAAGTTGTTATGTCTCGTGGGACGGCAGCTGACATGATAACATAGACCAGACCCATGCAGCTCCTCTGATTCTCCTGAGGGCCTCAGCAACCTCACAGAAAAAAACTCAAGTGAAAAGATCTAAACCCTGTAGACCTGAGGCAACATGGCACAGCTGCTTCAAAGACTGAAATCTGGTGCAAAAGATATCACTTCATAGAACAGACAAGCTGGTTTCTTTAGGATCTGCAGCCGAGTCGTTCTTTGACAGCCCAGGTAATCAGTGCATGTCGGGGGGAGGGTGGTGTCTTTACTGATGCTGTCACAACCCCCTCCAAAAGTAATGAGTTATATACATTTAACAGCTTCATAGTGATTCAAGCAAAGGCAATCCAATGAATATTACACTGCACAACTTTTCCACGTAACATATTTTTGTTTTGCAACATTTTAGCACAGAATGTTTTGCAACCAGCCACAGATCTTGTTCCAATATCCTCACTAAAGTTAAACTGATGAGGCATAAAGGTTTATGAAATGGTGTCTTTAAGTGTTTAAACAGTGTTTAACATTTTTTAGGGAAGTTGTTTTAGATGGCTGTAATTCACTCTAGAATGAGTCCCTGGTCTGACAAGCTATTCATTTTAATTGACAACACTACAGTTTTGGAAACAGGCTGTCAGAACCTGGTCAGGTAAAACAGTCACAGCTCGCTGTTTCAACCCTTGTCCACCCACCCCTTCAGAAAAAGTTCCTGCAGTCTGTTTTTGCAGTCACAGTTTTACTGTAAGCATTTGTTGGTCCTCGACACGGAGAGAAAAGGGTCCATCCATCCATGCATGTTGTGAACGTGATAAATAGAAAAATAAGTGAGGCACCAACTTCCATTTTGGTGTGGCAGCATCTAAGCATAAGAAAGTTCCTTTAAAAAAATGGGGATGCCAAGTCCATCAATCCATCCATTATCTTTTTACCCGCTTCCTCCATTTTGGGTCACAGGGTCGCCGGTGCCCATGTCCAGCAATCACTGTGCGAGAGGCGGGGTACACCCTGGACAGGTCTCCAGTCCATCACAGAGACACATAGAGACAAACGAGACAAACAACCATTCACTCTCTCACCTAGGAACAATTTAGAGTTACCAATCAGTCTAACATGCATGTTTTTGGTCTGTGGGAGGAGTACCTGGAGAAAACACAAGCATGCACGGAGAAAACATGCAAACTCCACCCAGAAAGGCCCTTGGACCGGGATTTGAACCGGCAACCTTCTCTCTGAGAGGCAGCAGCTCTACCAGTAGTGCCACCGTGTTGCCAAGTCAAAATCCAAAATGGCCATCCATGTACTGTATGTAAACTGGCTGTCCCATCATTTAAGAAACTATGCTACTATAACTAACTAGTTTTTATATTGCTTAGAAGTATTGTTTCCTCAAATGATTGGGGTGGCTGAAGATTAACCTATGGTGGCCAGGGCCACCACTGGCCATCCCCTGGCTCTGCCATTGTGCCTGATGGTGGATGGTGCAGGAAGAGGGCCACCTGCATCATGAAGGACCCCACTCACCCAACACACACAAGATTTGCCCCGCTCCCCTCAGGAATGAGGTTAAGGAGCATTAAAGGCTCCAGTATACTCGCGCTGACCTTTTCCTCCGCGGACACTGCGCACATTGTTCGCAGACGGTTGAGACTTCATACTTGAGCCTCCGCCCTGAGCGGCTGCAGAGCAGCTCCACAGGCAAGGGGCGTTTACCTTCGGGACAAATTGAGGTTGCCAATTGGTCATTTGCTGACAGACTTACTGGAATGATTGACAGGTCACACAAAAAAAAAAAAAAACGAGAGCTGGCAGCCCCAGCTGCAGCGGTGTTCTGTGTTTATATGTTGTTAATAAAAAGATCTAAAAAAAATTTAAAATACAGGGGGTACTGGCCCTGCAGCCCACACATCAGACCAGCCCACCAGGAAATCTCCAGACCCTCCTGCAGCCACGCTGGACCTGATTTTAATTATCTCGTGACAAATTCCTTCATTTCTCACATTTCAGTCATGGAGTCAACGGAGGAGGTGGAAGAGATCACTTGCCTCTTGGAAAAAAAAAAGAAAAAAAGAAAATGCCATTAAATCAGATCAGGGATGAAGAAGGGGAATTTAATACATTGGTGTCACATATAAAACAGTCCGTCACCGGACAGTTTATTGTGCAACACAGAGTACAAGTACGTGGACGTAAAAATTGAGCTTTGTGAAGACATGCCCTGCGGGCGTCCACTTCGACTCTAATCTGGTACGTGCAGACCTCCGCGAACTGAAGTATGCCCGACTATACTGGAGGCTTAAGTGTAGAACCACTAGACTGAGGAACAGCTTCTACCCTGAGGCTGTTAGACTCATGAATATCTAACCAGGACAATCACTGTGAAAAATCACATCATGTTGCTGCTGATCTGTTTCATGTTGCTGCTGATCTGTTTCATGTTACCATGTTCATTCATACTCATCTGCTCACACAGACTCATGTTTGTGCTGCTGTTCGACATATTGTTTTTGTACTTAGTGCTTAGTGTATTTTTAGTTAATCTAAAAAAGTTAAATATGGTCCTCTGGACATTCAAAAAGCATTCAAACATTCAAAAATGGCAGGTTGGCTTTCTTGGACTGTGAGGTCTCAGTCACTGATAGAGGACATTTGCAAACTGAAGTGTACCACAAACCCACCCACACAGACCAGTATTTGCAGTTTGACTCCCATCACCCTTTGGAGCACAAGTTAGGAGTCATCAGGACTCTGTATCACAGAGCAGACAGCGTCCCTACTAACTCAGGAGCCAGGCAGAAGGAGAAATCCCACACAAGACAGGCTCTAGAGCAATGTGGATATCCTAACTGGGCCTTCCTGAAAGCAGAGAAGAAACCCAAACAGGACTCCAGTCAGCCATCAGGTGAAAAGGAGGAACCCAGACCCAGACCAGCGGTCATTCCATATGTTGAGGGAGTATTAGAGAAACTGAGACGTTTATTTTCTAAATATAACGTCCCAGTGGCTTTTAAACCCCAAAATACATTACGGCAAAGACTGGTTCATCCCAAAGATCCAGTCCCCCGGAACAAACAGAGTAATGTTGTGTATGCTGTTCAGTGTCAGGAGGGTGATCAGTCTTACATCGGGGAAACTAAGCAGCCACTGGCCAAATGGATGGCCCAGCACAGAAGATCAGCATCATCAGGCCAGGACTCTGTGGTCTACACTCATCTCCAGGCCAGCGGTCACTCTTTCAGGGATGAAGATGTTCACATCCTGGATAGAGAGGAACGATGGTTTGAGAGAGGAGTAAAGGAGGCCATCTTTGTGAAAAGAAATTGTCCATCGTTAAACAGGGGTGGAGGCCTCCGGGTTCAACTGTCCCCCTCTTACAATGCTGTTATTGCTAGTATCACTCAACCCTCTGTGAGTAGTAAACAGCCATCAGTGTGCTAATGATCCATTGTTAGGCTGATGGTCCTTCTTGAGCATGTGATCAGCTGGTTTTGGTTGTCAGCAGCAAAACTGGTTGATCCACTCTGAGAAGGTGCTATTTAAGAGACTGAGCTGAATACAGCACCTCAGACTGAGAAAGTCTTTTGGATGGAAGACAAAACGTTTCTAGATTTTTTTTGTTTAGGGAGTTTTGCTTTGTTTTGTTTTTTTAATGTCCAGAGGACCAGATTTAACTTTTAGATTTTTCTACCTGGATTATTGAGCATGCATCAGGATATTTTTAGTTAATGTTTTTCTTAGTTCATATCTTAGCTCTTATTACTGTCTTACTTTTTACCTTTTATTGTTGGATGTAACTGGGATCCTGTGTACACAATTTCATTCCACCACATGTGGTGGAAAGCCAAATACAGAAACTCTGACTCTGATAAAACTGCTGCCTTCGCTGGCCAGGATCTGTCACTCTGAGCTGCCTCGGGTAAGAACAACAACAACAAAACACCGCTGTTTTTATACACAGTGTAATTCAAAAACATTATGGTTTATTTCATTCTCTGTTCAATTCCAGTCCAGAAAAAACACTCATCTAAAAACTACAAATATCCACTATTCAAATCCCTCAGCGACGAGGACATCGGCGTACCACTTGTTGTTTAGGGATTGCATAGCAGCTAAACTGATTGACCCAATTTTAAATTTAAGTTTGGCTGGACCGTTTAAGATAAAATAATAGCTTGTTAAAGTTTAGTTCATTCATCAGTTTTCTAAAACGTACAAAGGATAACGGCTTAAAGTGTCAGTTAATCAAGGGTCTAAAGAGCAGCAGGTTTGTGTCGGTTCAACAAACAGAATCAATTAAAATCAAACTGAGAGCCAGTGTTTGCTCTGTAGCTCCTTTGCCTTGATTCACTAGCTATGTTTACATGCGCAAAATTCTTTGACCGGATTGAAATGTTTGCAGATTAAATAATTCAAATGTATTGTTTACATGGGCACAATCTGTTCATGGCGAGTGTTTACATGCAGCGGGCTTTGTTCTGAACAGCAGTACTGACATAAACTCTAACTCTCCTTTAAACTCTCCTTTAAAAAAAACAGAAGAAGAAGTTCTACTTCCGGTTTACTTCTGGGATAAATGTAAACAAACCTGAGCACCAAAATGGACCCTCGATAGGTTTTAATGACGGTGGAGACGTTACTGCACTCTCTGACTGAGCTGCAGGTAATACAGATCATTTTGAGCTCTTTCAAAGTTTCTTTTAGAAATGAGTCGCTCACCGACCAGTTTTACTTCCCCGACATGCTAATATTATTAGCATTAGCCAGGCGGAAATGACAAAGATGCACATGCGCAGTCAGGTCAGTTGTTCACCATCAGATAAAAACGAACAGATCAAATGTTTACATGCGCACCGTTCGGGTTATGAATCAGCATAAACCACCCGTTTCGTTCTGAGCACAAATTATTTCGGATCACGCTGAATAAAAAAAAAAATAACCCGAACGTGGCGTTTACATGATGCATTTTTATTCCGAACGGCCGTTTGATCCGATTACTTATGTCCATGTAAACAGACCAAAGGACATCCTACAACCAGTAAAATCATATTTACCAGCCACCCTCTGTGGCAACAAGGCTCAAGAAGCATCTTTGTTGATTTTGTCTCTTCTTACAAAGAAGAAGCAAAAATGGAAGCCTAGTTTTGTCTGACAGGTAAGGACTTGCTGTGCGTCAAGAGGATGTGGAGGCAAGACATAACGCTGGTCTTTGTTCCATCACTGAGAAATGATCAGCACTGATAAGACAACAGGGGGTGATTCATTAAAACAGTTTACAGGAGTTAACCCTGTTTTTTAAATAAAACAAGGAGGTGACGTCAAACAACAACCTTTTACTTTCATGAAATTCCACAAAAAGTAATCTATTCTGTTTTCTATATCTGTTTTTGGGGCAAGCTCACTTGGAGAAAAGGGCAGCGACCCCCATCAGACTGCTGTGTACGGTGGGAGGGACCATACAGGACAAAGCTGCAGCTCTTTATTGGAAAAGGTAGAAGTGACTTCAAGTCAATGACTCGAGCCAACGGTAAAGTCAATCGGCCAGGTGCATAGATGGATCCCTGTCAAAGGAAGAGTGAAGTAAAATTAACTTAGCATTCCAATGAATCTCCTGTAAGTGCAAGGCAAAGTACAGCTAGTGGGAAAAAGCTGCTAGAAGATTGAAGTAGACTGTTCAAGATGAGGAAATCTCTAAGAGTTGACCAGTCTATTACAAGTCTTTTGTTCTTTGTTCGCGTAGAATCCGTACCCTGAAGCCCCGCAATAAGTGAAAAACTACGAAGTAGGAATACAGTAGTTCAAGTAGTAAGTAGTAGTTTATTTTAGTATTTATCTCTATATATATAGATAGATAGATAGATAGATAGATAGATAGATAGATAGATAGATA
>NC_056508.1:12888410-12928255 GCF_014905685.2 Nematolebias whitei
GATAGATAGATAGATAGATAGATAGATAGATAGATAGATAGATAGATGATAGATAGATAGATAGGTGTTTTAAACCATTCGCACACGCAATATTCTAAACAATGTTTCTAAACTCTAAACGCTCTAAAAGAGCACAGAACGTCGTGATTTCAGCTCTCTGCCATCTGCAAGCGCTCTTGGCCACGCCCACTTCATCGCTCTGCGGGGAACAGCTGATCAGCTGCAGCAGGAAGTTTATCCTGCAGTATGGGCTGCACAACGGTGCAGGAGGAAGCTTTTTTCTGCAGCTCTTGGCTGCTCAAATGTGCAGCAGCTGCTAAATAATTTAAAATAATTTACTTTAAATAAAAATGCCATGCTGACCGTGTGGCTCATCCATCAATCAGCCAATTGTGTGTCATGTCCAATCTTATTTTGAAAAACCGTGATAGAGCAAGTCCGCGATAAATGAACCGCGAAGTAGCGAGGGACTACTGTATTCCAGTATGTCTTCTTTTATGGGTGGGGGTTGATTAACTTAAACATGACTATTTTTATGTTTTAAACACTTCAGGTGACAGTAAAGCATCCTTAAGACAGCTCAGGACCTTGTTTTGAACTGTTAGCTCTGTGGCATAGCTTTGCATCTGATAAATAAAGAGTGACACGTGCTTTGATTTTAGGCCTTCTTCCTTGGATGATGGCCTTGATACATTTTCCACAATCTACACCTTTAGAACTAAGGATGAGCAGTGAATTTGAACCTTGAGACATTAAAATGTACAAATTCAAGAAATTGTGATATTTGTTTCTCCACCATCACCAGATATAGAGAATCAAAATGTTCCCTAACTGAAAAGCCTATAATAATCCAGTGTTTATTTATTACCTCATAGTTTATTTTGAAAGGATTACAAAGTGGAAACTATAGTCACGGGTAATCTACATCTTTACTGCCAGAATATTTGTGCTGGGATTTATAGAACTGGCAAAAATAAAGGGATATAAATGTCCACAACTTTATTAGCAGTAATTTATAATCCGTGATTAGATATGTTGAACATGTTGTTCTGTCTGAAGTAAAAAAAAAAAAAAGACAGTTTAATGGGTTTAAAACGCACCACTTCCTTCAAAGGAAGATTAAACTTAAACTGTAATCCACAAAAAGCTTTGAAGATGGCACTGTGCAACAACCCAACTAATCTGAGGACAATATATTTATGGGACCTTGTGGTCTGAAACAACATCACATGAGTTCTTACTGTGGGGGGGTTAAATGTGTGCAGGGACTGGAGGTGTGACTGGAAAGAGTGGGTCTCTAGTTACAACAGGCCATCCTTGGTACGAGCTCATGTCAGCACATGAACAGCACTGCCACCAGCTGAGGTGCAGCTGTGTTTGGAGTCGGCTCTTCTGTCCGACACGGATGCGATGTAGGGCATGAAAGCACAGCGCAACCACAGCCAGAACGCACACACTACTGTGGAGTGAAAAAATGTTGGTTTGTGTGTGTGCGTGTGTGTTACAGGCAAAAATGGTGAGATAAAACAAAGGGTGATACATTTTACTCCTCTTTAGGACTTCTCTATAGTCTAACTCTGAAATTCTGCACACGTTACTTCACAGTCCGGCTTTAAAAGGGTTATTTTAAGAAGATGCAATAATGTAGTGCGTGTTTTAGTCCATGCTCAATAATCTAGGTATACAATCCAACATTTTTCAGTAAGGTCTGGTTTGTTCCACTTGGGAGTGAGCTGTTGGGGGAAGAATCAGTATTGTGTTGTGTGTTTCCTTGACTGATGAAGCCTTCTGGAACAAAGGCGAAACGTTTCAGCACAAAAAAAAAAATAAAGAAACTGTCCAGATGACCTGACTGAAAAATGTTGAAAAACTAAGGAAATTTGTGTTTGGTAAATCATTTCTTTGTTGCAACAGTTTTTGGTAATAAATGTTGTGCTTTTGGAAAACCAATTTAATTTCCATAAATGGCGTAATCTGATTGTAGGTACATGTGAGCAACTTGTGGCAAAACCAAATACATTGAGCGATCTCACTCAACATAGCAAGACGTCACCCTCAAAGTACTGTATCTTGTGGGTGACTCTCAGCTGCTACTACAACACATTTGAGCTCAATTTCCATAAAACTGACTTGAGTTATAGCCATTTTTGTGTTGGCTAATGCCAATTAGCTGTGGCAGCCATCTTAAAATACACTGTCTCCACTGTGGATGAACATCCGGTGATTGTTTGCTGAAGGTTTCAATAAAATCGCCCAGTTGTTCATGAGATTTTGTGCTAAAAGACAAACAATGTTGACTCAAATAGGTAATAGCAACATCTTAAAGAAAGATCATCAGTTAGCACTTGGAGTAAAAGTCGGGGATGATACTGAGCAACTATCACACTCAATTTTGACTAAATACCTGTAAGATTGACATCTATTTTTTTCTTTTGTTGAAAGTTTAATTAAAATTAATCTACTGGTCTTGAGATATTTAGCATAAATGGCACACACACACAGAAAAAAAAATATCATCCACCTTTTGCGGGAGGGGTGATGAGGAGGGTGATAAGTAGTATTCTAATTAAAAATAAATAAATTGTGGGATACAATGAAGTGGCTGGAGCGACTACTGATGCACATTTGCCATATACTCAACGCAGTCTCCATCATAAACAGTAGGTGTCCCTACTGAGGAAAAAGACAACGCAACACTGCAGAAACAGTTCGACAGAGAATACGCCATTTATACAGAAAATGATCATTGAATGTGCATCATCAACTCATTAACCTTTTGATCCAACCTAATTCAACATGATCCACACACAGAACTGACCTTAAAACACATAAAAAATACTCAGTTAACTGTAATTATCAATCAATCAATCAATCAATCAACCTTTATTTATACAGGTAAATCCCAATGAGCCTCGAGGACTCATTTACAAGAGAGACCTGATTTCAACAAAGAAAGATGACAACAATGGACAACAGCAACAACAATAAACAGTTATAAAAAAGCATACTACAGGTTTTTTTTTTTTTAACAAATAGGATGGCTAAAAGGAAAAGGTAACAAAACAAAAAACAGCTAGATTCCAAGACAAATGTAGAAAACTAACAACAATTATACTGCACTAGAGTTGCATTCAGGCCTAAAACATCCAACCCGACCCGGCCCCAGCCCATAGCCATTTTTTCCAAACCCGACCCGATTATTTAATTGTAATTACAGGCCCAAACCTGAAAAAAAAAAAATAATAATAATTGAGCTTTTACTGCTTTTGTAAGAAAACCAGTTTGATATTTTAAAAACCTTTTTCAAAGAAAGGAAGATAAAGATTTTTTGTTTATTAACAAGTCACCAAATGGATATTAACATACAAAATGAATTGCCTAAAAAAATCCACTGTAAAGACAGGCTACTATACAGATGAGCAAAAATACTTATAATAATTATTTGGAAAAATAAAAAGCAAAGCTATTTTAATTGAACGTGCTGCTCCTTCTAGATGCTGCTACTTCCTTCACCGCAGATGACAGCAGGTGTGGAGATGCATGCAGCCGGTGATCAGGTGATCCATCTAAAGCTTAACTGGACAATTTTTTACTTCTTTCAACCGGACGGTCAGCGGACGCGTGCGGCTGATGATCCCATTGTCCATCTGAGTTTAACTGGATTTTTTTTTTTTTACCCCTTTCAACTGGCCTGTCGGACCTGCCTCCTCCTCAACAAGTAGATAAACACAATTTTATATTTTACATCCTTATTTAGTTTTCTTTGTGCTGTATGAGCCGTAAAACCGTATCAAAAGTCTGAGACTGACCCAGTCCGCCCATCAAGTACATTATTTTGGCCCAATCTGGCCTGAATTTTGTGTCGGGCCGGCCCGGGCCTGGGTTAGAAATCACAGCTCTATACTGCACTAAATCTGGTCGTGTTTGAACTGAGTCAATCGCAGCACACACTCCAAGAGCTACTCATTGCACATAATAATAGCATTGGAGTCAACCTTGTTTATCTGTTAGCAAAATATTTTATAAACCAATGAGCAGACTTTATTAAGTCTTTCAGTAATTGGATGTACATCTCCCACTTTTTATCTTTCGGAGTCCATCCAATTTAAGATGGATGCCACAGGCAATCGACGTTAGCCCGCAAAAATGGCTACAACACTTTCAGTTTTATAGACAATGTCCTAAAATGTGGTATGGTAGTAGCTGAGAGTTCACTATGCTTACTCAGAGTGACATCTTGCGATAATGCATTCAATTTTTCATGACATTTGTCAAGATGTGACCAAAACAGCAACAACTCTCACTTTTCAACATGTTACTGTAAAATGCTGCAGGCGATATTCTTTAAGCAAAGCTAGACTTTCAATTGTTGATGCTTCTGCAACATTTTTCTAGAAACATCTCTTTGTGTTTTTTTGGACAGCATAATATTGAATGCAACATGCTGCACGACTAGTCGAAACAACACCAAGGTGCTCAAGCTCCAAACATCCTTCACTGTAACATCTAATCTAAAGCACCCTGCCAGTCAAGAGGAAACAACATCCAGACATTGTATTTAGAAGGGTCAAACACTTCACAGCTTTTCTTAAACCTGATTTTATTTTAAAGCAAAGTTTTTATAAATGTATTATTTTACAAAACAAATAATAATAATATATGAAGTTAAATGACAGGAGCAGTGAAAGTCCAGCAGAACATGATTGATAGCTCAGACTTATTAAAAGTGAAGTTGCCTGAACTGTGTGAGCACAGCCAACTCTGGCGGAGAATAATTCATAAATCTTGTTGAGCTGTGAAACAGAGGCAGGTTCACACTCCTCACCTCCCTGACCTCTGTACTGGCCCTAATCACACTTCACTGCAGAGTCAACAAATGCCAGCCTGACAGCCTGCACTCCATATGTGCCAATGTGCTTGATGAGGGGAGCGAGCCAATTCAGCGCCGTGGTGTGCCATCAGCTAAGACGGTGCATCTCCTGGGGCCATAACTCAACAATGCAGTGTTTACTGAAGGCAGTCGTCAAGCTATTATGTCAGTGGGTCTTAGGGGAGGGGTGTCTTCTACTTTTCAAACTGTTGAGTCGTGTTCAAAGTGTTGAGCCTCTCCAGACTGCATCAACTCAGAAAGGGAATGAAGCCCAGGGCACTTGAGTCTGAAATAGCAAATCACCACAAAGAAACCTCATGAAGTCCACCCAGAACAATATAAAATAAAAGCCTAACATTCCTTGTGGAAATACACGTCGCCCACCGTCTTTCATGCCAGCAGTTTAGACTAAACTCATCTGATACTATTCTATGTCATTACAGGTGTGAGTACTCCTGTTGGTAAACTGTTTCTTTTCAAATGATGATGCTAAATAAATCCTGTTTGAAGCCCTAAAGAGGGCAGGTCAGTTAAAGTGTTTTAGTTTTTACTGGTCCACCAGACTATGCTATAAAAAAAGTCATTTAACCAATTTCTTTCTAGAAATATGGCTGATTTTGTTTATTCCCCAAATTATTGACAACCCAGGGTCCAGTCCAGGAAGCAGAGTTGTAGTCCTCCACCTCTCTGCTGCTTCTCCTCTGTTACCCACCCACACCCACAATGAAACAGTGTCAACTCGCCCACGGCTCAAATTAAATAAACTAAAAATCAACTATAAAAATATAAAGCATAAAAATCTTTAAAATAAACACAGTTACTTTACCAGAGCAAACCCATAAAATCATTAAATGAGGATTACTGAACATCAGATCTCTTTCCTCTAAATCCCTGTTAGTTAATGAACTGATAACTGATCATCATATTGATTTATTCTGTCTGACAGAAACTTGGCTACAACAGGAGGATTTTGTTAGTATAAATGAATCCACTCCTGTTAATTATTTAAATTGTCATGTTCCTAGAACAACTGGCTGTGGTGGAGGAGTAGCTTCTATTTTTCAGTCAGGATTATTGATTAATGCCAAACTAGTTATTAGTTATGATGCTTTTGTAGATGAACAGATGCTCAGATATATTCATCAATTAACACGGATTCCTCATTTTTCTGAACTGAATAAAACGTGCATTGAATTTAATGAAATGCAAACGTGAGACGTCATTTATATTTGACCCATCAAAATGAATGCGGTCATTTATTTACAGAATCAAAGTTTAACATCAAACATTTACATTAATTTGGCAAATTATGAAAATAACAACATAAGCGATCAATCAGGAAAAATCATACGGCCATGATTTTTCCGTTGCGTCACCACAGACATTTATGAAAACTGTACAATTATGATCTTTTACCCACACGGATGTGGATGAGCACTTTACACAGACATTTCTAAAATATCTGGAAGAATATCTACTTGATAGAAAGTTTAAAGATGGGAAAGAAGTTTAGAGGGATTAAAAGATGGGGTTTGAGGGAGTGTTGACAGAACGGCACTCTCCGGGCTTTCTTCAGCTTTTCCTTACAGTACACTTAGGTGGTGAAATCGACTCTTTTACCTGGAGATGTCTCAGGCGAGATTCCGTTTAACGCGCCCTTCAGCGTCTCCGTAGGATGCTGTTACTCCTCCGGAGTAGCGGCGAGATTCTGTTTTCCCACAGCTCACCTCAGTGGAAAATGTTATAATCCCATGAAACTCGGAAGAGCTCTGTTGTCATGTCAGGATCTTCCCGGCTCCCAGAACTGGGCTTCTCCGCACAGAACTGAACAGAACTGAACTCAACCGAACCGAGTAGAACCCTCACAGAACCCTCACAGAACTCTCACAGAACTCTCACAGAACTCTCACAGAACTGGTTAGACCAAAAAGTACCGACATTTTAAAGAGCTGTTTTCCCGGTTCATCTGGGAGTATTCCCATTGGCCAGAACCGACCAGACGGGGTGTGTTTTGTGACGTAAAAGGTTAGAATGCAGCAAGAATTGTTATGGAAAGATCAGAAATGTTCTCACAGACAGAGAGAGTTTTGTTTTGGCGAGTTTAAGAAACAGGTGCCAAAACCCCCTGTTGACGTCTGAGAGGATATAAACAGGACAGTTGTTCCAACGCATGTCTGCTTCACTCCTGACCCTGGAAACGTACACTTGCTCATTCAAAGGCAGAAATCAGAAAATGCATAAAAATCTGTAACAGACCTCAACATGAATTCTAACTTTGCATGAGAATTAAAAATCATTACACAGTTAATAAAATTGATTAGTTCACTGCAACATCTAAAATGGTTTGAACTAAGACACTTTGATTATCAACATTTGTAAAATAGTAATGATAATAAAAAGAGAGTGTTCTTTCACTTGATTATCAAGAAAGAGAGTCTCAGGATGGGTGAACCTGTATCTCTGGATTCAAATCAATGAAATGACAGTTTCTGTCCCACAAGGTTCTTAAGGTCAAGGGTTTTGACCTTAGGCTTAGTCGTGACACCAGATTAAGTTCACTACACTTTTGCATCACTGTCCCTCAGTCTTTCTCATCCAAAATGGAAATCAGAAAAGCCACTTTTACTAGTTGTTATATATCGTCCACCAGGCGCTTACTCTCAGTTTTTGTCTGAATTCTCAGAGTTATTAACTGACTTACTATTAAATACTGATAAAATCATCATAATGGGTGATTTCAATATTCATATAGATGTTGAAAGTGATAGCTTAAACATAGCCTTTAATAATTTAATAGACTCATTGGGTTTTACCCAAAACGTCCGCACATCTACTCATTCTTATCATCACACTCTTGACTTAGTTCTGACCTATGGTATAGAGATTAAGGACTTGGTAATAGTTCCTCAAAATCCTATTCTGTCTGACCATTTTTTAATAACCTTTGAGTTTACATTAAATGACTACACAGTCACTGAGAGTAAATTTCATCTCAGCAGGTGCTTATCAAAAAATGCTGTAACCAAATTTAAACAGTCTCTTCCATCAATGTTTTCCTCTGTCTTGCAGAGTAATGCATCAGAGAACGGTGACTTAGATCATCTAGTTGATCATTTTACAACTTCAATGCAAGCTTCACTTGATAAAATTGCTCCACTGAAAAAGAAAGTAATCAATCAGAGGAAACTGGCTCCTTGGTTCAATTCTGAGTTACGCACTTTAAAGCAGGCATCTAGAAACCAGGAGAGAAAATGGCGCTCTACTAATGTTGAAGAATTTTATTTAACTTGGAAAGATAGTCTGCTAACATATAAAAAAGCTCTTTGTAAAGCTAGAACTTTATATTACTCATCTTTAATAGAGGAGAATAAAAATAACCCTAGGTTTCTGTTTAGTACTATTGCTAGACTAATTAAAAGTCCCATTTCTGTTGAGCCATGTATCCCTACAACTATAAGTAGTGATGACTTCATGAGATTCTTTATAAATAAAATTATTTCAATTAGAGAGAAAATTCAAACCATCCTTCCTTCTACTATCTCTAGTCCCCTGTCAAATGAGACAACTTTAAAAATTTTCACTAGAGCCTGATTTATGTTTGGACAGTTTTTGTCCTGTTGAGCTCTCTGAATTGTCAAAAATAATAACCTCATCCAAACCATCCACATGTCTGCTAGATCCCATCCCAACCAGACTGTTTAAAGAGGTATTTCCCCTAATTAATGTCCACATTTTGGATCTACTTAATTTGTCTTTAATGGATGGTTATGTACCACAGCGTTTTAAGGTTGCTGTAATTAAACCTTTACTTAAGAAGTCTGACCTTGATTCAGAAATTCTGGCCAACTATAGACCTATATCTAATCTAACTTTCATCTAAAAAAATCTAGAGAAAATAGTTGCAGGTCAGTTGCGTGAACATCTACAAACAAATAATCTGTTTGAAGAGTTTCAGTCAGGGTTTAGAGCTCATCATAGTACAGAAACAGCACTAGTAAAAGTAACTAATGATATTCTCATGGCCTCAGACAATGGACTTGTGTCTATACTGGTCCTGTTAGACCTCAGTGCTGCATTTCATACAGTTGATCACAATATTTTACTACAGAGGCTTGAATATGATATTGAGATTGCAGGAACGGCTCTAAAGTGGTTTAAATCATATCTATCTGATAGATTCCAGTTTGTAAATGTAAATAATAAATCTTCTTCATACACCAAAGTTAGTCATGGAGTTCCTCAGGGCTCAGTCCTTGGGCCAATACTCTTTACTTTATATATGCTTCCATTAGGTAAAGTTATTAAACAGCATGGGATACATTTTCATTGTTATGCTGATGACAAACAATTGGTCAATTAAACCCAATGAATCCAATCAGCTACTTAGACTACAAGCATGTCTTAAAGACATAAAAACCTGGATGACTCTTAATTTTCTCCTGTTGAACACAGACAAGACTGAGGTTTTGATTTTTGGACCTGAGCACCTTAGGAATGAATTTTTCAGTCTTTCGCCCTCTTTAGATGGCATTGATCTGGTCTTCAGCTCTAATGTTAAAAATCTTGGTGTTATTTTTGATCAGGACATGTTTTTTATCCCCCACATTAAAAACGTTACTAGAACCTCCTTCTTCCACCTGCGTAATATCACTACAATTAGAAACATCGTATCTAAAAATGATGCAGAAAAACTGGTCCATGAGTTTGTCACGTCTAGACTGGACTATTGCAATGGTTTATTATCTGGATGTCCAAATACATCTTTAAAATGTCTTCAGTTGATCCAAAATGCTGCTGCCAGAGTCTTAACCGGAGGATTTAGTGGGAGAGATCATATTTCTCCAGTTTTAGCTTCTCTTCATTGGCTCTCTGTCAAATCCAGAATAGATTTCAAAATCTTACTTCTAACCTACAAAGCTCTAAACAACCTGGCTCCATCTTATATTACAGATCTTATTGTTCCATATTTTCCTAACAGAGCACTTCACTCTCAGACTGCAGGTTTACTTGTGGTTCCTAGAATTTACAAAAACAGAATGGGAGGCAGATCTTTCAGTTATCAGGCTCCTCTCTTGTGGAACCAACTGCCAATCTCTGTCCGTGAGGCTGACACATTATCCAGTTTTAAAACTAGGCTTAAGACTTTCCTTTTTGCTAAATCCTATAGTTAGGGTCGGCTTGGGTTTCCTGAGCTGTCCCTTAATTATGCTGCTATAGGCTTAGACTGCTGGAGGACAAACTGACCACAATTTTCACTCTGCTACTGTCTTTACTTACTCTGCTCAACCTGTTTTGTATTTGTAATTATTTTTTCTATCCTTAACATGTGTTGAGTTTTTTTTTTTTTGTCTTTCAGGTACACCTGGACCTATACATGGACCTACCATTCTGTGTTCGTTTGTCTCTCCTTTCTGTCCTCTCAAAGCAGCTGGTCAAAGCAGATGGCCGCTTGTCCTGAGTCTGGTTCTGCTGGAGGTTTCTTCCTGTTAAAAGGGAGTTTTTCCTTTCCACTGTTGCCACTGTGCTTGCTCAGGATGGGAAACTGCAACAAAGCCAAGATTCAACTTGTCTGCTGGATTCCTTAGATAGAGAACCTTACTAATTGGCTTTTATGTATGTGAATGTTTCTGTAAAGTGCCCTGAGACAACTTTGTTGTGATTTGGCACCATATAAATAAACTGAATTGAATTGAATTGAATTGAATTGATTTAAGAAGTCTCTTGGGGTCTCTTGATGTTGAGAAATAATAGAGTTTGAGCTGTTCTGGTCAAACCTTAAAAATGATTTTATGCACTTTTTCACACAATATTGTGACGTCTTGCAAAATCTGTTAGCTCAGTGTAATGAATGATACTCGGCTACTGTCATGTTAAATGTTACCTTCATATTTGTAATATTGACTGAGGTAAAGCCCTTTTTGCTCTGGCTATGGCTAGTTAGCTGTGGTGGCCATTTTGATATGAACTGACTCCAAAAGTGTAGATGGAATCCAATAATTACTTTTGGAGCACACTAGCTAGCAGCTCTCTGCTCCACACAGAGGGCTGTGGTAGCTCGGTGGTCTGTGGTTGCGTCAGGAAGGACATCTGGTGTAAAAACAATCACCAAGTCTTCGTTCGACTTACTTCACTGTGGCAACCCCTGAAGAAGGGAGCAACCAAAAGAGAAAAAAAAAATCCAATTATTACTTTTGGAGAGCTTCGTTAAAGTTGTAGGAATACACCAATACCGCAATCCAGAATCTGTCCGATATTGTGCATGTACTTGTACTCATAAGTGTGTTCCAGTACCACAGTATTGTTATCACTGTACAGCAGCAAGGCATTCTCCTCACAGTAGAGCTGTCAGGTGGTGGAGGGGGAGCAATGTTAGCCGTGTGAGGTTTTTTTTTGAGTTGGCTGTCCTGATCCACTCTCCTTACCAATTGGTGGCAATAATGGTCTATAAAGTTGTTAGCTAACCACAAGTTACAAGTAAACACCGCCAGAAGAAGAATCCAAGCGGAGGTATTTCAGAGTAAACAAGGATGACAGAAGTATAGCAGACACCAAATTATGCTCAGCAAAGTTGTCAAGAGGAGCGCTTACTAGCACTTTTAACAGATAATTTGAGATGCTGAGTTCCAAGAGTTTGATAACAGCAACAAGAAACAGCTACAGACTCTCACTGACCTTTTTACCATTACTAATGCACTTGTTCAAAGTCAGTAATTTGCAGTGCATTGTGGTCTAGATAGTTTCATGCCTAATTCCGATTTGTTGAAATACGATTTTCATATCTACTGGTACATATATTTCAGCTATGCTCTGCAGTCATTCCAATACCCAGAAGCATTTGCATGGTGCTATCACAACATAAAATACTAATAAAACTACTTTATAAATACATTTGTATATAAACATAAATAAAAAGGAGGTGTAAGGAACAAACAAAATAGAAATAGCCAGAACAGCCATTTGTCCAGAAATAGCTACGACCCAGTTAAAGCATGACAGACAGATTTTGTGTATGCACATTAGTGACTGTAAAAAGGTGGGTCGAGCAGAAGAGAACTCTGGGAACTTATGGTCCTGAGCTTCTCGACAATCTTACCGCTCACTCAAACGTGCTTTTTGAGAAGAATATTGTTGTTCTGCTTTGTTTGGAGAGCTAACATGAAAAGTAAGCTCCTCTGATTTTTAAACACATTTTCAAAGTAACTGATGAAAATTTGGTACTCTGTATCTGACAATTACTCATACATAAGTACTTGTACTTGATTTGAAAAAAAAAAGGCATTGGTGCATCCCTAAAAATGTGCTGAATGAGATATTTGAGATATCAGACAAACAGGGTTGACACCAAGAGTTAATGCCAAAGTTTAAAGCAAATATGTCATGAAACGTTGTGTTCAGCAGGGCTGAACGATTTTGGAAAATATTCTAATTGTGATTTTTTTTTTTACCTCAATATTGTGATTGCGATTTAATATGTGATTATTTTTCTGTGTCTTCTTCTCATGTATTTTTCAACAAACAAGCAATAAATCTGTTTCAGTTGTAAAAACTGCACTGTTTTCAGCTCCGCTGCAACTCTGTTTCTGTATTTTTTTGTGTAGCTCCAGGATAGCAACTTGGCTAACGTGTGCATGAGGTCATTCTGTACCACTTATCCACTGTTTATCAAAGCTGTAAACCCAGGCTTGGTCACTACCGTATATTAATGGGTATCATGTGTTTCGCTATGAACTCTGTTATTGCTCGAGTTATTTCTACGTGCCATTTTGAATTATGTTCATACGGAGTAATACCATCGAACAGTTCGGTCAGTGATCCCTGTTGGCTGGTACTTTGTCTACTTGAAGTTGAAGCACTGATTGTTGGCGTTCTAGCCATGCAACCATCGTAAATGTTTTTAGGTGGGGTTTTTTTTAAGTGTTGATAAAGATTCATGGTGTTACCTCGAGAGGTAGCAACAGCAGCAAGGCAGGTTCTGCACGATACATGTTGTTGTGCAGCGTCTTCTTTTTTATAGACAAAATAATTCAAACAACGTGCTGCCCCTCTTTGGAACCAAACTTTCAGACGTATCGGCTTCTGTCGAGCCTGACGCCATTGTGCAACTGGTTAAAACGCAGTGTTGACTTCTCCCACTCACTTGCAAGTCACGTAACCAGATCATGTGACCAGTCAAACCGCAGCCTTTGCAATGAGAAAATCTCAATTTATCATATCGCGATATTAACGCAAATGCAATTAATTGTTCAGCCGTAGTGCTCAGAGTAACCATTAAGGATTACTGTCAGCTACTACCACACCAAATATTAGCTCAATATCTGTAAACTCACTGTGGTGTAACCATCTGTGTGTTTTCTAAGGCTGATTAGCTGTGGTGGCCATCTTGAATTGGCTTGACTCTAACATTTAGTAAGATGTACAGTAGATGTGTATCCAATAGTTACTTTCTGTGTTTCATTAAAATTCATCCAGTGGTTTAACAAACCCACACATACAGGTAAAAACATTATCGCCCATTTTCCTGTGTCAGAGACAGAAAGAAATCCACACCAATGACAGAAACCCCTCTGACGTTGTAGACATAGGAACCTACGCTGCCCTTCCCCCAGCCCCAATCTAACCCTTCTCAAGTCAAGAGACACTTGTGACAGTCTATACTGGGAGAAACCTCTGTGTCAAAATCTGTCGCCAGAAGATCTCGTGGTTGTTCTGGGGCTATTTAAAAGAAAACTAACTCTTCCCTCTGCGCTGCTTTTAATAAAGTAAGACCAGGAGCTAATGCCACTGACATTTATGAGCAGCTACTGTTAGTTTTTATACTGAACGTAAAGCTGTAAAAGTGCCTGACAGGGGTAACTCCACCCACCAGTGCTGCAGGTGGCTCACAGTAGGATCCTGGTACTTTTATTGATGCAGAGCTCCAACCCATGTCTGCATTGACTTGAGTAGATGTGCATGATCCTTGCATTCCAGCAGTGAAGGAGGAGGGTCCCATAGTAACACCAGTACATGTGCCTAATTGCATAAAGAGGCAGTCAGCCCACCGTAGTTCAAAGTCATAATGCAAGAAACAGATGCTTGTGGTTCTGGCTAATTCAATTTTGTAGCTATTGTTGGCCAAGCAGTCAATCACAGCTGTGGTGCAAGTGTGGAGGCCAACCCCTGTTACCCTTCGCTGTCAGCACACAACAGATGATGGCAGCCTTGTGGGGGGACTGGACAACTTTAGCAAACTGATGAGACTGAACATGCACAACTTGATTGGCCTTTAGAATAATGCATCTATTGTCTCAACCTTGTGCAATGGATAACTTTATTCAGACAAAGATTGCCTGTGAACCCCACAGTGGATGTTAAATGTTCCCTGTAGTCGTAAAGTTTAATACTATAGTGCTCCACATGTTAAGCATACCTGCTATTGTGTACTTTGGATTGGGCACGTGAAAGGTTTGTGTGTTCTGTCCCATCATGCAGAAAGGCTTATCTTCAAATCGAATCGGCGCAGCGGTGTCACAGATACCTCAAGCATGACGGCTCTTATTATAAGAGGACATAAAGGTTGAGACACCAGACAGGATTTATAAAGACTGGGAGGGGGCAGTTTATTCCCAATCATATGCTACGTATATGATTCATACAGCAGATATAGACGAGTGAAGACAGCAGCTTCCTTACACTGGACAGTGCATGAGCACTATAAGCTGGGTGTGATGTTATATTTATAGAATTAACAAGTTTTCCTAGTTATTTATACTTGAGTACAAATTGGGGTAAAAACAGTCTTGTTGTTTGTTTGTTTTCAGGTTTGGGCAAAAAGCTGCAACTTGTGCAGTTAATGTGCCCATGGTAAGAAAGTGTTTAACAGCGATAAAGATGATCACAAGCTACAGTAGCATGTTGGACAAACAAGTAATAAAACAAAAAAACATAAGAACTTTATGAAACTAGCTATAATCCAAGAGAGGCGTTCAATGGAAGAGAAGAGTGCAGGACATTCAAGCACAATTACTTCATTATTGAAACTGCAAGTCAAAACTTTTTCCTCTAGTTAAAACAAACAAATCTATTGTTTTGAAGGTGTTTAACTTCAAGTCAAAGCCCACTGAAAACTCTCTACATGAGGCTGTAAACTACGTTAAAGTTTGTCCAGTGGTTTCAACATGCTGAGTGCAGCCTGACAAAGTACTATGAATAGCTTGTTCCTATGGACAAACTTAGCCCTTCAACAGCAGCTCCTGGTTTGTCAAATTACCCCTAAACGCATCTTTCTGGTTCAAAGTGAATGTGTTTGAACTGCTCACCTGCAGAAGGAAAGAAGTGAAAAACAGGATTGAGTTTGAGGCAACGGGACAGAAAGGACCTGCGTGGTGGTGAATATTGTTTTATTCACTAATAACAGCGCAGCGACGAGTTTGAAGGAGAAAAGAAAGAGCTCACTTACAGAAACCAGCTGGCACGTGAGGATCAAAATAAGTCTCCAAGAGGTCGGAGTGTCCATTCTGTCCTCCAACAGGTCTGCTGCTGCTGGGGGGGTGGATTAAAACCTGGGTCCTTCACTCCCCCTGTCCACCGGAGAGTCACCTTTGTTCACGCTTCACTTCTCTGAATGCACGACCTCATCAACAGGTAACTTCCTCTTGTTTCCTGGGGGGCGGCGGGACCCTGGACCCTCCGAGCTGCTTCTTCCTCCTTCAGTCACGACTTTGAGTTTGAGAAGTGAAGTCCTGCAGGAGCGAGCGATGCTGGAAAAGTAAAAAAGGCGGAACGGGATCGAGGCAGAGCTGAGGGAGAGACGCCACCTAGCGCGAGACCCCGACACAACCCCCACTGGTCTCAGCAGAACACACCAGCATCCAGACAACTCTGGAAACTGGTAATAAACTGCCTGAAACCAGCTTTCATCTATAACTAGACATGCTGACAAACTGTCTGATAAGGGCTGAGTTCAAACTAATTAAATTATTTTTAATATAACTATCAAATGCTTGTGTATCAGGACTAAAAGATTTATAAGCAACATCTTGAATTTCTATTGGGGGTGGCACGGTGGAGCAGTGGTTGAAGCTGTTGCCTGTGCAAGAAGGCTGCAGGTTCGACTCTCGGTGTTTCTGAGTGGAGTTTGCATGTTCTCCCTGGTCGCTTGTAGGTTTTTCTCCCACAGACCAAACACGTATTGTTTATTTGTCATATGCAGGTTAACATGAAATGTTCAGGATGAGAAAAACTGATTTGACTCACTTAAAAAAAAAAAAAAAAAAAAAAACATTCAACAAGGGTACCCAAAAAAAAGCACCAAAAAGTGAAAAAGTAAATACAATATTTACAAGGTCCAAAAGAAAAGAAAAAAATAGTAAACAACAGCATGGTAGAATATAACGGTGCAAGTAGGACGAATTAGTATAAATATTTCAAGGTAGTAATATTAACATAAATGCACATGATATATATTGTTCATAACTAACATTAACTACATACACAAGTTGTGTGACAGGTTATTGCACAGGTGGCATAACGACGGCTCAGTGGTTAGCGTTGTTGCCTCACAGCAAGAAGGTCCTGGGTTCAATCCCCGGTTGGACCTGGGGTGTTTCTGTGTGGAGTTTGCATGTTCTTCTCATGCTTGCGTCGGTTTTCTCCGGTTACTCTGGTTTCCTCCCACAGACCAAAAACATGCATGTTAGACTGTCTTCAGGCCTCCCTTACAAAAGAGATCTGAGATCTCAGTGGGATTTGCCTGGTTAAATAAAGGCTAATAAATACATTGAGATGAATTATGATGGTAGTGACATACATGATACAGCCACATAGTGCAGCAGCAATAAACATATTAGGCGTCACAGATGTGGTTTAGTGCAATATGTTATTGTCGATTGTTCAGTATTATTATCAAGAGTTCAGTAATCTGACAGCTTGTGGGTAATAACTGTAGTCCACTGACGTTAAGTTGTCACATAGTGAGAGTGGATCAGGGGTGGGCACCATTTATTCTCCAGAGGGCCAAGTCATTCAATGTAATCGAAGGGCCGTATAGAGAATTGGAAAATAAATAGTCTATAACACTAATAATCAGAAAGACATCAAATTTACTTCCCCCTAAGACACAATGGTACATGCTCTATTCAACCTCTGCTCGACTGCCTGGCTGACATCAGGGACTGGATGGCTTTAAACTTCTTAAGTTTCAATGAAAAGAAGTCTGAAGTCATGTTGTTCCCTCCCAACAACACGATCACAAACCACTGTATCGACCTTTCCACTCTATCCCTGTCAGAAAAACAAAGAGTCACTAATCTGGGAGTGATAATGGACCCTTCCCTGAAACTTAACAATCATGTAAACATGATGGTTAAATCATGCTTCTTCCAACTGAGGCAGCTGTCTAAACTGAAGCCCATATTGTCCAAAAATAACCTGGAGACAGTAATACACGCATTCATTACATCTAGGATTGATTACTGCAATTCACTCCTGTTTGGAATCAGTCAGACCTCCATTGCACGACTACAACTGGTCCAGAATGCAGCAGCCCAATTTTTAACCAGTACAGGCAAAAGAGAGCACATTACACCAGTTTTGGCCTCACTGCACTGGTTACCGGTTCACCTTCGAATCCAGTTCAAAATACGCCTGCATGTCTACAAATCGCTGAACAGTCCCCCCCCCACCCCCCACCCCCCCAATCTCTCTGGTCTGCTACAACCGTATGTCCCACCACGTTCCCTGAGGTTAGCGGACCAATTGCTCCTCACAGTTCCAGGAACTCGTCTTAAGCGCAGAGGTGACAGGGCCTTCTCTGTAGCAGGACCAAGACTTTGGAATGAGTTACCTCTGCTTGTCAGACTGGCCCCCTCCCTCTCGATTTTCAAATCCCGTTTAAAAATTCACTACTATTCAGTAGCTTTCAACACCAGATGATCTGTGTTTTGAACCTGTACGCTCCACACTGGTTTGTCGTCATATTTATTATCTGCATCGATTTTATGTCTATATTCTGATTTACCTCATTTTGTATTTTGCTTCGTGTGTTGTCTGTTGTTCTGTCTGTACAGCACTTTGGTTGGCCTTGTAGCTGTTTTAAGTGCTCTATAAATAAAATGGTATGGTACATCTTTCGGGTTTGTTCTTGTTGTAGCATAGTGCAAGCTTGATGAAAATACGTCTCCTGGAGAAAAAGTCAACATTTAGCTGTATAATACGGTGGCGTATGAACTATGAGAAGGATAAAAACAAACAGATGCAAAAGAAATGAAAAAGCTGCTACCACCGATTCATTAGAGTCACCATGGCAACCACTCACCTGTGTCTCTCACTCCCTGACAGCACATCTAATAAGACAGACAGAAACACAGACTAGAAAGGAAACCTCAGACAAACAGTCACTGCATATGTATTGAGCATGGACTTTGTTCTCTAAGTGTAAAGTTTGTAAAAATAAGATTTTGTTGGCAAAACTTTCAAAAGATGTCACACTTTAATCATGAAACTCTCAAAAACACTTTCAAAATTCATAAAACATAAACTGTGATCATGTAAAAATCATTAAGGATGTTAAAATGCCAGTTCAGTCATCCATCCATCCATCCATCCATCCATTTTCTTTACCCGCTTATTCCATTTTGGGTCACGGGGGTCGCTGGTGCCCATGTCCAGCAATCACTGTGCGAGGGGCGGGGTACACCCTGGACGGGTCGCAAGTCCATCACAGGGCCGCATAGAGACAAACGAGACAAACAACCATTCACTCTCTCACTCACACCTAGGGACAATTTAGAGTTACCAATCAGCCTAACATGCATGTTTTTGGACTGTGGGAGGAAACCGGAGTACCCGGAGAAAACCCACGCATGCACGGAGAGAACATGCAAACTCCACCCAGAAAGGCCCCTGGACCGGGGTTTGAACCAGGGACCTGCTCGCTGAGAGGCAGCAGCTCTACCAGTTGCGCCACCATGCTGCCTCAGTTCAGTCATGTAAAGTCCAACTTTCTGTGACCTCGTTTCAACTTTAAATCATGTTTCCACTGTAAAACTATACAGCCGGAGCTGTACAGCTCCAAGGAGGGCTCGGTGTTCTCACTCGTTTCATTCAAAGCTGGTGTAATATGAACAAAAGAATACCAGCCGGATAATAAAAAGGCTGCTTCAGTGGCACCTTTAAAATGCAAGCTTGTCTTGAGTTACAGAAAAACAGCAGTGCTTTAATGATACGAGCACATTGGTATGAGACGTGTGCAACAGTCTCATTTAAAGGTTAGTAGAACTTTGTTGTCAAGTTGTTTTATCTGTAAAAATTGTAAAAACTTTGTAAATGCTCACAACATCTTTTCACAAGTCTGTGAAACTCAGATGTTTAGAATAAGAAGACTTCCCCTGGTACTGTAGTAGTTTTTACTTGTTCTTATCTGTGTGATTAGCGTGCTTTTCATGCCCTCAGGACACATTTTTAAATACTTCTCTTGGCGTGTTTCAAAAAAGATATGTACTTGGAAGTTACTAAAGAGATTACCAGTAATAAAAAGTAAACATTTAAAGTGTTTTACACTAAAGTTTGTTGAATTTGGTACAAAATAAAATTGTATTTGCAAAGTTTATGAAGCCAAAGCTCCATAATAGAGTACTGTAGCCTTTGCTGCTCTCTGCTGGTGTTATGAAGTGCGTTACATGGAAGTTTCCTCTGTGTTAAAAAAAAACAAGTTGAACACCAAAAACTGAGACTCAGTAATGAGTTCTGATCTATGTCCTTAACACATGCACAGAAAACTGTTGTGTACTGTCAGGCCTGGTTTGCACAGAGAGCCACACGTGTGTGTCTAATTGTGAAACTGATGCTTTTTTTTAGCAGCATGTTGTATCACTGAGTTTGGAAAGGACAGCTGTTGCCAATTAAAAGCAGAGCTCTGAATAGAAGTGGAGAGGAGCTGCTTTCATCTGCTGTCTAAAGAAGGCTGAAGATGAACACAGAAGGCTTATATCAAATTAAGTGAGAATGTTGTGCACGTGCCACCTGTCTGTCCCCCTAAAAACAGAATTAAAATAAGTTTCATGACTTACAGTGAAATTAATGTCAATATACTTCAAATGTGCCACAATAAGTCATTGTTTATTAATGAGGGATGAACATGCAAGAAGTCAAATATGGTTTTATGTAACACAGACAACTGGAGGAACTTTGTTTTTAATACAGCATGTACCGTGTTTTCCATAGTATACGTTGCATCTATTATGCGTCACCACTGACAACCTGGAAATGTGGGCCGGTGTTGTGACAAAAATCGATTGGCTGTCAAATGGCAGCCGTGAGAGTGTGCACAGGAGGACTTTAACAAGAATTTAAAAAGATAAGCACCTAAAACAATTATTTGTTTGCTTGACTTTATAGTAAAGTGTGTCTCAGTTGAACTTTTACTTAATAAATGCACTTCATTGGTGAAATTAGCTGCATTTTGCCTGGGCGGCTCAGTGAAATGAAGCTGATTTGACGGTTTCTCCAGGTGAGCTGGACGAAGGTGGCAAACTATGGCAAGCTGACTGTGTCATTATAGCCACTTTTACCTATTACATGACACAACGGCATGCCTTACTACTCGCGTGCCATTTAGCGTCTAAAAATGGTAGTGTTCAATATTTTTAGTCAGAATTAATTAAAATGGTCATATCAGCCAAAAATTGGTTTATAAATATGGGAAAAAATCCATAAATAAGTCGCTTCAGTGTCTAAGTAGCAGGGCATGCAAATTATGCAAAAAACTGCAACTTATAGGCCGAAAGTCAGCCTCCCCACCATCACAGACATTTACACCTCTAGATGCAGGAAGAGGGGCACCTGCATCATGAAGGACCCCACTCACCCAGCACACACTTTTCCCCCACTCCTTTCAGGAAGGAGGTTGAGGAATTTTAAGTGTAGAACCACTAGACTGAGGAACAGCTTCTACCCTGAGGCTGTTAGACTCATGAATCTCTAACCAGGATAATCACTGTGAAAAAATCACATCATGTTGCTGCTGATCTGTTTCATGTTGCTGCTGATCTGTTTCATGTTGATGTGTTCATGCATGCTCTTCTGCTCACACACTCATGCTCATGTTCATGCTGCTGTTTGACATAATGTTTTTATGCTATTAGTGCTTAACGTATTTTTTGTTGATGTTTTTCTTAGTTCATATCTTAGATGTTATCATTGTTTTTATTTTACATTTTATTGTTGGACTCCAGTTTCCTCCCACAGACCAAAAACATGCATGTTAGGCTGATTGGTAACTCTAAATTGTCCCTAGGTGTGAGTGAGAGAGTGAATGGTTGTTTGTCTCTATGTGGCCCTGTGATGGACTTGTGACCCGTCCAGGGTGTACCCCGCCCCTCGCACAGTGATTGCCGGACATGGGCACTGGCGAACCCCGTGACCCAAAATGGAAGAAGTGGGTAAAAGATAATGGATGGATGGATTTTATTGTTGGATGTAACTGGGACCCTGTGTACATAATTTCGTTCCACCACCAATAAAGAATCTCTGACTCTGAAATACATGGTAATGTTTAATGTACAAATAAATGTCACAATTACATTGAAGCATTTCATTTGTTGTGAAAAGTGGTCATATGTATATCTGCATGCCTTTAGAATGTGATAAAGTGATTTTGTGAAAATATTATGGGTAGATTTGTTGTTTTAGTATGATATTAATCTTTGCATTTTAGTCAGGTTTTAAACAAAGCACTTCACTTTGATTAGTGTCTCCTTCAAGCTTTTCTATCAGCCGTTCAGTCTGTTTAAAGAGAATATAAGCTACAGGGTGTGGCTGAACATGGAGCAGAGAAAATAAAGGTGAGCGCTGTGTGAGGAGCTCAGAACGAAGAAAATAGATATTCTTGTTAAAGGCTAAAAGACCATCTCCAAGCAGCTTCGAGTTCCTGTCACCACAGCTGCCATTACTAATAAACAGTATACAGTTCCTGAGACTGTAATTAACCTCTCAGGACATGGACGCAAGAGGAAATGCAACCCCAGGTTGATTAAATAGGTAGTGCTGATGACAGACAAAGAGCTGGGAAATCCATAAAACCTGTTCAAGCTGAACTTCAACATACATCACTTTCTGATCTCACCATTTGTCACATTTTGAATCATAAAGGGCTTCACAAGAGAAGAGCTTCATTATGAACAGAACAAAATTCTTGTTGACTATATACCTGTGTGTGTGTGTGTGTGTGCGTGCGTGCGTGTGTGTGTGTACTAGTAGTATCTTCTGTATCAAAAAAAATAAGTCCATGCTCAATAATCCAGGTATACAATCCAACAATTTTCAATCAGATCACCAACATAGCTGGTTTGTTCCACTTTGGAGTAAGCTGTTTGGGGGAAGAATCGGTTTTGTGTTGTGTGTTTCCTTGACTGATGAAGCCTTCTGGATGGAAGGTGAAATGTTTCGGAAAAAAAAAAAGAAACTGTCCAGATGACCTGACTGAAAATTGTTGTGTATCTTCTGTATCATCATCATTGCGGTACTCTTCAAACAATCTTAGAACTTTCCTCATAAGAGAAAGATTATTTCTGAATCAGACTTCTCGTTCATTATAAATACAATCCTGAATTTCCCCCAATAAATAATTATTTAAAACTATCAACCAAATAAAGTAAATCAATATCTGATATTTGTAACAATTTCTTGTCAACTTGCTCCTCCCCCACTGGAAACCACAGGTGCAAATGGCGAGAGGAGCTTGGTGACTTGATCCCAGCTACTGATGTTCCGATCGATTGGCCACCGATAATGATCGGCCGATTTCCATTAAAAACTATGTGATCGACCGATACCGATCAATGCCTTTCAATGCCGATCACAAAAAACCAACACCTTTACAGAGCCTGCAGAGACTGGACTGTCTGTTTCGCCTGCTGACAACCTTAATGTTTTCATTCTGTTACAGACTCTGTCACTGACAGCAGGGACAGTTTTTCAGTTGTCCTTCTGACTGAATAGATGCTGCATTGTTCCTGCAAGGTTTTTGTATTTTTTCTCTTGAAAAAGTAAATAAAAACATGTTTTTGTCCAAATTAAGGTACTCGTCTTAACTAAATCAAAAAATTTACAGCCAATCCATGTGATCGGTATCGGTGATCAGCTGCAGAAGACCTGAGTATCTCTAATCCCAGATGATCTGTGGGTGCTCAGACGATGTAAAACACGTCTCATTCGGTTCAAAGTTATTTACAGTTTTAAGGAGAAACTACAACCAGTCATATGTGATAAGTGCCAGACCTCAGGCACGTCCCTTAAACACATTTATGATGAGCACAAAACTTGCTTTTTTTATTTTTTATTTTTTTGACGTTTACGTCATGTTTGCGATCATGAACACCTCTTTCATTAATCATCAGTTGTTCATCTCCACCATTAAGTCAAACCCTCAGATTTATCCAGGCTGACTTTGATGCTGTTCAGTTCCCTCTAACGCAGCTGAAGTTGATGTTGAACAGGCAAATCTAAGTTTAATATTATAAAACAGTAAAGAGTTGTCTGAACTTCCTCATTAAAACCATTAAAGAGTCTGAAAATGAAATGGTTTTTCCTCCATGTCTTCTGGACTTATTGTAAGTTGCTGCTGCCATGATATCAGCATTTTGTTTTTCTGATAAAATGTAGGTTCTTGTTTGACTCAAGGTCCTCATGTCTGTCTCCTGGGTCCTGTCTGCACAAACCATGTCACGTCCTTTGTCCACAGATTTCCACACTGGTTGGTTTTTATATACAAGTCTCTACGTGTGCTGGTGCCTTCTTATCTGTGTGTTTTTGAGAGTAACTAAGTATAATCCTGGCACAAACAGAGTAATATTGTGTATGCTGTTCAGTGTCAGGAGGGTGATCAGTCTTACATCGGGGAAACTAAACAGCCACTGGCCAAAAGGATGGACCAGCACAGAAGATCAACATCATCAGGCCAGGACTCTGCAGTCTACACTCATCTCCAGGCCAGCGATCACTCTTTCAGGGATGAAGATGTTCACATCCTGGACAGAGAGGAACGATGGTTTGAGAGAGGAGTAAAGGAGGCCATCTTTGTGAAAAGAAATCGTCCATCATTAAACAGGGGTGGAGGCCTCCGGGTTCAACTGTCCCCCTCTTACAATGCTGTTATTGCTAGTATCACTCAACCCCCTGTGAATAGTAAACAGGCATCAGTGTGCTAATGATCCATTGTTAGGCTGATGGTCCTCCTTGATCATGTGAGCAGCTGGTTTTGGTTGTCAGCAGCAAACTGGTTGATCCACTCTGAGAAGGTGCTATTTAAGAGACTGAGCTGAAAACAGCACCTCAGACTGAGGAAGTCTCTCGGATGAAAGACGAAACATTTCTAAAAAAAAATTTTTATGTATGTCCAGGGGACCAGATTTAACTTTTTTAGACTGTAATAAGTTCTTTAAAACACTCTAAATTGTCAGCGCTAGTTACTATGATATGTTTAAAACTATTTAAGGAGAGAGAGAATATCCAAAAAAGTTCTATCTGGTCCTCTGGACATTCAAAAAAAAAAAGCAAAAAAGTTTTTTTTTTTTTTTTTGAATGTCCAGAGGACCAGGTTGAACTTTTTTGGATTTTTCTACCTGGATTATTGAGCATGCATCAGGATATGAGAGAGAGAATAGTTTTTTTGATCAATGCAACTGCTTTTAATGTTTTTAATGTTTAATGATGAGGAATGGGTCAGAGCGACTTTGAGTTTGGTGAACTCGTTTTATATATATCTTTCTTATTGTTTTTCTTTTGGCCTGTTCTCTGTTTTTTTCATTCAACCTTTATTTATACAGGTTAGCCTCATTGAGCCACAAAAAAAATAAAAATAAAAATAAAATAAAATTACCAAAGCCCTCACATCAAAGTTCATGCTCAATAATCCAGGTAGAAAATTGAACAAAGTTCAGTCGGGTCATCTAGACGGTTCTTTTATGTTGTTGAGATGTTCCGTCCTCGTCCTCACAGTTCATGTTTTTGTTCCTACAGTGCTTTTATGAGAAGGCGTCTCAGAATGCTGTGACTGTAATACAGCGTCTGCTGCCAACATGTGCAGCTGCAGAAAACAGCTGTGCCAAAGAGCAGCAGATGAGCCGGGAAATGAATGGCTTCATCTTTGAAGGTCAACGCCCCTTAGACACATTTAGAAATGAAGTCGTACCAGCTTTCTGTTGCACTCACAGATTATGTACTGCCTTATATGAAACCGTGTGTATGCCAAATTTTTCCATAAATATTTCTTACTTATTTCTTCAGAGATCACCATAGCAGGTGAATTCAGATTAAAGTTTTAGTAAGTGGTTTTTTTTTTTCTTCTGCCAGATGTTCTTTTGATGCAACCTGGGCTCAAACCCGTAGCCTCAGGATTACTAACACTGACCACTGAGGAACTGCGGCCCCGATCAGTGGATTTACAATTTTTGGCAAATACTTTGCCAATAACTATTGGAGTCAACTGTGTCTATCTGTATGCCAAATATCTCACAAACCACTGCATGACTTTAAATGAAGCTTTCAAAAGATTATCACAAACTAGCTTTTGGAGACAATCAAACAAGATAGAGGCCATGGCCAAATGACCGTAGGAAACAGAAAAAAAGGCCTTGGGTCATCTAGAGGGACTGTTTCAACCAGCGTTTGGAAAAAACTTTGCACCTCTCATTTTTTCAAAGTTTGTTGTTGAGCTGAAAATTACGAGACAAAATGGACATTTGTGAATTTTAAATGAATGCATGATTTATTTATCAACAAAAGCAGTGAATACATCTGCAGTCATTTAAAGCATAATCTAAAATACCACATTTAGCTAAACATTTGAGCTTGTCTCTGAATGTTCATTTATTATACCTAATAACTGCTTCACATTCAAGCTGGAAAAATATGAAATTGTAAATATGTCTTTCTTATAACACAGTACAAAATGTAAAAAAAAAGACCTTGTTGTCATGGAGATATGTGTAGTCCATTAAAAGTGCATCAGGGTGCTTTAAAACACCCTGATACACTACATCAGTACTACATCAGTACTACATCAGTAGTATTTAACTTTTGGCAGAACACACAACATTTCAAAGAGGAGGTTGGCCCCAGTCAGTGAAGTGTTTCCTGTGTGAAGGAATTCAAGCAAACATCAGAGTTAAAATACCATCAATAATAATTCTATAATGACAGAAATGTGACTAAAGTACCTGTGGTGTCATAAGGTGGAGACACCTCCACTAGATCACATCCAACGAGGTTCAGACCACGACAGCCTCGAATGATCTCAACTCCCTGAGTCCAATAAAAATAAAGAAGAAAATACAGTTTTAGTAACGAAGAGGACAACAATAAACAATATACTTAAAAAATAAACAAGTTTGTTTAAACAGCCAATGTTTGTTTAATCTAAATGGTAAATTAGAAATTAATTGTACTCGTTTAGCACCTTTCTATCCAACTATACTCAAAGCACTTTTACTGTTTCTCAATAAGAAGTTTTTGTACTCACTGAATTTAAATATTTGAACAAGCCAAAACCAAAATATATGACAAAAAATTAAAATATTTTTGTATTTTGAATCAAATAAAATATGTAAGTTTCAGGGTGAAAATAATGCACAAATCATCCTGATGCATGCTCTATAATCCAGGTAGAAAAATCTAAAAAGTTAAATCTGGTCCTCTGGATATTAAAAAAAAATATATATATATATATATAGAAACGTTTGGTCTCTCATCCGAGAGACTTCCTCAGTCTGAGGTGCTGTTTTCAGCTCAGTCTCTTAAATAGCACCTTCTCAGAGTGGATCAACCAGTTTTGCTGCTAACAACCAAAACCAGCTGCTCACATGGTCAAGAAGGACCATCAGCCTAACGATGGATCATTAGCACACTGATGGCTGTTTACTATTCACAGGGGGTTGAGTGATACTAGCAATAACAGTATTGTAAAAGTGGGATAGTTGAACACAGAGGCCTCCACCCCTGTTTAACGATGGACGGTTTCTTTTCACAAAGATGGCCTCCTTTACTCCTCTCTCAAACCATCGTTCCTCTCTGTCCAGGATGTGAACATCTTCATCCCTGAAAGAGTGACCGCTGGCCTGGAGATGAGTGTAGACCGCAGAGTCCTGGCCTGATGATGTTGATCTTCTGTGCTGGGCCATCCTTTTGGCCAGTGGCTGTTTAGTTTCCCCGATGTAAGACTGATCACCCTCCTGACACTGAACAGCATACACAATATTACTCTGTTTGTGCCGGGGGACTGGATCTTTGGGATGAACCAGTCTTTGCTGTAATGTATTTTGGAGTTTAAAAACCACTGGGATGTTGTGCTTAGAAAGTAAACGTCTCCTGTCCTGAATGCACAAATCATTTATTTTGGCTTCTTCTCGTCCACTCAAATATAACTGGACATCGATTTTTATTCAGCAATCACTTCCATCGTACAGAAAAGAACAGTTTAAACCTTTTTTACTTGAAGCATCAAGTGTCTGCAATATTTATATATCAGCATGTTTAAAGTCATGGATACAGTGAATTTGGCAACAAGTTTTAGGGTAAAATTAATAAATTGTTTTCCACCCTTGAGTAAAAAGAGGGACAGAGATGTCACTTGATCCCCATCTGGTGGTGAGTTTTATCTAGTGGTGGGAAGCTGCCAGTATGACCCGGTTAACCCAAAACGATGGTGAAAACTAGTTGAAATGAAGGCTAGCAAGCTGGCTGGTCTTGGCTGTCCCTGAGAACTCCTGAAGCACCTGACAGGTACAGGACGATCAGAAGGTCTATGATTGTGGAAGCAAAAATTTGGATATGGGAGGAATTCGAAGAGGCCATGGAAAAAGAGTTTACGGTTGACCTCAAAGAGTTTCTTGCAAACTGTTCTACAAATCAGTAAGACGTTGCATCCCTGCAGGCTGTGCTTGAAGTGAGTGGGGGAACTGCAGACCTGGATGGAAGACATTGTCAAATGGTGGAAGAAATACATTTAGGAACACCTTGAGTCACCATGTCCAACTTCAAGGGGAAGATGACCAAGGACTCAATGGAAGGAGAGTTTCTTACAGAGGTTGCTGTGGCAGTTATACAGCTCATCTGTGGCAGGACAGCAGAAGTAGAGGAATTTGCACATGTCTGGTCATGCCATGAAATGCTGAACGATTGTGACATTGTTCAACACTTCTCCGCCTCCCCAAGAAAGTTTACTTCAAAGTGCTGTATGTTTCAACATTAGTTTATGGTCCCAAAACACTGACCATGTCCAAAAGAATGTGATCCCAGATATAAGAAGCTGAACAGATCTTTTTCCATGGGTGGCCATACTTTCATGATAAAATAAGGAACACCTCCTTCTAGAAGTTTTCTAGGAAGTTCCCACTGGGAAGAGACTCCGGGGGAGACGCAATAATTTCTGGAGAAAATATGAATCTTCTTTGGCCTCGTAATGTATTGGGATCCCAAAGGTGGATCTGGAGAGCGTTGTTGGGGATTGGGATGTCTGTGTTTCCCTCTTTGGCCTGTTGTCTTTGTGACCCAACCACTGATAAGTGGCAGAAAATGGATGGAAATATAAAACAACTATAATACATGAGGTGAGGTTAATTAAATGTTATAAGGTAAATTTAATGTTAAGTTTACCTGTATGGGTGTGAGTCCTGCTATCTCTGGTGTGCCAGTTCCCGGGGCAAAACCTGGATCTAGACCATCAATGTCAAAACTAAGGTAGACCGGTCCGCTGCCCATCTGAGTCCTGACCTCAGACATTAATGGTGCAAGGGATTTGAACCAACACTCTTCCGCCTGGACCACACGGAAACCCTGGAAAAACAAGTTTGTAAATAACAAAGTCCATGCTCAAAAGTTTGTAAATATTTATTAGATGCCTCCATACACAACCAACTACAACCAACTATCAATTAAGCCAATTAAATTATAAAATTAGTCCAGAATGTTAAACCAGTTTAATGTGATCCTAGGTTGATTATCAGGTCCAATAATGTATACAGGGTACCTGAGCCCGGCTCCATTCATACGCATCTGCAGAGTATCCTGAACCTCGCAGACCAATCTGAACCACTCTCTTGCAGTCCAGAAGCCCTTCCTCCACACAGCGTCTGAACGGAGTCCCATGACCGATCTTCTCCCCCAGTATCATGTCACTGGTGTCAGCATGAGCATCCACATGAATCAAACCCACAGGACCGTGCCTGACAAATGATTGCACAAAGAAACCAATGTAGAACTGAACACAACAAGTGCTTATAGGAAATATTGTTTAATTTTAATTTACAGGGTAGTTAATCAAATACTCATGTTCAGCCATTGATCTGGTAACTTTCTGATGAGTCCTCCAACATGACATGAGTTTACTACTCTACTGAATCAATTCAAACATTTATTTCAGTTCAACAAGTAGATCGAATATAATACAGTATATGAGAAAAATATAATTCAATTAAAATTAATAATTGCTACACATGAAAAAAACAGGAAAACGGGCGAGGCAGCATAACAGAAGATGGTAAGCGCCGTAGCAGCAAGACAGCAGTCACAGGTTTGATTCCAAGTCTTTTTGTGTGTAGTTTGCAAATTCTCCATTAAAAAAATTGTCCAGATGACATGATTTAACTTTTAGTGTTTAATATATTTATTAATTTTTCCACATTACATACAAAGAAAAAAAAAACACAATTACATGGAAGAAAATAAAAAATACATCCATCCATCCATCCATTTTCTTTACCCGTTTATTCCATTTTGGGTCACGGGGGTCGCTGGTGCCCATGTCCAGCAATCACTGTGCGAGGGGCGGGGTACACCCTGGACGGGTCACAAGTCCATCACAGGGACACATAGAGACAAACGAGACAAACAACCATTCACTCTCTCACTCACACCTAGGGACGATTTAGAGTTACCAATCAGCCTAACATGCATGTTTTTGGACTGTGGGAGGAAACCGGAGTACCCGGAGAAAACCCACGCATGCACGGAGAGAACATGCAAACTCCACCCAGAAAGGCCCGTGGACCGGGGTTTGAACCAGGGACCTGCTCGCTGAGAGGCAGCAGCTCTACCAGTTGCGCCACCGTGCTGCCCATAAAAAATACAATAAAATAAAAAAAATAAATAAAAAAACACCCAGACCCCAGTAAATACTGTCACCTACAAGGTATGCAACAAAAACAATTAAGACTATACAAACACCAATGTCAAGGTTTATGGATCTAGGCTCAGTCAAAAGAGCCTTCTATTCTTGGACCATTGTTGAGGGTTTATTGAAAAAAGTCATAAAAGATTTCCAGGTTTTATGAAATCTATTTTCAGAGCCTCTCATCACATACCTGATTTTCTCTAGTTTTAAATTAAGTAATACATTTTTTATCCAGTTTGACACTGTGGGTGGAGCAGCATCCTTCCATTTCAGAAGAATCAGACGGTGTGCTAGCAGGGCTGAAATTGCAATTACCTTCCCACCTCCAGTAGATAAACCTAATCCCTCAGGAGTGATCCCAAAAAGCAGCATAAATGGGTTTGTGGTAATATGGACTCCAAAAACAGCTGAGAGTGCTTCACTGATACCAGCCCAGTATATTTGTATCCTGGGGCAAGTCCAAAACATATGTACTAATGTGGCTTCTTCTGATTTACATCTGTCACATGAAGGGTCAATTTGAGGGTAGATTCTAGCCAGTTTAGATTTATAAAGGTATGCCTGGTGTACCACTTTGAACTGGATAAGAGGGTGCCTTGCACATATTGAAGATGAGTGAATTTTCCTCAAAACATCAGCCCAAACTGTCTCACTAATTGTAATTTGAAGGTCCTGCTCCCAGGATTGTTTAGTTGTGGCAAAGGATCGGGAATCTAAATGAGAGATTAGTTTTATCAAAGAAGTAACTGCTTTACTCCTCAATGGATCAAAACACATCAGTTCATCAATTATATTATCGAGAGGTTTATCAGGAAAGCTTGGAGTGGATGAGGCAATAAAATGCCTAACCTGTAAATACCTGACAAAATGAGAAGCCGGCAAATCATATTTATTAGACAGTTGTGCAAAAGCAGCAAACTTGTTTTCAATAAAAAGATCCTTAAAATATTTTAAACCTTTACTTCGCCACCCACTAAAAGTAGCATCTTGCAAAGAAGGAGGAAAAAGGTTATTAAATGCAATTGGACTAGAAAGACTTAACTGATGAAGGCCAAAGTGTTTCCTAAATTGTGAGTAGATTGCGAGGGAGTTATAAACTATACAGTTAGAAGAAGTACGATTAAGAGGTAAGGGTAAGGATTCGCCAGTCAAAGTTGGCAGAGATAAAGGATGCAGAGGAGCTTTTCTATCTCCACCAAATGGGACCCCCATCGTTGGAGCTATAGTACACCCAAAAGGACAGACAACACAAATTACATGCCCAATAATAGTGCGGGATATTGGGAAGAGCCAGACCCCCATCTTGCTTTGATTTTTGCAGGTAGTCTTTCCTTAGCCGAGGCTTTTTGCCATTCCAGATGTAAGTCAAAATGACCAAATCTAACTTTTTAAAATAAGTACCTGGAATAAAAACAGGGAGACACTGAAAGAGGTAAATAAATCTAGGGAACACTGACATCTTGATTGTATTCACCCTTCCAGTTAGAGAGAGGGGGAGGGCCGACCACTTAGTTAAGTCCCGTTGGACTTCAATCAGCATTTTAGCAACGTTATTTTTGTAAAGGTCATCAAATGTCTTTGTTATTGTAATGCCTAGATAGACAAAACTATGAGTAGCTATCTTAAAAGGTGTACTATTTGTGATACAGTCTAGGTTATTGGAGTTCAAAAACAAAAGTTCGCTCTTATGCACGTTTATTTTATACCCAGAAATTTCTCCAAACTGAGTGTAGGACTGGCCCCATCTTGTGGGCCTTCCCTGTCTGTGCATGCTTGTCTCATTATTCTTGATTGATTCCACCTCCTGTTCCCAGCTGTTTGTAATCACGTCCCTTTCTTGTCTGTGTATTCAAGCCTGTCTGTGAGTCTTGTCCTTTGTCGCGTCATCATTGGATCTACCCTGTCCTGTTGTGTGTTCCAGTTGCATCTCCTAAGAGTGAGTTGCTTCCACGTCAGCCATTTTGATTTATATTTATTGAATATCTTTATTTTTGTATCTCCTGGCTCCTGAGTACTTGTCTACACCATTGGGTTCACCCTTGCCTGCTTAAACCCTGACACTGAGAGAGGAGTGTTGAGACGTTGGGAGAGTGGTGACGCAGAGGTTAGAGAGGTGGGCCTATGATCCGAAGATCGCCGGTTCACGCCGCGGCCCCGACAACATCAAAAATGTGGGTGGGGTAGTTGAAGCACCCACACTTGCCCCCACCCTCATTCGCCCCACACTGAGCCCATGAGCAAGGCCCTTAACCCCCCGCATCTACTCCCTAAAACAGGTCTCTCTTGAAAATTAGTTCTCATGGCTCAGTGAGACTACCTGTATAAATAAAGGGAAAATGAAAAAGTAAAAAAAGTGAGGCATGGTCAGTTCTGGCTCAGACATGTACAACAAAAGGTCATCAGCATAAAGAGAAAGTTTATGCCCCACCCTACCCCTGGTAATGCCTTTAATAGTGCTGTTTGTCCTTATGGCCAAAGCCCAAGGCTCAATAGCCAAAACAAAAAGTAAGGGGCTAAGTGGGCACCCCTGCCGGGTCCCTCGGAACAAGCTGAATGGTTTAGAGTAAACGTTATTTGTCAGAATCATGGCTGACGGGGAGGAATACAATAACTTGACCCAAGATATAAATGTCCTGCCAAAACCAAATCTCTCTAAAGTTTCAAACATATAGATCCACTCCACTCTGTCAAATGCCTTCTCTGCATCCAGGGAGAGAAGACATTCAGAGTTATTTTGACAAGGGGTGTGCATAACATTCAATAAACGACGTATATTATAAAACAGTGTCTGTTTTGATCAAATCCTGTCTGATCTGGGGATATGACACTAGGTAAAACTCGCTCCAGACGGCAGGCCAACACTTTTGCTAATATTTAATAATCACTGTTCAGTAATGAAATCGGCCTATAGGATGAACATTCTGTGGGGTTCTTATCTTTTTTAAGCAGCGGTGTTATTTAGGCTTGATTCAGCGTAAAATAAGGGACCCTCTACTAAAAGAGTGTTTATACATGTTTGCCAGAATTGGAGCCAGCTGCTCAGAGAATGCTGCATAAAACTCACTAGGCAGGCCATCTGGACCAGGTGATTTCCTGGGATGCAATAATTTAATTGCTCCTACAATCTCCTGCTCTGAAATAGGTGCGTCCAGGGCAGCTACTTGATCTGGGCTTAGATTGAGGACAGGCAGATTTTCAAATAAGTTCTGGAAAAGATAGGGATTACAGCGATTATCAGAATTATATCCATCCATCCATCCATCCATCCATTATCTTTTACCCGCTTCTTCCATTTTGGGTCGCGGGGGTCGCCGGTGCTCATGTCCAGCAATCACTGTGCGAGGGGCGGGGTACACCCTGGATGGGTCGCAAGTCCATCGCAGGGTCACATAGAGACAAACAACCATTCACTCTCTCATTCACACCTAGGGACAATTTAGAGTTACCAATCAGCCTAACATGCATGTTTCTGGTCCCATCCAGCTTCTCATTCACTTCTTTGAAGTCTTTATAGTTCGGAGAGCAGGGCTAACTTGTGGTCGGCTAACGCGGCTACCAAATCAGCCTTACTGATTGTGACCTAAGGCTCAACTTTTTCAATCGTTTTAGAGGTTTTGGGTGGCATTGTTACTCAAAGTGTGACAAATTCGAGCAGTTCATCAAAAGTTCACTGGTTAAATTGGCTCAGTAGGTATTAAAAGGTAAGAATAGCGAGAGCTTGGGGTTGAACGAGTATATAATTTTAAAACTCGACATTAACATAATAAAACCCGAGTAGAACTCGAGTATTTGATGACATCATCTCAAGATACAAAAATAAATAAATAAATAAAACCGCAAAAAAAGGTAATTATTTACAAAAAAAAAAGACCAACAAAACATTGGGAGCGTATATTATGCTCCTACCATTTATCAAACTGCAAATAAGTGACAGGAAAAACTAAACTATTAGTTATTATTATTAAACTGCAAACGTGAAGCAGCACGTCCAAAACGAAACATAAACCGAAACTGATTCTGGTTCGGTGGATTGGACCCGGTGTTACACCATACTCTGTGACCTGCAACAGTGCAACACCGCCCCCTACGGTCATACGGTGGTCATATAATATGACGTCACTACGGATACCCGACCTTACATTTTCAACCTCGATAGATGTCCTAGCAATCGATGTGTAGATTACTCGAGTACTCTGTTAATGCCCTAGCGAGAGCACGAAGATTCTGCTTCATTACTCCATAATCGCCCCCTAGAGGTATGATTTAACTTTTTTGGTGATTTATTTACCTTGATGATTGAGCCTACTTACTCTTGTTCTCCAGTAAAAGTGTGGGTTTTCTCCAGGTTCTCTACTTCCATAGACTACAAACATGCATGTTTAATTAATCGGTAACTATAAACTGTCCCTAGTTTTCAGTGAGAATGTGAACGGTTGTTTGTCATTTGTCTTTTTGTGGACCTATGATGGACTTGTGACCAGATTGTACACTGTCTCTCATGTCAGAGTCAGTCAGAGTCAGAGTTTCTTTACTGTCATTCGCACCTTATGTGGTACATGTGGTGGAGCGAAATTATGTACACAGGGTCCCAGTTACATCCAACAATAAAATGTACGTATAAGAAAAACAGTAATAACATCTAAGATATGAACTAAGAAAAACATCAACTAAATATACACTAAGCACTCATAACATAAAAACATTGAACATCAGCACAAACATGAACATGAGTCTGTGTGAGCGGATGTGCACGCATGAACACATCAACATTGAAACAGATCAGCAGCAACATGATGTGGTTTTTCACAGTGATTATTCTAGTTAGAGATTCATGAGTCTAACAGCCTCAGGGTAGAAGCTGTTCCTCAGTCTAGTGGTTCTACACTTAATGCTCCTCAACCTCCTTCCTGAGGGGAGTGGGGCAAAAAGTGTGTGTGTGCTGGGTGAGTGAGGTCCTTCATGATGCAGGTAGCCCTCTTCCTGCATCTAGAGGTGTAGATGTCTGTGATGGTGGGGAGGCTGACTCCGACAGTCTTCTGTGCAGCCTTGTAAAGGCTGTAAAGTAATGTAAAGTAAATGTAAAGGCCCCTAGAAAAAGACGCCAGTTCCCCTTCGGCCCCAAATGGTAAAAAGCGAGTAAAAGAAAATGGAGGAATGCAACCAATAAAGAATGGATTAGTTTTGAATTTATCCTTTACTGTTTCCCCTCTGTGATTTTTAGCCTCATCTGTAAATCAGCCCTGCTACAATCCCTCAGTAATCACCCCTCCAAGCACACAGACTCCTGATTCAGTCGTTGGCCGATACTGTTTTACTACACAGTTTATGCTAGCATGCTAAAGCAGCCAATGTGAGCTTGAGTTTAATTAAAGCTCTTAAAAACAAACAACAAATTCAGCAGTAAAGAAATTAAGACCGAGGTTAAATGTGTTTGAGGAGGGAACTGTTTTCTGATTGGTTTTATTTAAGTTGCAAATGTAAACATCCAGTGTGGCACAGTGGCTAAGTTGGTAGAGCTGCTGCCTCTCAGTGCGAAGGTTGCTGGTTCAAATCCTGGTAAGTATAAAACTGTAACTCTTATACTTTGAAAATTTTAACAATATTTACAAATTCTTCCCACAAACAAAATATTTAAAATATCTTCAGGTTTAGCAAACATTTTTGTTTTTTAATCTATCCATTCATCCATCTATCCATCCATCCATCCATCCATCCATCCATCCATCCATTTTCTTCTGCTTATCCGGGGTCGGGTCGCAGGTGTAGCAGCCTAAGTAGGGAGGCCCAAACTTCCCTCTCCCTAGTCACTTGGGCCAGCTCCACCGTGGGAATCCCAAGGCATTCCCAGGCCAGCATAATTGCTCTATTTCGTCTTTTTGAGTATCTGGCCTTCCTGGAGTCCTTGGCAGGGGTGCTGGACTGTGTGCCAGCTGGGGACTCCTTTATTCTGCTGGGGGACTTCAATGCCCATGTAGGTAATGACAGTGTGACCTGGATGGGTGTGATCGGGAGGAACGGCCTCTCTGATCTGAACCTGAGCGGTGATCTGCTGTTGGAATTCTGTGCTAGTCATACTTTGTCTATCACAGACACCGTGTTCGAACATAAGGGTGTCCATAAGTGCATTTGGCACCAGGACGCCCTAGGCTGTAGATTGATGATTGACTTTGTAGTCATGCCATCTGATTTGCAGCCATTTCTTTTGGACACTCAGATGAAGAGAGGAATTGAGCTGTCAACTGATCATCACCTGGTAGTGAATTGGGTCAGATGGCAGGGGAAGATGCTGGACAGGCCCAGTAGACCCAAACATGTAGTGAGGATGTATGTGTGTATTCAGGGGTACTGGATAAGCAAGTCCGATCATTGGTCCGACCTCATATCCAGGAGGAATAATGCGGGTTCCGTCCTGGTTGTGGAACACTGGATTTACTATTTACCTTCACAAGGGTGCTCGAGGGGTGATGGAAGTTTGCCTGTCCAGTCTACATGTGTTTTGTGGACTTGGAGAAGGCTTTTGACTGTGTTCCTCGAGGTACACTTTGTGGGGTGCTCCATGAGTATGGGACTGGGGGTCTATTGCTATGCGCTGTTTGGTCCCTATTCAAGCAGCACAAGAGTTGGGTTTGCATTGCTGGTAGTAAGTCAGACCCCTTCAGGGTGGGAGTTGGACTCCGCCAGGGCTGCCCGTTTTCACAGATTCTGTTCAAAACTTTTATAGACAGGATTTCTCAATGGGCAGCACGGTGGCGCAACTGGTAGAGCTGCTGCCTCTCAGTGAGCAGGTCCTTGGTTCAAACCCCGGTCCAGGGGCCTTTCTGGGTGGAGTTTGCATGTTCTCTCCGTGCATGCGTGGGTTTTCTCCGGGTACTCCGGTTTCCTCCCACAGACCAAAAACATGCATGTTAGGCTGATTGGTAACTCTAAATTGTCCCTAGGTGTGAGTGAGAGAGTGAATGGTTGTTTGTCTCGTTTGTCTCTATGTGTCCCTGTGATGGACTTGCGACCCGTCCAGGGTGTACCCCGCCCCTCGCACAGTGACTGCTGGACATGGGCACCAGCGACCCCCGTGACCCAAAATGGAATAAGCGGGTAAAGATAATGGATGGATGGATTTCTCAGTGCACCCAGGCACAGACTGAGTCTGGTTTGTTGGCCTCAGGATTCCTTCTCTGCTATTTGCGGATGATGTGGTCCTGTTGGCGTAATCGTGCCGTCATCTTCAGCTCTCAATGTAGGTGTTTGCAGCAGAGTGTGAAGTGGCTGGGATGAGAATCAGCACCTGCAAATCTGAGGCCATGGTCCTCAATCAGAAAAGGGTGGATTACTCTCTTCAGGTCAAGAGTGAGGTCCTGCCTCAAATGGAGGAGCTCAAGTATCTTGGGGTTTTAATCATGAGTGAGAGAATGGATTGTGAGATTGATAGACAGATTGGTGCAGCATCTGCAGTATTGTGGACTCTGTGCCGGTCCATTGTGGTGAAGAGGGAGCTGAGCTTTAAGGCAAAGCTCTGTTTACTGGTCGGTCTACGTTCCTACCCTCTTCTATGGTCACAAATTCTGGGTAGTGACTGAAAGAATGAGATTGCGGCTACAAGCAGTGGAAATTATTTTCCTATGCAGGGTAGCTCAGAAGTGCAGCGGCTTCTCATGCTCCCGGGATTAAGCCTTATTTTAATTCATATGAGGCTGTTTTAGGCACTAGTTCAGTGCTAAATTCACGGCTCAAGTACAGCTCAACTGAACTGATGGACATCAGAGACAGTTGGGTTATTAATATATCACCGAGGCTGAAATCCACACTCAGCAGACCGCGGCTCCTGCGAACAACAGAATGGCACAGCAAAGTGCAAGGAGCAACAGTCAAAAGAAAACAATGTGCCCGGAAACAGAAGAGGGGGAAGTGGGCAGGCGTGTTGGCCCAGCTAAAGGCTAGGAGGCCACCGATTCCTACTCCCTTTCTGGCTAATGTCCGCTCACTGGATTAAAAAAATGGACTTGTTATGTCTGAGGATGAGTGTTTGTACAGAGATGAAGAACTGTGCTGTTCTTTGCCTAATGGAAACCTGGCTTAATAACAACATGCCGGACTCAGATTTCCAGATCAACGGTCTTCAGTTAATCCAAGTGGACCGTGACCATTGGTTGGGTAAAACACCGGGAGGAGGACGCTGTATGTTCGTGAATGAAGATTGTTATACGAACAGTGGACTGGTAAAAAGCTACTGCTCTGAAGCGATAGAACTTATTACTGTGAAATATAGGCCATACTATCTGCCACGGGAGTTTACTACAGTGTTTGTCACCATTGTTTACAACCCGCCTAATGCTAATGCTAACAAATCATCAAAGGAGCTGCTAGCTCACTGCAGATAAAGCGCCCGGAAGCGTTTTACATGGTTGCGGGAGACTTTAACCACGTGAAACTGACACTCTGCCCAGTTTTTACCAGCATGTCACCTTTCCTACGTAGGGAGACAACACTCTGTACTGTGTATACACTAACATTTGCGGTGCATACAGAGCTCTTCCTCATTCCCATCTTGGCCTCTCCGACCACATCTCAATCCTGCTGGTGCCAGCATATGGTCCACTGATGAGACGGATTAGGCCAAAAAAGGAGACAGTCACTGTGTGGCCCAGGGATGTAGAGTCTGTGCTCCAAGACTGTTTTCAGTGCACAGATTGGCAGGTCTTCAGAGAGGCGGCTACACATGAGGGAGAGATAGACCTGGAGGAATATACCTCCTCTGTGTTTGGTGTCATCTCCAAGTGTGCTGATGATGTCATCACCACCAGGACAGTAACCTGTTATCCGAATCGGAAACCCTGGCGGAATGCTGAGGTGAGAGATCTGCTGAAAGCTAGGGATGCTATGTTCAGGACAGGCGAGGTATCAGCACTCCGAGAGGCAAGGAAAAGTCTGACTGCAGGCATTACAAAGGCCAAAGCCACATACACCCAGAAAATTCAGGGTTACTTCATCACCAACGACCCCCGGCGCATGTGGAAGGGCATCAAGTGCATTACGAACCACAACACCAGGGATGTACAATGCCCAAGGGACCCCTCATTGCCAGATGCACTCAATGAGTTCTATGCTCGCTTTGAGGATCCTAACATGCTTCCCCCGTGCCCCCCCCAGCACCAGACTTATACCACCACCCGGTGACATGTGACCACAGCAGATGTGAGGAAGACCCTCCAAGGAACCGACCTCCATAAGGCTGTAGGCCCCGACGTCATCCCAGGGCGGGTACTGAACGACTGCGCGCACCAGCTGTCTGAGGTGTTGGTGGACATCTTCAACACGTCACTGTCAATGCCATTTGTCCCCACCTGCTTTAAGTCCACCACTATTGTCCCTGTACCCAAATGCTCTACAGTGACAGGCCTGAATGACTACTGACCTATAGCCTAAACATCGGTAGTCATGAAGTGCTTCGAGAGGCTGGTCATGACCCACATCAAGGACTCCATTGATGTCACTGTGGACCCACATCAGTACGCCTACCGAAGGAACTGCTCCACTGCTGATGCCATCTCATCGGTGGTCCACACAGCCCTCACCCATGTAGAGAGCAGAAATTCTTACATCCGTCTTTATTATATATATATATATATATATATATATATATATATATATATATATACATATATATATATACAATTCCTACGTGTCCAGTTTCACTATGTTTTGTCTGTCTAAGCAGATCTCACTTGTAAATGAGTCTTCGAGGCTCAATGTGACTTATCTGTCTACATAAAGGTTGAATATGTACATATGTATATATATATATATATATATATATATATATATATATATATACAT